>NC_056612.1:12406549-13006549 GCF_018340385.1 Cyprinus carpio | reverse complement strand
TAGAATCAATGGGCAATTGTTAATGAAACAAACGATTAAATGGATCATCTTATTTGAAATGCAATTGTATCAGCTCTGTGACAAGCACAAGTTGATGAAAAATTACATCTTTTTGATTCTTTAAAAAACGTAGACTACAGAAATTAACTGCTGTTATCGTTTTTCAGATTAAAAATGTTGGTGGTGAAACTTTACACGATGTGGTTTGATTATTTCGCAAATGCAAAAATAAAAAGCCAAGTATCCTAATAATCTGGAATATTTAATAGGATTGCATTTAATTTCTGGTGCTAGTGTTTATTGTATTCTTAAAACTACTGATGTCTTATAGTGGCATTGGGTTTGGATTTAACTTAAGCAATTGGTATTCGAAAGTATGCATTCTAAAATGCATTTGTTGGGTTAACAACAATCAATTCGTTAAATAATACGAATAGAAATAAATATATTAATTTGAGGCTGTCACTTTAACAGTTTTCCTTCACACATTTTATTGGAATAAATTCTATGTCTGTTTATTCGTTTTCTGCTCTTGTAAAGATTTCTTTCTTTCGTTTCCTTTATTTTTAAACGTCATTTTTTATTAGGATTGTCTCTTATGTGTATAAGTTGATTTCAGCAAGATGTTTTGATGCAATTTATGTATTTATATAGCCTATATATTTTTTAATTATAGTGTATAGCCTACTGTAAATGCTTGCTAGTTGAAATCTGAAAGAAGGAAAATTTTGAAACCTTATTTTGTAATTTTGTTTCGGAAAGGCATGGCACAGCATACTACAGATCGAGAGCAGTAGCCTACTCTAACTGTATTTAAGTCGTAGCTACGCATGGTGGATAGGCTAAAGATCATTCACGGAGAAGAAAATAGGCTACTAATATCGGACTGCATACTTTTTCCTCTGCCTTTCACACACCTTTTTCTCGAATTTTTATTTTTTTAATGTATGATTCAGATTCAAGTAGGTTCATTTACATGGCAAAATAAATTTAAAAAAAGCACAGAAAACATCGACCCAAACACTGATTTTATATTTTACTACCGACTTTTGGGATCCGAAGTCATCATTGTATCAGATAACTGGAAATACGCAAAACGGATTGTTATACAAACTTTTAAGTGCTTTGCTATTTAATAACGCAAACACATAAATCTCATGTTCTCAGATTTCAGATGTTTTTCTCAAATATGAGGAACAATGAACCATCTGCGGTAAGTCAAGGCAAATACATATTTATGCCACTAGATGGCAGCACCATTACGCCCACGGAAAAGGGTTCTCGGAGAACATTTGTCCTGGGACAAAAAAAAAATCACTTTTAACTTCTCATCAGTGATTTGGCTAAAGACAACAATATCACATTCATTCGTATTAGCAGCTGATATCCTTCTATTTCACTCATTCTTTTCTGGAAATTGAATTAAATCGAACTGATAATTTGCGATAAACATTTGTATTGTTTATGCATTTGTGTTAAACAATTTGGCAGAATCTTGGCATTCGTAATAATTATAAAGATACAAATATGGTAGTACATCATTTAATATGGGGAGTTTTATTTGCATGCTGTCTGCAGTAACACATGAATGTAGGCTATTTGTATATTTCGCAGGTGCCATGGAAGCGACTTTGGCTATTTACAAATGTGCGTATGGGGTAAATAGAAAATAAAAGCTCAAAAATCTGCCACGACTTGGGGTAAATTTACTGTACAGTTAGCGTAGCATGCAAATCTACAGTCTAAAAGGTACAGTTGTTTTTGATGTGTAAAAATAAAAAAATACACCAATTTCCATGGTTTTGTCTGTTTACTTCACTGATGTTCTTAGCTGAAAGTGTATTTTACATTCCTCCCACGTCTTTGCCAAATACATTATAGATTAAAACGAATAAAAAAAAACAAGTGAATATGGGTTCATTGTTCTTGAGCAGTATCTTCGCCTTTTGTCAGTGTCAGTGTCTTGGCAATATGTACACAGGGAAGTAAAATATACATTTTCCCTCCTGCGCATCTCTTGACGTGGAGCAGATGATGATGGAATGGATTTCAGAATAAATAATGTTGAAGGTCCTTCCATTTATACCCCTTTGGTATTTCAGTTTTGAATTCTTTCAGACCTTAACTGATGCCCTTGTACTTGTTGACCACTTTCTTCTCTTTCACCCGCCTGTTTTGAAACCAGATGGTCACTTGTCGCTCGGTCAGGTTTGTGTGAGCAGATATCCTTCTTCGCTTGTCCTTAGTAATGAACTTGTTTGTGGCATATTCTCGTTCTAGTTCCTTCAACTGAACCTTGGTGTAGGGAACCCGTTTCTTTCTCCCTCGACGCACCGAGGCTCCATCGGTACCCGATACAGAATCTAGGGGTCAGAAGAAAACCAAAATAAGGTTGTTGCCCAAGCGTAATGAAAATAGATGTTCGTGTCAGAAATGGCAAATAATAAACTGGAAAATAAAAACACAATGTGTCTTCAAAGCAGTGCAAAAAAATAATATAATATTTGCCATCGTGAAAAATTGTGAGAATAAAAATTGCACGACGAGGAACTTCGTTTTTAAATTACACTTGCTATTCGTAGGCCTAAAGGTCAATTTTACGCACACTATATTTTTCGTTTAAATCCCTAGTGCGTTGGCTATTTTCCCCCCAGATGATAAAACAGAAATACAGATTTTTTTTTTTTTACCTTGAATAGACGATTTCCATAAGCTGTTTGACTGCGTTTGGTCTTTAGGGCAGTACACCGGACTGCTCCATCCGTTCGTGATCGCCCAGGGCTGGTACGGTTCCACGGGCAGAAGAGACTCGTGTCTGGGTTCCGCAGGGGTGCTCAGCGCAGGTACGACTGGCACGTCGAGATAACTCGGTACAGGCTGGTAAGGGCCAGACGAGTAACCCTGGTAGAAGGCAAATTCCTTAGCACGAGAAGGGAACTCCTCTCCAGAAACAGACGTGTCCATGTATTTTTCCCCATAGGAGGTGGGCTGTGTGCAGGACTTGGGCATCCTACACGGGTAATAGCTGCCGCCAAAATATCCATAGGGCAAAGAAGCACTGGGAGAGTTCTGAACGGCTGAACACGGACTGCATTGTTTGACAGGTTCCCCCATGCCCGGTCCTGGCACCTCACTCGACGTGTAGGTTGTGCTCGGGGCCAAAGAAGACGGGTGGGCAATAAGATTCCTGCACTGGTTAGCAGCAAAATTGCCTCCCACAAATCCTTCCATGTTTTTGCTCATATCATCCAAGCCGTTGTCATAGAGAAACATCACCGGGTCAATCCAGCGGGAATGGAGGAGTAAAGACGCTGTCATAGCACGCCCTACATGGAGCCTACCAGCTCTTTTAGAATTCCCCAAGACTGAAAGGGAAGCAGTGGATCAGTGGAGTAACAGATACCCATGCGTCCCGTGTGCGTCAAGGTCCAACTATTATTGGACGAGCGGAGGCACGTGACATGCAAAGAGGCTGATAAACGTCTAAACGGGAGATAACGCCGATCTAGCAAGACAAGTATACTGCACTGAACTGAAACAAAGTGGAGGGATTTGGTCAAAATAGGTATAAAGATTATGGCGATAAGCTTTATCTTGACGAGGAAACCAAGTGCCATTCCATTGCGCAATGGGACTGGTACATATTACGCACATTCATTTCAAGTATAGTCTTTAATTTAACAGTGAGATTATTGCACATTTGTAAATATCATTTTCTCACATACTATTAAAATAGTTAACAGTAATGAAAAAGCTAGCGCGGACAGCTTAACTTTTTTTTTCCGAACTCACCTTCTATTCCTATGCTGCTTTTTTTAAAGAAAAACATTTGCTTGTCTTCCAAGCCATTTGATGATGTGAAAATTAAATAAGGAACCAAAACGTCTTAAAGTGGCTATCTTCTTTCTTTATATATTTTTTACTCTATAAAATTTTGCACAGCCACAGTGAACCACCATACAATCGACCATTTCGAGCCCCATGAAATTATCAAATAACAAATCACACTTTATGAAAATGACCACCAGTTTATTACTCTATACGGCTAGAAATCCAGCCCACAATTTGGCAAGACTCGTTTACATACGAGTTACACACGGCTGGAGGCCAAGGTCAAGTTGAAAGTTGCAGTCTAGCCAGGGCCCTTGTTGTCATTGAAGGCTAGACCGTCTGGCAGGAAACAACCACACATCTCCGGGTGCATTGTAAACAGGAGCACAAAGGTATTACTACTGCTTGTGATGCCACAGATTCAGCATGATCAATGTTTTCGTTGCAGCTTTGGTTATATGATATCTTGGCACAGTGGTCTGACACTGAATTATAGCAAAACGATATAGAGTAAAGAGACACAGGCTAATATTTAGGCTTGTATTATTTGTATAATTAAACGAAAAACATTTAAATATGAATATTATTCGTACCTATTAGGTGTCGATTATTAGTGGGATTATAAAACAGTGTAATAGAATGCATTAACAAAATTAATGCATTTTTATTTTTTCTGAAATTAGCACACAGGATGAGCGGCTATAGTATCCTATACGAGTATATCGTACTCCATGGCATAAATGGTCAAAATATTTTTATTTTATTCTAATTTTTTTTAATTGAATTGCAGGCTAATAAATTCAAACACAGAAATGTGTTGCGGTTAAATTAATAAACCTACTTCGTTTTGAAATGATTCTTTAAAATTTAGCCAGTAATATTTTTGACCATTATCTGAGAAATCCCTTTACCCAGTTACTTTAATATTGAATAATATCAGTCAGTTAGGCTATTTAAGGTGATTTAAAACAATAGATTAATTCCTACTTTTGTTATTAATATTATGTGCACGCAGCATAGCTGTTTATGAGGAGCACAGAAAAAATGATAAACGGATAAATTGGAGTGCTATTAAAGAATCAGGCCTTTTTTAGTTAGCGGGCAGCAGTTTGTATATACGCTCACTATCCAGCAGAGTACACAGGAAATAAGCTCGCTGGTGGCGTGCAAACACCGGCATGTTAGGCGCCAAGTCCCTATTTGATGTTTTTAAGGTTTCTTGAGCTGTTAACGTTCAGCGTTGTTCGACCCTCTCACAATAGCTGAGCTGTGTAAAAGACACAGTCAACGTGTGTGCAGACGGATGTGAGAATTGTTGCTGCACTAGATCCAGAAGATTCAATGCACTTCTAAAATTACCTTGAATATAGATGAAGCGACCGTTCTTCATTGCTCAAAATTAAAAATAAATTTTTCCTCAAGGTTTTATGTAAACCACGGCCGCCGTACTGTTTTTAGACTATATTTTAGCCCTGTGAGCAGGCCAATTGCGGACTAAATTCACATATTAGCATATTAATGATGATGTTTATTTGAAAATTAGATGTACTACTGTTACGTTTGTGGTAGTAAGATTTAAGATAATTTAAATCAATATGTGGATAGCAAAAAATTAAAATAAATCTGTAAATGTGTCTGTAATTTCAATGGACTGAAATAAGACTCGCTGTAACGGTTTCAACCACCAACAAAGATACAGCGAGGCTTGGATCTAATATCTTCTCAAAAACAGAGCAAAAGAACTGAGTGAAATGCAAATTTAGCTGCTTACATCTTTTTAATTTCAGGTTCAGATTCTGAAAGAGGTACTTTTACTCATCTTGCCACACTCACGAAAACCAATGAAGACAAAGTTGTAGGGGCTTGTGTAAATGTATTAAAAGTAAATAGCCATTTGAGAGGAACGCAGCATTACGTACACTTATTTTGTACTTTACGTTATAACAGCACATCATTAGATCTCACTTAATGTCACCTGCGCTACATTTCAGACACATACTAACATTGCGGATGTCGCGTAGGCTACTAACTATTAATGGATTGATAGAAATGTTTGCAAATGATAATAAAATTGTAATTTGAAATTATGGCCAGAATTAGCCAATACTTTCCTTTTAAATTTTTCGTATGACGCTGTTTGACACAGTTTTACATGATCAGATAAAGCGTTTAAATCTTTTTAAATGTGTGGTATACTGAAAATGGTCAGAAATATCTTTAAAAAAAAAAAGAAAAAGAAAAACCTGCACGGCATTGGTCTTGTGGAATGATTGTGGCCATTCCTATCTAAAAACACTAGGTTACATATTAATCAAGCAAATATAATAGCCTATTAATACCATTAATTATTAAAAATCTATATAATGCACGAAAAATTGAATTAATGCAGTAATCTATTAGACTTTTGAGAACAATGTATACATCGCCTTCACACTAGAAAAACAATTGAAATGAAATCATATTGAAATAAGCTATAACATTATTCGCAGATAAATAGTTGAAAATTAATTTGGATTACTATGTTTTCCTGAAGGTTATTGTTGCATTGGAATAAAACTGTATTAAAATAAATGCAAATGTTTCATAAACGTCACAACTTCGATGATTTTAAAGCAGAAACTCGATGTCCAGTAGCCTATATGTGGAATCATTGTACTCTCAGAGCTGATAAAATATTTCCAACCACCTTTATTATGCAACAATAATGAATGAAATGTTAAGCCCAACCATTAAAAAGAGAAAAAAATTGTTTTTACAATCTACTATTTTTTTTTCCTGTTTTAGGCTACCAGCAAAGATCGCATATACCTTGGTTAATGTTTTAATGAAGTGGAAGAAATTGTTTTATTGGCACATCATGATTCAAAGTCCAAACATTCGTCACAGGGAGTAATTCTCTTTCTCTGAAGCCAAAGAGTTTGACTGAAATATATCTTTGTGTTACATGTGTGTTATATGTTTAGGCCTGGATATTGTAGCGAAAAGCGTAGACTAAATAGGATATTTTTGATTTAACTCGTTTAATGTCCAGGCTTTTAGGCCTATAAGAGACGATTAAATTCCACTGACGTAAATATTAATTGTCCTAAATAAAACAATTTTGTAGATAAAGTGCTGAAAAAAAAGCCAAAGAAAGAACTTTCTAAAATACTTTTAGAAAAGTTTTTTTCTAACAAAAGTTTGGTCCCATTCAGTTTTTTAATCTCAAAGATTATGAATCTGAGTATTGGTACTCAATTACTAAATAAAATGATTTATATAAATGATTTTTAATGAAACAATGTGTGGAAATATTGAAATAAAACAAACAAAGCTTGTTTGGATAAATATAAAGGTAACGAGTGGGATCGATGGACCCATATTTTTTTTTTACGATAAACACACCGGAATTCTCAGTGTAGGCTATTCTATATCGTAGTTATATTTTCTGAGTTATCAAACCTGTCTGTTCTGGAAATCCAGATACTGGTCTCAGTTGGCATGTAGATAAACCTAACAACCACATTACACCATACTCTAAATCCAAGTAGCTAGGACACATATCCTATTTCGACCACACCTGCTGCTCGTGTCAAGGTCCATACAATTAAATAAAACATATTAAACCTACTGTACGTATTTGGCACATGAAAAATAAAATTAAATCAATTCATTAAATATTATAGTTCACGGAGCATGACGCATCAAGAGTTTTACTTTGAATAGGGTGATCTTGTCTATTTAGATAATTTGAGAAATACAATTAATATTAAAAAAAGTGTTACCCAAGTGGTTGTCTGAAACGACCTGCTGAAGAAAAATTGTGTAAAATTACAATATAATTACACTTACACAAAAAAATGCGAACACTTAACGATATTAAATAACTCAGAGATCACACATCTGAGCTTTACCATAATCATATGAGTTCCCATCAGTTGAATAGTTTTAGAAACATGTTTTATTCGATCAATACACCTTTAACGCCTAGGCAAAAAATAGGCTAATAAAAAAAGAAGAAATTGATGTAACAGGCGAAGCAGAAATTGCCATTTAATGCTGTTATTCACCACGTGGCCTTTTAGTCAGTTGATGATGATTGTCCACATAATCCGAATCTGAAGCGACTAAAATGACAAAAAAGAAACAACACAACGAATAAAAAGGATAATTAAGATACATTTTTTCGGTCTAGAAAATCTTTACCTCTGAGAAAAGTTTTTTTTTTTTCATTGACCAGAGTGACCAGAAAGCGTCATGCTTGAAGTGGGTGAAACCGGATTGGGATTCTGGGTTTTGGGCTGCTTGAAGTCTAACTACCCCATGGTCCTCTGTTTGTAAGACCTGCCAACTAGATAACACAGCACTTAGGCCTCCATGCTTAATGGACTTTTTATGGGTTTGTGCTGTGATCATGTGACCTCTAGCATTATGGCCTCTCTGTGGCTCTTCGGTGGGTAGATCAGAAACATACCGCTGACTGCTTTTTCCCCTCGTTTTGGAAACCAGGAGAGCAAAAGTGAGTTTGACAAGAAGAGGCGAAAGACAATGAGAGAAGATGGAGCAGCAATGCAAAGTTCTGAGGGGAGAAATGGGGGAAAGGAAAATAGTGAGCAAGAGAGAAAATGAAGGTCATGAAGACAAACCTAAATATGTTCCTCACAATATGTATCAATATGTACAAATGATATGTCTTTTTTTGTCCGTACAATTACAGTCAGTGGGATCTAATATTGTTTTGATCCCCACTGGCTTGATAAAAACACTTCAAAACATACTTCGAAAGATGTTCTTTTGCATCCTACGTGAAAAAGCACCGTTTTGGACAACATAAGAGTGAGTAAATAGTTACAGAATTATTTGTGGGTGAATCATCCCATCCAGTCTAACACTAAGAACATGAAACTAAAATAATACAATTTCCTTGATGAGTCATCTTTATTGTGCATGTTACGTGCTGCTGAATTCAAGGTGAGGCTTCATAAAGAAGCATCAAGAACATTCCACTGCTTGACCTTGAAGAGAGGGAGGAGACCATGTAAAATTATGTGCTTTGTTGCATCATTTTAACTGGTCAACCGCATTCATCAGGATTACCTAAACAATTGTAAACCATGCTTAGTACCCTTACAATACCACTTCAGTTTCCAGGTTTGTGTAGAACTGAAAAATAGGTGTTATAAACATGCATCAACACGCCACAGTCTTAACATCAAAGCTACAGGTATTTCCTGCTTTAATTTCCAGGTGTTTAAATGTACATGAACACAACATGTAGATCCAACACCATTAACAATTTTCAAGACTAGCCCACAGCAAATTAGACTCGACTCAGCTACATTAAAGACATAAAAACTAAAATTGTACATATGCAAAGAAAAGGAGTGTAATGGCTGATGGAGTCTTGTGAGTTTGTGAGAATGAAATGATACATTTATGTTAGTCTACAGAACAGCAACTAAGGCAAGAACTAAAATTAAATTCACAGCATCTCATCAAGTGATTGGTGGATTACTAATTGTACATGAATGGGCCCACAAAAGTAAGGAACTCACAGCCTCATACATTATACACACACACCTTTTCCACTACCATCCAATCTAGATATGTGTTCACTCATTCATTCATTTACAGCTCCCAGCACACTCATGCCAATGAAATCACATAGTTGGGTCAAGGTTTTGCATGTCAGGTCATGTGAAAGGCAGGCAGTGTTGGGTAAGGCTGTGGAAGGGACAGAGAGTGTTGTCGTCTATTGGCCCTCCTCTTCTCGAAGGAACTGGAAGACAGATGAGAAGTCCTTGCTGGCGTAGCCGCGTGCGCACATCATGCGGTAAATCTGATGGGCCAGAGAGCCCAACGGCACTGGTGTCTTTGTGTTAGTTGCTGTATACTGAGCAAGTCCCAGATCCTGAGGATAAATGATAGCAAATGTCTATGAGAGATACACATAACTGCACATTTGAAAAATTAACTATTAGATGTGTTCTTGCATTTAAAAAAGGCTATCTACAACGGAATACAGGGTCTCAAGGCAATTTTAAAGAAGACGATTACTAAATTATCATGCAGTCTCCCCCACCCATCCCACAATATTTAACAACAGTGGGAAATGTGACAATAGCATAGCAACGTTTATGAATGTATCTGTGGTAGCAGTATATAATAAGTGTTTATTTAGCAGTAGAAATGCACCGAAAATGAAAATTCTTGGCCAAAGCAGAAACCGAACAAAATGAAACACTGGGCCGAAGGCTGAATACCGAGCATGGTTTCCAATGTTTTTTGCCAATTATTATTTATTTTTTTTATTTTTTTTTAACCATTGCATAAATTAAATAGCCAAAATGTTGCTTTTACTATTTGGTCTTGCTTTTCAAAGAAAACAAGTCAATTACCAAACAATTTAAATTTTTTTTTTAACACTGAACATTTTAAAACTTTCTAGCAGACATTATACCGACAAACCACAATTTAACTTAAAATTAACAAGTGAATCTGAAGCATTGCTAATAAGACATTTACATTTAGAGACATACTGACAGTGTTCCATTAAATTTATTCCTTAATTTTTATTTACAAAAAACTAGGTTCTTAAAAAGTCCTAACTTTACTTTCATAAACATACCTTCATGAGTATGAGTATACCTTCTTGTATTATGCTGAAGGGTTAAATTTTTTTTTTTTGGCCATTTTTGAGACCCCCTTCTTGAATCAGGCATGTATTTTTTTACTGTAAAAATAAATGCAGCCTTGCTGAGCAGAAGAGAATTAATTTAAAACATTAGAAAATATTACAGATCCCAATCTGAACACTGTGTGTGAATGTTATCAAAAATGTATTAGAGCTGTTGTAATTATTATTGTCTTTTTTATTTTACAGAACAACAGAAAAATTACTAACATTTATGAATGTTGATGGAGTTGCTTTTATTTTGGCGGAAACCACAGGAAGACCTGCTTCTTTTTGTTGACAACAGCAGATTTATAAATGATTCTTAAGAATTTGTTTGTCGCACGTATCGCATTGTCACATGCCTTGTAAAAATTCATAAAAATGATACTGAGCAACTGACGAGTAACACTGTTTCAGCACAGATTTTTGTCATGCTTTGGACTTTGAACCCTGACTAACGAGCTCATCATCGCTGTCAGAATACATGCAATTTGTGCGTTATTTACAAAACATAAGGCCATTACGCAATTTCAATCATCATACAGTAACAACCACCTCCTCCTCTTCTCATCGAAAGCCTGTGATGTGCTGTCAGTGCTTAATGATTTTTTCGTCTTTCTCTGACAGTTTTAAATGATTCACACTGCTGACAAGTTTGCTGCATTATACAGAGTACGTGCCTCTCACTCTACACTGGTTGTTATTTGATCACATCACGTCCTTGTTCAGTACAACTTATTCAGTATTTTCGCTTATTCCGAAATTAAATTATTAATAAATAATTTTGGTTGCTGAACATTCGGTGCATCCCTATTTAGCAGCAAATCAGCATTATAGAATAAAAATTTAGCTTTGCGATCACAGGAATAAATTACATTTTAAAATATATTCACATTGTAAATAAAAAAAAAAAATTATACCAATTTTTACTATATTTGTAGATTAAAAAAAAAACATACAAAACATCTCAAAACCTCTTTATTCCAAACATTTGAACACCAATACAAAAAGTGGAAAAATAGACTAGACTTCACTAATCAGCTATTTTGGTTCTTAGTTACCCCTTATGTTAGTAGTAACCACAGTAGAAACATATATTAAAAAAAACATGCAAACCTTGGCCATTAGTGTAGTTCCGAAGCCACCCTGGTAGTTGTTTGCCGAGGGTACTCCCTCCATAACTCCCGGGACAGGGTTGTACGTGTCACTTGACCAGCAGCGGCCAGAGCTCATGTTCAAGATCTTCGCCAGAAGTTTTGGGTCAAGCCCTAATCTGTGAATACACAAATTTATACAAAGCCATTCCGGTTAAAAAGTAGAAAATAATACAATACAATCTGTAGAAAAAGTAAATGCATCAAGACAGCTGTTTTATTGAATCATCTGTATAATAGTTTTTGCTGAAAATGTACTTAACCTAGGCCATCCACGATGTAGATGAGTGTGTTTCTTCATCAGAAGAGATTTGGAAAAAATGTACTCATAATTTGGCCAGAAGTGACTTTTAGGTTAAAATGCCTTATTAATGGATTTGTTTCTTATAAACACAGTGCTTTTCACCTCACAAGATGTTTATCGACAGACTGAATTAGTGTGGATTTCTTGTGATGCTTTTATCAACTATTTTGGATTCTGACGGCACCCATTCACTGGTGATCAAGTGATTCTACAATTCTTAAATCTGTTCTGAAGAAGAAACAAACTCATCAATATCTTGGATGGCCTGAGAGGGAGTACATTTTCATCAAAATTTAATTTTTGGGTGCACTATTCCTTCAAGTTATTTATCTGCGAACTGCACCTGATTCCCAAGTTCATGGTCTCTGCTGTTCCAATCATCCCAATGGCCAGCAGCATATTGTTGCAGATTTTAGCTGCCTACAAACAAGGAAGAGAGAGATTATGACCAGAAATAAATCAGCACCTTTCTAAGAATGGCACTATATTTTTAAAGAAATCTTGTTTGTACCTGTCCGGTGCCAACTTGGCCACAGTACACCACATTAGCGCCCATACAGCTCAGAAGTTCCTTGGCTGCATTGAATTCCTCCTCTGGCCCACCAACCATAAAGGTGAGCTTACCTGAAGTGGCAGCACCAACACCTGAGAAATATAGAAAATGATGCAGATCATATTTTACATTACACACACTTAAGGTACAGTTCCCCTAAAATTTTTAATTCTGTAATTTATCCACACTCATGTTTCAAACATGCATGACTGACTGACTATAAAAGGAGCATCTCAGTCTTTGCAAGCAAAGCTGGATCATGGCTCTTTTCTCGTTGTGCCAAATTTCATGAGAGAAGTGTCAAACAAATCAAAAATCTGAATTTAGGTCTTTCACCAACTACCACTTGTAATATTGTGAAAAGATTCAGGGAATCCAGAGAAATCACAGTACATGTAGGCCAAGGCAGGAATCCTCAGTTGAATGTGCTTGACCTTTGAGCCCTCAGATGGCATTGCATAAGAAACCGTCACGATGCGGTGTTAAATATAGCCACACAGGCTCAGGATCAAGCTATACATCAATTCTATGCAGCGATGCTGCCGGGTTCTCTGGGCCAGAGCTCAGATAGTCAAAAAGACATGATGAGTCCACATTTCAACTTGTTTCTGGGAAAAATGGTTTTAAGTTCTCAGTCCCAAAGACCAAAAGGGACCATCCAGATTTTCATCAGTGACAGATGCAAAAGCAAACATCTGTCATGATATATGAGTGCATCAGTGCAAATGGCATGGGTGACTGGCATATGTGTGAAGGTACCATTGACATGGAGGCGTATATTGAAGGAATATTTGCCTCTGTCCCAACGTTTTTGGAGTGTGTGTTGCAGCCATCAGAATCAAAATTTGTTCATATTTACAAAATACATTTATGTTGGTAAGTGAAAACTTTGGAAATGTTTTCCTTGTACTTTTGTCAATTAGTGCTCCTGTAGCTCAAGTGGTAGAGCATTGCGTTAACAAGCGCAAGGTTGGGGGTTCGATTCCCCGGGAACACATGATAGGTAAAAATTGATAGCCTGACTGCACTGTAAGTCGCTTTGGAAAAAAGCGTCTACTAAATGCATAAATTTTAAATTTTAAATAAAAGTTCAAGAGAATGAACAAATCACAGATTCTTGATTTTATTGCATTATTACAAAACATCCCAACTTCTCTGGAATTGGGGTTGTACAAGTTCAAGTTCACAGAAGACCACTGTAACAGTAACAATGGAAGTGAAGTTTCGATCAAATGTGTGACTGAAATGACCAATCAGAGAATGAGCATCCACATGCATGAAGTGACTGAAGCTCTAATGTGATTGTTTCCACATCATCACACCAGTAACCTCTTTAAGCCTAAAGGATTGAGAGGACGTGTCTCCAAAATGTAACACCATCGAAGTGCCATAATTACTCTCAGAGAGGAAAGTTCTATAAATACACAAGCACTCCACCATCTGCTGTGAACACAGACACACATGACGTCAGGGACAGTTTGTTGTGGCTCATGTTTCATTAAGCCTCCTTCACAGGCGCTAACACGGAGCTGAGAATAATGTCTGGAGGGTCTAAGTAAAGAGAATGAGCAGGTCTGTGGATTTCTTATGACCAAGAGCAGGTCCAACGGTATGTTGCCAAACCCCGCTGACGCATATGAATTGGGAGAGGCAACAATTTAAGGAAAGCAAACTAGAAGCACATTGTTTTTATGTGCCCAAAGACCAGAGGAAACAACTTCCTGATTAAAAGGAGGATCACCATAAAGCACAAACTAGCTGTTGACTGAGTTAAACCTTTCTTGTTAGGCGACAACACAGGTCGTTTTCACACCTCAGGCAAGTTTATAAGCAGCACACAAATTCGAGAAAAGTATGTGCATAGTACATTACACTAGACTTATAAAAAGTCAAATTGGTTGCTATTTAAAGAGGTCATTCGCTTTTATTTTATTTCTGCGATCCACTTGTATAAAAAAATAATAATAATAATAATTATACACATTTGCATATCAAAGAGTCATATTTTACTTTTCCATGAGTGTTTTGCTCACTTTCTCTGAGCCTCTCACAGTTCAGTTTTGCTGCTGCGCCTTTCCTCAGGATCTGTTCAAACGCTTTCGGGTTTGTAATGTCAAATTGTTCTCAACGCCCCCATCCTTATCTATCTATAAATGAATACATAAAACAATCAAAACTGGAAAAATTATGGAGTTTTGAATATTGTTGAATATTTAAAAATGTGGGTCCTTGGAACCACTGCATTAAATGGAAGAAAATATTGGTTGAATAAGATTAATGTCTAAGCATCCAATTCATAAAGCAAAACAAAGCTTTACAAAACCAGTGGAGGTCCAAGCTTTACCCATTTGAAAGTCTGCAGTTTTGATACTAACAATATGAAGTCAAAGCAGGAAAAAAGAAGAAGAACAAGAAAAAAAAAAACTACTTGTGCATGTACGATCAGTCAAATCAATGGCAATGAACTGTGGAAGCAACAATGTAGAACAACAAAAGGAACAGTTCCTCCTTAATATTGCTGGGTTTAAAACTGCTCCAGCCAGCCAGGCTGAGTGTACAGAAGTGGATACCTTTAATTCAGTCCAGTGGGAAAGAAAGCAAAGGCATAAATCGGAGTTAACTTACTACACTAAGTTTTAAGACACATCTGAGATGCTCAAAGAAAGTGGGCCTTATTAGGCTGCAAGATGGACAGAAATAAAACTATAAGGCCACTACAAGGCCATGAATAATTCTCAGTTCAGTTCCTTTCACTTCCCTCACAATTTAAGCAAAACTGCTGCCTATATTAGTCAAGGTTCTTTTCTCAGTCTACATGTCTTGGTAATTATATAGGACAAAACCTTAGTTTGCACATTAAATTATTCTTACCAAAACTCTCTTATATTGGATACTGAAGAATGTACCTCTGCACAGATTCAGATACCAGTTTATTGTACAAATTGTGTGAGTAGTGTGTGGTGTACAAAAAGACGTGGTGTGGGAATCATAGCTATGCTGGTTGACAAACTCACCTTATAAAATTCACACAACAATTTTTTTGTTCAAAATCTAAACCTCAACTATATCTGCCACAGCATTATCCTATACAGTACAGGTTTCTAAAAGAAGGGTTACATGAGATTATGGCATTAGAGTCACTGATTTTCACCACTTGTCTCCATTTCCACCATAAGTTGAGGTCACAGGATCAATTCCCAGATGCTGGCTTTTGATTTAGTCTATAACTCAAAGGGTCCACACCAATGGCTGGATTAAGCAAATGGACAAGATGAGGCAGGTGATAAAACTCTTTCCCATCAAAAACCTGCAAATCACCCATTTCAGACTGAAACATAGGACAGAAAGAATAAAACTTGAGGTGTAACTAGTGTATCCTGAAATTTGCCTTTGCGAATTTTGATTGTGAAAACCATAATTCTTGAATTGGAGCCAAATATTCTTTAAGAAATTTGTACCTATTCCCAGCCAGTGGTTCGTTGCGTAACTGAGACTATGGGTGTGTGATTTATGAAACCTTTAGAACATGCACTAACAAACATTGTCTGCACTTACATATGCTGTTTGTGGGCATTCAGGGTTCAGGACACAGTGATAACATAACATATTATGCAATTTACCGCATCTACATCTAGCATTCATACCGTGTTGGGTAGGAAGTGGGAGTTTTTGTAATCTCACCTCCAGACACTGGGGCATCCATGAAAACAGCTCCTAGTTTCTCTGCAGCAACTGCCATGTCCTTGGAGACAGCTGGATCAATAGTGCTGGAATCAATGAGTAGGGATCCCTTCTTCACTTTCCTGTTGTAAAGTAAAGATATCAGTAAACAAGATCTGTCCAGTACGTGTGTCATGTCTTTAAAATACTGATTTTAAACATTTCTCACCACAATTAACTAAGCTAATCTCGTTATCTAAATTTAAAGTATGGCTGAATATATGTTGGATCTGACTTGGATTTTTTTTTTAACCCTCTCAAATTATGTTTGCTAATTAAACTGAAGTTCAAATGTTGTGTTCAGCAAAATCTACATAGCCTTTTTAGTTAAGACTTCCTTACTTCAGGATGCCATTTGGGCCTGTGTACACGTCTATAACATTGGGGCTGGAGGGAAGCATTGTGATGATTCGATCTGCTTTGTCTGCCACATCAGCAGGGCTGTCCAGGATCTGAGAATGGGGTAAAAGAAAAAAAAAAAAAAAAAAAAGAACGTCTAATTCAAGCAATGTGAAAAAAATATATCTCATTCAAAAAAAAAAAAAGGTTTCTATGTACTGTCAGACTTAATATAATAGGACAATATTATCACACAAATATTTTTGCAAAAATGTGGAAAAATAAAACTTATTGAAACAAAAGGGTTCTCTATACCGTCAGAATAAAAAAATTTATGAAATCAATCATACAAAGCATCACAGTGTTTAACACAAGTCAGATGTGACCAAGACAAGTTTTATGTCTGTTATCCTGACCTGAGCTCCTAATTCCTGTAGCTCTTTGCAGGACTCTGGAAATACATCTGAGGCGATCACTGGATATCCATGTTTTATGAGGTTCTTTGCCATTGGGTTTCCCATGTTCCCCAGGCCAACGAAGCCCACCTGGGTTTTAGAGGCCATGGACCTGATGGAGACTAAAAAGAGACATGAATTATATAATTAGTGTCATATTTAGAATTTCATTTCATCGGTTATTGTCAATAGTATCCAGCATTGCAGCATGCAGCATTTTAGCATTTGACATAGGACTGTTACAAATTAAAATAATGAAAATATGACGTGCAGACTCGAAGAATAGATCTTGAGAAGTCTGTGCATGTTGACCTAGAGGCAGATATGTGCAAATACAATGGATATTAGATTAAAAATGTCATTTTTGTTATCAAACCAAAAACAAAACCAATCCGTAAAAAGAGCACAACAGAAAGCTGATCAAATTCTTGCTTACTGCTTAAGTCTGAATAATGCTTTATCCTTTTATCCTTGTACAATTTCAATCTGGTTAGATGAACTTGACTTATCATGATATATTAAATGTATAGGAAAAGACTTTGCAACTGCAATAATTTAACAACCGTCCACCGTTCAGTTAAATAGCGGCTGAGTCTAATCACAATAAGTATAACTTAATTGTTTTCTCGTGTTTCAGTGACTTCACTTACACACAATGACTTTAGCCTAACAGCTATTACCGAGAGTTGCCAGTGCATTACATTATATCAGATGTTTACCGCACGAAAAAAAATGCATAGAAGTGCACAACAGTAGACAAAAACAACATTTTTAGGATAAGGGTGCAAACACATTACCCTGCATGGCGTTGACATGGTTATGACACTTTCCTACTAGACACCGCGAGCCCCTTAACAGAGCGGCCATGCTGCTTCGCTCGTGACCTTCGACTTACAGTGACGCCATTGGATAATCGATGATTGACACATTCCTCTCGGAACTCTTCGTCCAATGACATTCAAGGGAAGGCGGGACATCCTTAAAATCTCATAATAGATCAATGGGAAATCCAAAAGACCCTTTCCCTGCCCTTAGTCTGCTATTTAATTTAATTTGTGTTTAATTAAAGGATTTAATCGTGCCAATGTCTTGTAATTGTATATGCAAACAGAAACATTTGTCTTAATATTTCACTAACGTTAACTTACTCAAATTTAGGACAAATGTAACTCTTAGGGAACTTACCTTAAGTATAAAACTACTATAAAAAACTAAATTTGTTATGGTTAATTAAACAATCTAAATATGTAGAATTTGTCTGAGTACATCATGTGTTGATAATCACGTAAACCAAATAACGGTATATTCTTTTGCTATACAACTAAATTTATTTATTTATTTATTTATTTATTTATCCTTGAAACACGTATAATATTCTGTATAATAATATACGTCAGTCTGAGCCTGGTGAGTGGAAACTACCTGAAGATGAAATCTGGATTGAGTTGTGGCGGATATGACGTGTGTGATGAGAGTGGTGTTGTTGTTATTGTGTTGTTCCGGGAAACCACTGACACGAACTGAGCAGGGGGATGTACTTTGAGACTGGAAAGTGCGTCAAAAACAGCGCTGGGTTTTTCTGTGATACTTCAGCATGAAAATGAGGTATTGTGCCGTCTTTTTATCCACTTGTATTGTCTGTCTATATGCGTATTGGTTTTAAATATCGACTATGATTTTATGTCACTGACTTTTGATGTAATTGTGAGCTCTGTTGTGGTGGAAGACAGTTGGTCGGGAGCATGATAAGGGTTATTCCCGAACTATCGGCCTCACACTTTGACTTGACTTAGGATTTTAACTGATGCGTTTTTATACAGAAATACAGACCAGATAAGATACGGATTTGGGATGATCAAACACTGATTGAATGGCAAAAGCTAATAAGCTGTAATTGTCTTGACATTATGGTTTGTTATTGTTTAGCCAGACGGCTAAGACGAGCTGCTAGCAAGCTACATCGCTACAACTAGCTTAGCTAATATAGAAAACTTGATGCATGTGGAGTATATTTGGTATAACCATATACTTTTTATATAGGCCTACTATGCTTTATGAAATATATTTTTTATTTCACTTTTCCTCGTGAAAACAACATGATTAATACTCGGAAGTTGTAATAAGTGTAAGTGCTTGTAACTTCGGCCTATTAGCGAAACATTTATGTCGAGAAAACAAGTTTTTGACAGTCATTTACACATATAACTAATTATTTTTTCGGCTGAATTATCTAATGTCACATTTCTGTTTGTGTTGTGCTATTTTTAGAGAGACGACCTTTGGATTGACAGGTAAAATAGTGTCACGGAAGTTATAACCAAACAGCCGCAATAAATGCAGTTTTGTTGTTATAGGGCTACATGATCGTGTAAACATGATGAAAAAAAAAGCATTTTACAGTTCAAGTCAGTAAGACACGTCATCCGTGACGTCATAATACTTTTGATTTGAGATAGAGGGGGAGCTAATCTGTTTTATGGGCGGTTATCGCAAGTTTTCACTCCTTCGCATGCTAAAATATGCCGTGTGAAAAATCTGTTTCTTTTTTTTTCGGAAGAGTTCAGCTGTTTCTGAAAGCGTGACGAAGTTTCTTTAGTTTCTGGAATTTCCTGCTCTGCCGCTGTACTCACTGCGCTCTTATACATATGTTTCATTAGATAAAAAAAAAGAGCAGTGTGAATGAATTTATGTGACAGCTTAGTGAAGAATAGTTAAAGGAGGTTTTTATGTACAACACGTGTTCCTCAAATCATTTGCAATGTTTATTTCCCCAAGCAAGACAAACTGAAGAAACTGGTCAGGTAAACCAACACACAACTTTAAGGTCTTCGCTGCTGACATATTATTTAGGGATCGCCATGATTACAAAACAAACGACCTTTTCTTATCAAGTGCGCCTAGTTTTCACAACCACACAGGAAAATCTCGACAATCATCAGACTCAGTTTGTTCATTGCTTACTGAGTCATCACCTTATGAGCGTGAGATGTGACGGATGTTTCAAGCATGTAAAAGTACATTAGTTCAAAATTGGTACATTTCCCAGAGTTTGATAGTTGTGGTGGTGATAATTTGACCTGTGTCTGTTTAAGTTGTTTACAATAAATGCAGTTTACTTTCATAAAGTATTATACTTTGAAGAGCCTTTATTAAGAATTATGGAAGGTTTTAAGGGTAGTTGATAGACAGAGTGGCTGAGTACTGTTTAATCTAAGATCAAATTGACTTGTTTCACCCAGAAATGAAAGTTATCATCATTTACTCACCCTCAAGTAGTTCCAAACCTGTATGAGTTTCTTTCTACTGTTGAACATAAAAAAAAAAAAAAAAAAAATTGTTTTGAAGAATGTGATTAAGCAAACAGTAGTTGGTCCCCACTGAATTCTATAGTTTGGAAAAAAACCACCATAGAAGTCAGTCCGGAACAGAAACTGTTATAGCAAGGATTCTTGAGACACGGGACAAATATATATACAGTGCCCTCCATAAGTATTGGAACAGTAAAAACAAAATAGCTTTCTCTGCTGTGGAGTCAAGAAATTTGCAAATATGATTAAAATATGAATATGCGACAAAACTACAGAATGTCACATTTTATTATTAGGTCTTTCAACACATACATGTTTTGCCAAATAAAAAGGACAGCACTTTTAGAGTTCATCCCACTATTTGATGTGAGCATAAGTATTGGAACAGTTGAATTTAAGGCAGATGTAAAAGATTAAAAGATAATATTTAGTTGCAGATCCCTTGCATGCAATCAGAGCAGTGTGTCTGCAACCCATAGACTCACCAGACTCTTGGTCTTATGATTTGAAATGTTTTTCCCCAGCCTTTAATGTAGCCAATTCCAACTGTTACTTGTTTTAGGGAGTTTCTGTCTTTAGTCTCCTCTTCAGCTGGTGAAATTAATGTTCAATCGGATTTAAATCTGGAGATTGATTTGGGCAATCTAAGACTTTACATTTATTTGCCCTGATAAAGCCCTTGACTGAACTGGCAGGGTGTTTTGGGTCATTGTCCTGATCCAATATGAAGTGCTTTCTAATGAGTTTGGTGGCATTTTCTTGAATATTGGTAGCCAAGATGATTTTGTACCCTTCCAAATTCATTCTGCTACTGCCATCAGACATTAAGTCATCATTAAAATTAAGAGGTCCTGTTCTAGAGACAGCCATGCATGCCCATGCCATGACACCACCTCCACCAAGCCTTACAGATGAGGTTGTATGCTTAGGATCATTTGCAGTTCCCTTTTTTCTCCACTCTTTTGCTTTCCAATCACTTAGATAAAGGTTAATCTTTGCCTCATCGGTCCATCAACTCAGTTCCAAAACTCTACTGGCTCACAATTGGTGAAGAATCTTGCCTTTCTATTTTTGGTGCTGATCAGAGGTTTGCATTTTGCTGTGTAGCTTCTGTAATTCTGTGTCAGATTCTCCTGCGGACTGTAGATTGACAGAACATCACCCCAGCTTTCTGGAGGTTGTTGGTGATTTTATATGATTGTATTTTGGGGTTCATTTTCACAACTTTTATGATTTGTCTGTCATCAACTACTGTTGTTTTTCTCAGCCGATCAGGTCGTCGTTGGTTGCTGATGTCGCCGGTAGTTTCCAAACACATGATTTCTCCATGCCCTTTGTTTTTCCTATAGTTCTAATTGACTTCCTCTTTCTTTTAGCATCCACATTGCTTGCTTTTCTTTCAGCGTCGGCTTCCTCGTCTTCATCCTAGTTTGCGTGTGTCGTCATCGAATGCTTAGAATGCAGAAGCAATGGATATGACTGATAAGACACATTCCCTGCTTTTAATATCTGAAGAATTAATGCAACAGGACACAGCTGAACACTTAGAAAGACCTGTGAGGCAACTGTTCCAATACTTATGTTCACATCAGATAGGGAGATGAAACTCTAAAAGTGCTGATCTTCTTAGCTGGTAAAACATCTTTGTGTTGAATCACCCAATAATAAAATGTGACATTCTGTAGTTTTGTCTCATATTCAACTTTTAACCATATTTACAGATTTCTTGACTCCTCAGCAAACAGAACAATTTTGTCTTTACTGTTCCAATACTTATGGAGGGCACTGTATGTGTGTGTGTGTGTGTGTGTGTGTGTGTGTGTGTATGCGTATGACAGAATGAGGTTTCACAACCATGTTTTTACTCCTGGTTGACAACAAAATATATTTATTAAAACAAACAAAAACCAAGCAGTATCAAATGTCAGCGTGCATCATGATGTTATTATTCACAGATGTTCATCAAACCCACACAGGCTTTATAGTTTAAATATGTAACTTTAGGTCATTGTGCTAAAGGAACCTATTATTAAGCCCATTTGATTTATTTTGAAAGAGATGGTAGGCATAAAATAAATAAATACTTAAATAAATTGCTTGTTTTCTCTCAAATGTAAATCACATCAAAACTTTAATTCATCAAAATTAATTAATTGATATGAATTAAACTAGTTCATAAATAAGTTGACTTTCTTGGTATGGAAATACAATGTGTAAGAGTCAAATGCAGTAGACAAACAAAATGAACAAAATAAGTTTATAACCTTATTACATGAAAATATTTTTGATGCCTCTAGAGACAAAAAAATAAAAAAATAAAAAAATAATGCCCTGTAATTATAATCCAGAAATATTCCCTGACTTGAGTCATGTGGGCTTATAAGGAACCATGCCATTTATCTTCAGTCTTCCTTTTAATGCCACTAAGCTACTGAACCTCAAACAAACGCTTTAATCTTCAATATTTCATGTCCTTGTATTGTCATGCACTTGTTTTTTCTTTGTTAAGCAGTCATGCAATAATAGAAATAATGTACAGTCAGCTTGTCATTAATGCAAAATAATCACAAACTTGTAATTAGGACTCAGAGTGGTGTTTTCACACAGTAAAAAAGTTAATATTACTCAAATTAATATTTTGTGTCAGTTTCCGTATTTATTTGGTAAAAAGTAGGATACTGTCAGTACGGACCCAGTTGTGTTTAAATGTCTAAATCATTTTGCAATAATAACTGATACATTATTGCTTATGTGTGATTTTGAAACTTTTAATTGTGCAGCAATTATCAGCAGATTTAAAAACATGTAATGATTAAAATAGACAGAATAAGCTGTGTTCTGTTACAGCCAAAGACCATTTCATAATGTTGCATATTCACGCTAGATAACTGTAGAATCTGGCACAAAATATTTTCATGTGTCTCTTCTTTGTTCCATTTCTTATATGGGTCCTGTATTCCCACAGACTCAGCTGCTGATAGACAGATGGCATTATTCCTGGAGGGGACAGCAGCAAGCAGCACCATGGAAACATCAAATTTTGCCCATGTCATCTTCCAGAATGTGGGGAAAAGTTACCTTCCTCACGCAGCATTAGAGTGCCATTACACCCTCACGCAGTTCATTAAACCACATCCCAAGGACTGGGTCGGCATATTCAAGGTGACAGTTGTTTTTATACCTTCTCTTCTCTGCCATATGTTGCTCAATCCTTGGATATGAAGTGTCTACCAAGAGAAGAATAGATAAGAGATTGTAACCTGGCTTAGATTCTTCTGTTTCATCTCATCACCATTCCACCTTCAAACAAGTCACTTACATTTAAGATTTTATATAAAGAAATATAATTGATTATAGTAAATGTAACATTTTAGTATATTAAAACATAAATTCTTCATAATGAGTCCAGAAAATGAAGTTGGATTGTATTAATATTTCTTTGTCCGATTGCCTTCCTCAATAGACTTTAATCAGGTTAGACATCATATTGAATTCAAGACGGTTAAAAACTAGGCTGTGAGGAATAGACTACATAAATACAGTCTTTACAATGGCACACTGTATAAAGGTACTAGATCATGTAATTTTCACACCTTTCAAATCTTTTTTATGAGGTGTTTGTCAACAGAAAGACGTTTCATCAGCCTAACAATTGGTATGTTGTTAAACAACTGCACAGCCTCATTTTCATTCCTGTCAAAAATGAAATATGGCGCTTACCAGACCTAATGTCCCACCATGACTATTCCCGCATTTTCCAGTGGTTCAGATTTTTACTTGCCCTGCCAACGTTTTCATTTCCAGTTAACTTTTACAACTCTCTATTCCAACTTCAACACCGCAGCAAAAACTACTAGCCTAAAAAATATAAAGTTCAAACATTATTAAGTGAACAGTCAGTAATAAAATAAGAACAAATAAACAAATGACAAGCAATAAAAACAAACATACAAATTAAACAATGCTTTTTCAGATTTGTAGGTGTTTAGGTACAGAAATTGAATAAACAAATGGAAAGTAACGTTGCGTAGTATTCACTGTATAAATTCATTACAGATTAAAAATAGTTAAAGTTATTGGTTCAAGAGCAGTGAGTGATTTTTTTCAAATGGTAAATTAGGCCTAGTCCGTGTCACTTTTAAGACACAAAGTATGGATCCAATATAAGCTTTAACATCCCATTTCTTTCTCAACTGTTTGTTCACTCAAGACATAACAAACCGTTTTCGAGGATAATCGCCAAGATGGGTATTTTGACATAATTTTGTATGTTTTAGTCCGTTCAAAGGAAAAAAGTAGACATGAAAAGAAACTCAATTTGCTGTTCATGTGTAATCAGAGACACGGCTTCCTGTGTGTGTGCTGTGTGCACTGTAAATGGCATGAGAGTACTTTGAGTTATTTCTAGTCTTCTTTCACTTGAATGCTTTAAAATAACTTGAATGTTCACATTCGCAAGGTGTGATTGTCTGTTCAAAGGAAAGAAGACATGAAGTGGAACTCATTTCTATGTTTTCATGCATCCTTTTGCACTTGAATGGTTTAAAATCACATGAATGTTTGAATTGGCAAAGCTTACAAATGATGAGGATGCAGCAATGCCCCGATTGGGCCAGTGACAAATCCGTCAACTGTCTCGTGCATCTTTCACACTGGTCCCGGGCCATCGAGCACTGACTAGTATGGCCTTCTTTTGGGATTTGGTCTACATTTTGTCCATTTTTTTAGACCTGAAGCCACTGTTTACTGTGGTGCTGTAAGTTGTTTAACAGATTACACCAATGACAGTTGTTTGGCAAATACAGGCTTAGTTCTCTGTTTTCTCTTTTTGAAGTATGAACCGCAGTCTAGTTGTTTCCTTGATCCCATTTTATTCTACTAAATCATGTATCAGCTATTAAAGTGAAGTATTAGAATTCAAGTATTTCAGTCAACACAATGTTAACCTATTGGACTTTCAGCCCTACTTTTTTTATGCCTGCTACCCTTTTCACTTATTTCAAGACAGTGCTCAAGTCAGCCAAGTTGGTTTTCTACCATTTTATAGGAATCATGTGTGATGTTACTGCAACATTTAATGTCTTGATTCCATTTCCCATCTTCACTTTCCACAGTGTGGAAATTACAAGGCCCTGCTGTCATATTTGGCAGTGTAATGTTTGGGGAGTCGCCATTACTGCTGCTTAACATAATGTTGGATTTCCTGCTGGTCACTTAAATGTTTCCTGCTGTAAAAGATTTTCAGAACCAGATTTTGCTGTAGTCTGAGTTGGAAAGACTGCGTATTTTTTTTTTTGTAGTTGTCACAGATAGGTGTTATAGATAGTGTAACCCAAATGTCTGTGCTTGATGCATACTAGATGTTGGTTCCAAAGTAGGCTATATAGCGGGACACTTCCTCACAAGCCATTAAGATGATCACCTGCTGTGGTTTTTGAGGAAGATGTTTTATGGAGAGCTAACTAGGAAATGAATCTCTTTTAAAACCTGAAGGGAATGTGGTGCGACACCCTGAACTGATGGGGTATGTCTTATTCATGTTATTCGGGAAAAACTGTGAATCATATCCAGGAAAATCTCAGTCACGACTGGTTCCCCTTCTAACAAGGTTTTCATCAAGTGAACATTTACTAGCGGCTTGTATAACAGAATGCGGTTTGAGTATTTGTGAAAGATCTTGGCAGTTTGCTTGGCAGAGAAAAAATATATATATTACAACCCGCTGGTAGTTTGAAAAATCCACTATGTTGGCACAAATCACGCTGTAGTTGAACGCGAGTGTGGTCACGACGGTGTGCACGGGAATGAAATATGTGCGTTGGCAGGATAAGTGGGGTGTTTTGGCTCCATCTGCTTTCTGGGGTTCCCCAGCTACTGCTGGATGGGAGAATATAAAACAAACGGCATTTACAGCATTATGGATGTGGACTGTACGGCGAGAGGAAATAAAAGGAACATCTGACTGCTGTAGGTTAGTGGAGAGGGAGTTGAGTGTGGTCACTGTCAGGGTTTAGTGTCTGGGTTCGGGTCCGACCAGATCAAAGTGGCGTTTTAGAACTTTTTACTTTGCGTGTGATATAGCGAACCTGATAAAGCTGTTATTTTATGGCTGGCTGTCAGGAGGGCTTCTGCTTCTCAGCAGCTCTATCACATTCTGGCCAGTGTTCTTGATTAAAAGGGACAACCCCCCCGTGAGAAACAGGTACAACTTTCAAATTCTTGGAAGGTGGATTAAAATCTCCATAGTTCACAGTCCATCTGATCCATATCAAATGGAAAGAGCTGGCTAAAATCACCAGTTCTGATTGACTTTGAGATTGTGAAGTTCATGCAATTAAATCTTTCAAAGATATTTACAGTTTGGTTCAAGTAGTAAAAAAACAAGATATCCTTGAGAACAAAGTGGTGTGGTGTTTTCAGAATTACAGAGGTATTTAGGGTTGTACATCAATATGAATTTCCTGATTCAGTTCAATTCTGATTCACAAGCTGTGGATTTGATTCCAAAAATCTTCTTTGATTTGATTACATTCTAAATAACGTAGGCATATATCAGCTATAATGTCTGTTTTACTTACATGTGGAAAAAAATGTACAGGGAAACTTTCAACGTGGTGCATTACAAAAATATGAAATATCATACACCGCAATATATACATACAATATATTGACACATAAGGGGTTTTTCAGCCAGAATAAGCTGTAATATGTGGACCAAACTTTGTCAGTATTAAAATATCTGGCTTTAAAGTGACAGTTAACCAAAAAAAGAAAATTTTAATTTTCTCACCCTTTTTTTGTTTCAAACCTATATACCTGTTTCTTTCTTCTGCTGAACAGTGAACACAAAAGAAGATATTCTGAAAAATATGGGTAACCAAACAGTTGACGGTAGCCACTGACTTCCAAAAGGATTTTTTTTTTCTTCCATACTATAGATGTCAATGGCTACCATCAACTGTTTAGTTACCAACATACTTCAAAATATCTTCTTTTGTGGTCCACAGAAGAAAGAAATTCATATAGATTTGGAACGATATGAGGATGAGTAAATGATAGTGGAATTTTCAATTTTGGTGAACTATCCCTTTAAAAGGCTTTGAGTTTACCTGGGAAGATCCTACTTCTGAGTTGGCCAGTCATTATTATTATGATACATTATATTGGAAAAATAATACAGAAATATTCTATCATGATTATACACTGCTTATTTATGCATGGCATCTTATAAAAAATTATTTTGCATTATTTTGATATTTCCAACTTCACCTGAATGCCACTTTATATATCTACTGAGACAACAGATGCAATTCACAAAGTTCAACTCATTACATACAGGAATGGCTGTTGGTCATTGAGTACATCGGTTCTATATAATTGTACTTACTGTCCAATTGCAATCTTTGTTTATGTTCTGAATTATGAAAGAACTTACATTATGTAGTCTGACATGCCACTGGATCAGAGTGTCTTCATATACCCTGAAGGGAAGGCGTGTTCCTCCACACAGAGTTGGCTGACTGACATGCATTTGTCTGCACCCAGAGACACAGAATAACCTCTGGCAATGAAGGGCACATGATCATAAATCACAACATGGCTCTGTCTGTGTTGACAGACAAAAGGCAGCCATGCCAAACACCAGAAAATTGCAAGACCTGTTCCATGAGTCACTTGCCTGGAGCGCAGGCAGTCGCAAGGCTATTATTGCCACCTAGTGTTTTTAACAGGAGATTAACTGATCATACCTGAACTTTATGAATGGTACAGTTCTTGGAATCAGGAAATCTTTATATAGCGTAAATGTGATTCAAACACTGGAGAACTCCAACTACTTCATCCTCTTAGTCACCATTATCTGAGCCATAACATTGTATATTATGACATAAAATTATGTGTAAGGATGTTTTAAAGCCTCTAAATGAGAAATGCGCTCAGCATCATTGAGTTTGCTTTTTGCCTATTGTTTCTTGTTTGAGCAGGCAAGCTGCCTGTGGCTCTCTTATGAAGTTGGAATGGTTACAGAGAGAGTCTAGTTGAAAAACTTGTGAGCGTCATGTTGGATTGTCAGAACACGCCATCAGACTAGCCGCGAAGAAGGTGAACACTGCTTTATAATTATCCTGTCAGCGCAGTAGTTGTTCTCTGCACTGCATCCTGATATATAGACTGGTTGTACTCATTGCTGCATGTAGTCAGCACAGACAGAGTCATGGGCCAAGTCCGTGCGTCATTGCGAGTCAGGAAATTGGGTACTTTCTCACAAACACTGGGATGTTCTTTTGTTCTTTGTAGAGCTGTGTTCATTATATGCAGCAGTTCCAGAAAGTGTTTGTACACTTGTAAGATATTTACTGCACTAAATATTAAACTGCATGGCTTTTATAAACTAATTATTTTATTTGATATTTTATTTTACAGTCTTCCTCTTAGTGTATGTTGGATAGTTCACATAAACACTTTGTGACTTTATAGCTTCAGATTTGCCAAAAGATGCACCATTTATTTAGTTATTTTTGTGAATAATTGTGATTTAAAAAAAAAAGGTTTTAAAATAAGTCTTTTATACTCACCAAGGTTGCATTTATTTGATTTAAAATATATTATAAAATGTATTATTGGGTTATTCTTGATTTATTTTAAATATTTCACAAATTACCACTTTTACTGTATTTTATTAAATAAATTCAGCCTTGGTGAGTATAAGAACTCTATAAAAGAGTATAAATCATTTTATATTTGGTGAGTATAAAATGATTTATTTAAAAAAAAAATCATAATTATTCCAAACATTTGATGTAGTGTACAGTATAAAATTACATTTAAATGTAAGTTTACATTTAGTCATTTAGCGGACGCTTTTATCCAAAGCAATTAACAAATGAAGACAATAGAAGAAATTTAAGGGCAACAAAAGAGCAACAATATGTAATTGCTCTGACAAGTCTCAGTTAGCCTAATGCAGTATACAAGTTTATATATATAATAAATAAAAAGATATAAAATAAGAACAATTAGAAAAATAAAAGGGAACATGTGTTAGAGGGTCTTTTCTAAATAAAGTTAAAAAGTCAAAAGAATGCTAGTGTTAGAGGGTAATTTTTTATTATAAATAAAAAGAAAACAAGTAGTTAGTATAGAAATAGAATAGAATAGAAATTACATATATGTTTTATGTAAATTGTTTATATGGATAGTGGTTATATATTTGGAGTATGTATGTATTTTTTTATTCATTAGGTTTACCTTTGTCCTTGCAGTTTATTTAATTTTATATAATATAATATAATATAATATAATAATTACTTTAAGTAATAAAAATAACTATTTTTATATATTTCATGTTTCCCCCCATCAAAATAGTTATCCAGTGAATTATAGTAATTATACTTATTAGTACTTATTAGTCATTTTTCTTCTTCTTCTTATTATTATTATTATTTTTTTTTTGTTGTTTTTGTTTTATTTTTAATCTAGATTTATTTGTGCACTGTCCATTCTTCTTAAATGTAGCTGGAGGTGCTCTCATCCTGAATGTTCTTGAGTAGTTTCTCATGCCATTTTCGTTCTCATCCATCTTTTCTTCCTTTGGTTACCATTCCCCCCGCAAACCTAAATGAGAGACACAAAGGGGCTTAATTTTTGCCCTCTTTCACCCCGAACGTCTCTAATGAGTGGAGTTTGGTCCAGGCAGTAATGACGCTCCGTATGGGCCATGCCTTTAATGGCTTCCTGCTCTTTACAGCTCCAGCACCTCGGGCAACTTTCTTGTACAATCAGGGGACTTCTGCAACACTAATGTTATTGTGGACATAGAGGACAGCTGTATGGTTTGAGCAAACAAGCCACAAAACTTTCTAATACGACTGAGCTGTAGTGAGTTTGCATTTTTAGTGTGTGTGTGTGTGTGTGTCTGTGTTACTTCCAGGATGCTATAGATGCTAATAGCAGGTACTAGGCTTGTGCTTTTGCATGTTCACAAACACAGTCAGCCCGATGTGAGTCTGATTTTGTTTGACAGTTTTATGACAGAGGGCTGAAATTATGGATGTATTTTCTGTACTCCCCCTCATCAACCATCAGTTAACAACACATAAAGTTCATATAATTACATCTTGGTTTCCATTCTGAAGTATGTATAAAATTTTCACCTATTTTCTTCTTCCTGTTAAGGCTGAGTTGTAGCCGCGCTCCCTCAACCGAACATATTCACGAGGCTTTGGCGAGAAACATGTGGTAGATAGGCTGAGTTTCACTTGCCCCCGTAAAACACAGCCGAGTTCATGTTTTTATGTTCTCATCTCAAAGGCTTTCTACTAGGCCTCATGGAGATGAGAAAAATGCACAATGTGCCAAAGAATCTTGCAACATGATGTGAATCAGGCAATGGTCAACACCACGACGAAGCATTTACAGTCTTCCTATTAGTGTATGTGGGAGAATTCACATAAACACTTAGTGACTTTATAGCTTCACATTTGCCAAAAGCTGCACCATTATTTGTATTTTTTTTGTGTGTTTTGATTTTAGAGGCATGTGAATACATTTTTTAACATGTTAATATTTGTATTATATATTTTTTTCCAAAAGTCTGGAGTTTTTTAACATTTTTCATTAATTCATAAATATTTTAAATTGTATTCAAAAAGAAAATAGTTATTTTACATTGTAATTATATTTCACAATATTATTGTTTTACTGTACTTTTTAATTAAATAAATGCAGCCTTGGTTAGTATAAAAGATTTTCAAAAACAATAAAAAAAAATGTAATTATTCCAAACATTTGACTGGTAGTGTGTATATTGTGAAATTATAGATATGTTATGTTAGGTGCTTATATGGATAGTGGTTATATATGTGGGATATACAAGTACTAAACGTTATAAAATGTATCTGCTGTACATTTTATAATGTTATTATCCAACTGGAAAGTATCTAGAATTCTGGACTGGAGATTTTCTGGAGATTCTAGATTTGTTTTTTTTTTAAACAGTATAGATTTATAAATTTTCAAAGCAAAGTTCTGATGAATGCTTGATTCTTATTGGTTGTCAGATGTTCTAAGAGGATGACTACTCTTGTATAACTACACAGCTGTGAATTGTAGCAAATCTTGAATGTGTTACAGTTTCATGACAATTTGCCAAATTATTTCAGTTATTTAAAAAGTGGCTTACATTCTACCACAACAAATGAGCCACAGAAAACAAATACACTTACCAAGCAGTTAAATATGACAAACAATAGGATATAAATGTCAAACAGCTTTATTTCCAAAATGACTTTTAACGCTCTTTCTCTCTCACAAACAACTAAATCATGCACAGAGGCTCTCATAGAACCTTATTTGAAGCATTACATCTCTACTTAATGACTGAAAGAGTTTCACTATTGAAACAACATTTCTCATTACTCCAAAAATGGTGACATTATCTCCTTGATAGTTCGGAGCTGTTTATAAGTAAGCAAGAAAGTACACAGAAGTGTTTTGGTAATGAAAACTGAAAAACAAGGTCAATGTGGATCTCATTTACTTGAATCTAAATTATTACTGTGGAGTATAAAAAAATACCAGAGGTTTAAGTCAATTATGCTAACCCTTTAAAACCTCTCTGTTTCTGACAGGTTGGCTGGAGCACCGCTCGTGACTACTACACGTTCCTGTGGTCACCTCTTCCAGACAGCTACACCGAGGGAGCTGCAGTCAACAGATCTGTGGTTTTTCAAGGTAAAATGACATTGTCAAAGTGGGGTTTCATGCCAGCATTTCTTCAATGAATTTCATGCCAGAGAGAAGGCCCCTTAAAGGTTCGTTGAGGGCTTTTAATATGTAGTGATGGATGCAATAAAACAGGAAACACTGAGGCCTCCTATTAGAGGGCTGAAGTGTTGATGGGCCAGTTTTAGTGGAGTGGTTCAGGTCACATACTGGAATCTTTGTAAAGGATTAAAGGGTTTTCATGGCATGAGTCCGGATTCCTCACAGCAATTAAGAAAATATACCATTAAATAAAATGACATGAGTCTGTCATAAAGCTGGAGTGGAACTGTAAAAAAGTATGATGTAAATAATGGACTTCGGGCTAGTTTGATGTAATATACTCCATGAATCGCTCTAACGCTAGGATCGTTCTCTCTGATTGATTCTGGGGTGTTTTGCAGGTTACTACGTCCCAAATGACGATGGTGAGTTCTACCAGTTTTGTTATGTCACACATAAGGGAGAGATCCGTGGGGCCAGCACTCCATTCCAGTTCCGCTCCAACAGCCCCACAGAGGAGGAGCTGCTGACAATGGAGGATGAAGGAGGATCTGATATCCTGGTGGTCACCACCAAGGCTAGTTACCTGGAGGTAAGGGGATTTTGTTTTGTAACTACTGAACTCAAGATTTCTTGAACTATAGTTGAACTATATATTTCTTGTCAGTTTTCACATGCCAGGATTGTCACTTTTGGTTGTTTTTCCAGCAAAAGATGGAACAAATTCAACAGGAAAAGAAGGAGCTCTTGGAAAATCTGGACCTACTACAGAAAGAGAGGGATGAACTGATTGATGAGAAGAACAGACTACAGAAAGAATATGAGCTGGAGCGAGAGAGCAGCGCTCAGCTCAGGAAAGATGTGGAGGTGAGAGGACAGAGAGGGAGAGAAAGAAAAAAAGCTTGAGTTAAAAAGAGGAAAAGGAATTATTTTTCCAGATTTTATTATTGTCCTGGCTTGAAATCATAATATTGTACAAATATATTGGAAATAGAAATGTTTTTCACATTTTAATGAATGGGTAAAATACAGTATTTTGTCCTTTCAGATATGATGTTTATGGCAAAAAAAGCATTTTCTCACAGGTTCACAGGCTGTCAGCACCCTCTAGTGAGAGTCTCTCTTTGGACTCTTTACATAAAAAAATACATAAAATATAATAATAATAATTTACATCTTTACAGACATGACAATCATCAACATCATTGCCATTTGTTGCTTTTAAGTGGCAATTTTCATAAAGTATAAATGTATCAGCTCTGAGGCAGAGCTATTATTTTAAAGATGAAAACAAGCACACCCATTTCTGGCTGTTAATTTTATGACCACACTTTTATATGTTGTTTATGCGCTGCTGAAATAATTATAAAAATTCTGCACATGCAGTAGTACTGCAGAAGAGACTGGAGTGGGATTTGGAGACCTGCTTTCCCATTAGTCATGTTTGTATATTCTCTGAGACCACACTCAAGTATAACTCAAGAGCCAATGATCTGTTCTGCAATAACTCCCATCATTTCTGCAGCAGCTGGGAAGACAACATGCTTATGGCTAAGGGAATTTGCTCTCTTATCTGTTTTTGTGTGTACACAGGAGTTGCAGCTGTCTGCCCAGGGCTTGCAGGAGGAGAGAGAGGAGGTGAAAAGGAGAATGGAAGAGAGTACAGCTCGACTGTTGCAGTTAGAGGAGGATCTGATCGGAGTCACACAAAAAGGCCTGCAGAAAGAGACAGAACTAGACTGGTGCGATTTCCTACCATAATGAAGTAGCCACAAAGAGGCTATATATATATATATATATATATCATAACAAACTAGAGTTGTCATGATACCAACATTTCCATAATCAATTCCAGTTAAATTTCGTTGTTTTCAATTCCAGTGCCACAGATAAAATAATATACTATTGGTCCACAGTTTCTGTTTCAAAAATATATATAAAAAAAAAAATGCCATGTAGCCTTCAAGTATTTTACAATCATGTTTTTTTTTTCAAGCAAACAATCAGTACTAGTGATACTGCAGAAAAACTGATGTTTAGTTACTTACAATTTAGTACTTTGGGATCGAAGTACCAGGACTTTTGACATCCCTGTAACAAACCATGAATTGTTTTGCATATCTTTAGATAGGATCGTGAGATGTCATTATATATCACTTTGACAAGAAAAGAGTTTTTGAACATGTTCTAGATATGTTCCTTGTGTAGCTGAATGATTGATAATGGCTCTGATTTGACAGCCTGAAGGATCGAGTGAAGAAGTTAACCCTGGAGAAAGAGGCTCTTGAGTGTCAGCTGAAGAATGAGAAAGATGAGAAGGAGCTCTATAAGGTAATGCCACTCACTCACTACCTCACGCATGTCCCTGTTGGTTACCCATATGAAAAGAACACTGTGCCCTCACAATATATTCTGTTTATGCCAGGGGTGTAAAGTACCTGAAAAATTGCACTTCATTACTGTACATAATCAATATTTGGAGAAATTACTTCACTACTTTTGAAACAAAATATTTGTACTTTTACAGTTTACATTACCAAAGAATATAATATAATACTGCTTTTTCCTCCGTTTTCAGCTTTATTTAGGCCTTCAAAGTACAAATTTCATTGGTCGTCATGATGCAGATCTTTCCCCTTAATAATAATTGCACTATAAATAACACATCAGTTTAACAGAGCTAATGAGATAAATTGCATTCCGGTGAGGTTTTTCTTTCCTTGTATTTAAAAGTTTTTTTTTTTACTTTTATTTTTCAATGTGAAATCTGTCTTTTATATATTTATTTATTTTTTTAATTTATTATAATTTTTTTTTGATTGTTATATATATACTGTATGTGTGTGTGTCTGCGCGTTACACAAAAGTTAAGAAAAGCACTTTTATTTCATTTTGAATATGTAAATGTAGAAATTCATTTATCCTTTATCTTTTGGTTTAATACATGCTCATTCCAGAGTATGATTTCTTAGTATTTTTATCTCTCTTCTTATCCCTTACCTATTTAATTGACCTAAAACCAACAAACAGACATTTTTGAGTTGTTGATTTGTAAACGCTTATGCATTTATCCACAGAGAAGTGTAATACAGACCCTCATTTTTTTTCCTAATTACTCTGGCTTGCACTGTGTAATTCTCACTGTCCATCACTCACTTTGACTCCATACTTTCTTGTGGCGGGCACAGGAACTGGGCGTTAACGCTGGGCTGTAGCCACGGAAACACAGCCTGCCCTCACTTCACAGCAGCTGCCTGAGGCAGAGAAAGAGAAGGGTGGGGGTGGAGCAGAGTTGCTGCTCTCTTACTGCTGCGTTATAATTAGGTTTAGCTTGCATACTTCCTCTCCATGCAGAAATACACCTCATTTTAGAGATCGTGTGGATAATTGGGGGCTCGTCCGGGATCTGGACTGGCTTTGGTACACTGCTAGTTTTATGTGCCATGGGCCCAGGTTATTACTCAGCAGATGTGCAAAGAGAAAGTCAAACAGTCTGTTTGAATCAAGGGTGTATGTGTGTGTTTGGCACAGATTCACCTGAAGAACCGGGAGCTTGAGAACACTAAACTGAGTGCTGAGCTGCAGATGCTGAAGTCTGTGGATGTGAATAAGGAGAACACCATTGCTCAGCTGAAGGAGGAGCTCACTAGAGTTAAATCCTGCCTGGCAGAGAAAGAAAAACAGCACCACCAACTACTGGCCAACAGTTCACCTTCGGTACACACAAAAGCTTCTGATTAACCTATATTCATATAGAGTGCTGCAGGAATGAATCCTAAAACCCAGAAATTAGTTACCATTTTAATGTGTTTCTGATCAGATACCTGAAATAAGGTCCGGAGTTAACAAAAGCTCAAGATATTTTCAGACTGCATTCTATGACATAAAATACATCAGTAAATCCCGATTCTGTTATGTTTTAAAGCTTTTACCTGTATATTCTAATTGGCTAAATGAGACTACAGAGGTTTTTGGGGACATTAATCGCCAACACACCAAACAGGAAAACTCGTATACTCACTAGTCCGCTTTTTAAAGCCTTGCTGTGTTTATACTTGAACTTTTGCAAACTATTCAACCTTAGACTTTGAACTTGTCAATTTTAAATAAAGACTGAAAGAGTTGTCGGAAACTAGCGGTGGAAATGTTGAATTCGTCAACGGAGTAGTTTGTTTACAGCTTAACTTTAGTTTTACTTTTGACAATTGTATTTAAGCTTAAACGTTCATAAAATCTGCTTTTATTTGTGAATATTGTCTTCATGAATGAAATGCGTAAGAGTCACAAACTTTTGTTGGTCATAGAGCTTATTTTCTGCAATAATCAAAAGCGAATGGAAATATCTTAAATGGCTTTTTACAGGTTGGTCTACAACAGTACGTCATCCCTACAGCACTCTATATTTGGATATTGCTAATTTAAAAGCAGTGTTACGATTGAAGCTGTGGACTAGTGGTTAAGACATGGTCCTTGATCCTGTTTTCCCCTCTTGATAATTTCCTTTACGTATATGTATCAATAAAAGTGGCAAAAAGGCCAACTTTCAGAAAACATATCAGCATGATAAGCAGTTGAAGCTGAATTTTTCACTGTTAGCTTCATTTGCAATAAATATTAAGACAATGCCAGCATATCTGTGAATGTTTGTATTATCATAAGTGTTATTTTTTTGTTTCTCAGGGGGAAAGTAAGGCTCTTAGGGAGCAGCTCAGGCAGAAAGAGGAGCAGTTGCAGGCAACCCAGCAGCAGGCAAATATGCTAAAAGCTGAGCTACGCGACTCCTCCAACGCTCGTGACCGAAGCATGGCCGACCTATACCGGATCCGTCTGGAGGCCGAGTCATTAAAGAAGGGACAGATGGAAGCCAGGGCTGAGTGTAGCCGCCTGGAAAAACAGCTGGAGGAGATGAGAAACTCAACCCAGCAGGAGGCGGTAAAGAGATGCCCACCTGTATGGCTTAGTATTAAAAAACTGACCAGGCCACAATTACACTTAATGCCAGAATCCAGTATGCTTAGTCAAGAAAGCCCATTGTGTTCAGGAATAAGTCTTTTCTATTACCCAGATTGCCCACTCTGTTTACCAATTATAACTATGTAACTAAAGAATCTTATGAACTGTTCTCTTTTCCATTGTTTACCTGCAGAACAGTCTAACTAACTAATCTCTCTTTCTCTCAGCAGTGTAAGGAGTCAGAAGTGTTAGCTGTTGCCGAACTGCAGAGAGAAGTTGAAGATTTACGGCTCAGGCTGCAGATGGCTGCTGAACACTATAAAGACAAATATAAGGAATGCCAGAAGTTCCAGAAACAAGTGGTCAAGCTTAGTGAACAGCAAGGAGTGAGTAAACCTTCAGGTTATATAGCTATACCTCCTTCAGAGTCTAGTGTTTTGAGTTTTTATCTGTTTGCTTGTCTCCGCCAACCCTTGTGTTTTGTCTCAGGTGAAAGAAGTCCAGGGTCTGAACCAGCAGCTGGTCCTTTATCTGCCAGTCCAGAGGCATCTGCACCAGGTAAGTTCTTGCTAATCTTTACAAACTGCAACTTCCAATAGTTTTAAGACATTGTATGGAGATGTTGTTGTGTTCTCTGGACTGCCAACAGGAAGCCCAGGTTCTTCAGATGATGTGCTAGATGCCATCATTCAGGGCAAGCTGAAAAGTGCAAGCAAGGAGCCAGACAAAAATGACAAATACAGGAAATGCAAACAGATGCTTAATGTGAGTACTTATCTTTTTCTTTTCTCTCTCTGACACACTGAATCTGTTTGATATACTAAAGTACTAAGCATATTCCCCCGCAGGAGGAGCGAGAGCGTTGCAGCATGATAAATGATGAGCTTACAAAGATGGAGGTGAAGCTAAGAGAGCAGATTAAAACCAATGAGAGCCTGCGAATGCAGTTGGCTGCTGAGGAGGATCGCTACAAGGTCAGTGTCACCTACTGGCCCAGAGTTTAAACTAAAACGTAACTCTGTACTCTACTAGAGGACATACTATGTTATCCAAAAAGAAAAAAATATATATAGATAACATTAAGAGAGGCAGCGTGAAATGAGTTACAAAATAATAGACAGATGACAACCTGGTGACCATTGTTCAGTCAGAGTCCATCAGGTCTAAAAGTCATTTACCATTCTTGGGTGAATTTTCATGGGTGAATTCCAGTCTTTTCAAAAGGAATCCATGCATTCAAGAATTTCATTTGTGAGTGAAAGGTTTCCCAAAGCAGATTTCGCAACTGGTTGGAGTTTGTCATGTGGATTCACTGCTTAGTTTGAAAGCGACTTCTGTGTGAGCTGTGCTTCATACATCACTGTACTATTGACAATAGACCATGAGCATTTTGCCTCATGAAATTTTCCTGAAATTCTGAATACAGAAGCTGGTTCTGACTATACCTTAAAGTAGTAGTTCACTTCCAGAAAGAAAATTTCCTGATAATTTACCCACATGTCATCCAAGATTTCATATCTATCTTTCTTCAGTCGAAAAGAAATTAAGGTTTGTGAGGAAAACATTCCAGGAATTTTCTCCATATAATGGATTTCAATAGTGGTCAATGGGTTGAATTTCTAAATTTCAGTTTCAGTGCAGCTTCAAAGGGCTCTACATGATCCCAGCCGAGGAATAAGGGTCTTATCAAGCCAAATGATTGGTCATTTTCTAAAAAAATAAATAAAAATGTATACACTTTTTAACCACAAATGCTCATCTTGCTCTAGCTCTGAGATGCGCATACGTGTCTTCACACATTGCGTATTCATGTTGGAAAAGTCACGCAGCTTAGTCCTTCGTCTGTGTACTTCGGTTCAAACAGGAAGAGTAGGGAGTAGGCCTTTTTTTGTAAAGGGTGTTTGACTTTCTTTGCATGTTCGCTTTGTAAACACAGGGTCGGTACTTCCGCCTACGCCACGCACGCGATTACGTAAGGTTAAGCTAGTGCAAGAGGAGCATTTGTGGTTAAAAAGTGTATATATATTTATATTTTTGTTTTTAGAAAATGACCAATCGTTTTGCTAGATAAGACCCTTATTCCTCAGCTGGGATCATGTAGAGTCCTTTGAAGCTGCATTTAAACTGCAATTTGGACCTTCAACCCATTGGTCCCCATTGAAGTCTACTATATGGAAGAAAATCCTGGAATGTTTTCCAATCTGCAGTTGAGCATAATTGCCATTTTTGCCTTGATGCCAGAAGAGTTTTTTTTTAAATCCAATTTTTAGTAAATATTCTCTTCCACTGAACAGCTCGTAATACGTGAGATCTAAATAAACATTTGTATGATGCAAAACATATGGAATCTGACTACATGCGCGGTCATGTAAATGTGTTAAACCATTTTCCTTATTCCATTTCCCTCGCATAACAAATGGAATACTCTGAGTAGAGTACAAGCATGCTTAAGTTTTGACGTCACCAATGGGAAATTGATTTTTAATAAAGTCTTGTAAACACTGTTTACTTACATTGTAAACCGGTAAAACGGAGGTTGCATTTATGTTTACCTCATTATATCACAGTGTAGTTTCTTTCTATCATAGCATCTGGGACTCAACAAAGGGAAGTTCTGCTGTGTTTTTTTCTTTGGTATGTTTTGAACAATATGACTCAGATCAGAGGGAAATGTGATCAGAGATAAGCAGACCTTCAGATGTTCTGATAAGACAACCTTAGTACCGTTTTCTCCTCCACACAGTTTACGGCTGCTCTGAGTCAAGCCCGATATCATTGCATTAGCACAAATACACTGACAGTGCTGGTTTATGAGTGTGTCAGTGAGGAGACTGACTTTTACTGCTGTTTACATGAGACATGGAGACAGTGGAGGAAGGACAGTTGGGAGTCCCGGAATCAAGACAGGATAATGCATCTGCTGGCGGCCTCCCTACACAGCAGGAGACAGAGCGAGGGACTCAGTTCTGTTTAAGTAGTAAGGGCAGATCAGTGGTAGTCTTTAGGCTAAGTTTACAGTTTTTCTACGTGACTAGTGGAGCCATGCAAAGACAGATGTAAATGAGTGGTAGAGAAACCATTTTTTATTTACTAGCAAATAAGTGCTTAATTAAAATCCCAAGCATATCAGTTGCAATTGGAAAGCATTTGCAAGACCATTATTTTATTTCTCACATTTTAAGTACATCAGTAACATTATTAAATGGCTCTGGAATACATTACTCTAATTGGTCAATCATGCAGGCAGATATTTCTATTTAATAAACCATATAATTGACCATTGTGCCAGGCTACCAGTTTATTTATTTATTTATTTTTCTCGTGCAACTCAATTTTGTGTGTGCATTCATGCAGTCATTCTAGAGTAAAGTTGTTTCTCTTTTCATTTTGAATAATGTTTTTAGCAGATAATCTCAGTAACAGCTTTGTTTTCTGATTCCAGAGCCAGGTGGCAGAGAAGGGCCGAGAACTCAAGGAGCTGAAGGACAGTCTTTTTTCGTTGACCAAAGAAAAAGAGAAGCTAGAGAGGGTGCGTGCTTTCGTTGACATTTTCCGCAGGCCTCTGCCAATCTAAAAATGCAGTTGTTTTTCTTGCTTGTTGTTTTATTCTCAGGATCTGGTTTGGGTTTAACATATCTCTCTAATTGGGCCAGCAGTGCAAGTGAGTCCTTATTTTCCATTCAATTACCCTGGACCACAGAGAGGGACGTGTAGTCGAGGTACAACACAAAACTCGATGCTCAAGAAGCAAAATGGCCCAATTTGAGGTTCAGACTAAATGAAATTGGCGCCTGCCGAAGACTTCAATAAAAGGCAGAGCTCTGCCTCCCTTTGAACAGGCAGAGGAGTTTTAATGAAGGGCCTAATTAAACTGTTTGTGCGAGGGTGGCGAGTTACTCTACTCTGCTGGCTCTGCTCGCTGTGGTGAGTGATGTATTGTCTGGACTCAAAGATAGAGGAAAGGATGAAAAGAAGGATGGAAAAATGGGACCTGACTCATGGCTGGCCTTAAATTAGACTTTGCTTTCAGTTTGGTCACCTTTGGACCAATTTCACTCAGTTTAGCTTTTAATTTTTACATTTAAGTTTCAGTTGAAATGTGCAGATCAGGTGATTAGCTATTGATTCCAGCAACTGTTCTTGAAGAAAACCCGAACTTAACACCTGTTGCATTTCCTGTGTCCCATCAGGAGTTGCAAAGGAGTGTCAGCAGGGAAGAAGAACATGAAAACAAAGATGGCAATGTGGATGCGCAGTCAGTTTTCTTGCAGTACCCGATGCCGTACCCTCAAGACGACCCATCTCCTCTGCTGGTGCCCCAGCGCCCCACTGATCTCATGTTTGGGAACCCGTACTCTTCTACTGATTCCAGGGGTATCTATGCTGCTATTTCACCATTCATTTCAATTGCTCATTCTAAATAAGGAATAAAATATAATGTGTACTGACACAACTACAGATGAGGATTAGGGCCAAGCAATAATAAAAAAATAAAACCATCTCGAGATTAAAGTCATTATAATGCGACATTAAACTCATTAGATGGATTCAACCCCTGATCGATTGCATCATATGCTACATCTATGTGCATTACTCTCCAACCTACGCCACTGCAGATGCTGTTTGACACACTCCAGTGAGATGAAATAAACATCACACAAATGTGTTTATTGTCAGCACTTTTAGACTTTTTTTTATCGAAGTGTAACAACTTTTTTCTCGAAACACAACGACTTTACTCTGAAAAAATAATGAATTTATTTTCAGCATTTCTTTTTGACTTTTTTTCTTGAAATTTAACAACTTTTTTTCTCGTAATTTAATGTTTATTCTCAGCATTTTATTTAGACTATTTTCTCGAAATTTAACAACTTTTTTCTCGAAACATGACTTTACTCTTGTAATTTAATGAGTTTATTCTCAGCATTTTGTTTCAACTTCTTTTCTCGAAATTTAACAATTTTTTTTCTCGTAATTTAATGAGTTTATTCTCAGCATTTTATTTCGACTTTTTTTCTCAGTTTAACAACTTTTTTCTCGAAAACACAATGACTTTATTTTCAACATTTATTTTGACATTTTTCTTGAAATTTAACAAGTTTAATCTCACATTATAATGACTTTTATCCCGAGATGGAAACACTTTGAATTTCTGTTTCTTAAAAATAAATGTCTCTGTTTGATATTTTGTATTGAGTATTATGACTGTAAAATGTTTTCAAGTGTGACTTTAGGCTACAAACACATTTTAGGCAGCTGTGCATGTACTCCTTGATTGCTCCTGCTCATATTTGTTTGAGCTACAGGGTTTTCTTGAGGTATAAATCCAGATATTAAGGCATTAAAGGGTTTCCTTTCCTGACAGATGGAGCCGATGGAGAGTTCTCTGATGACCAGATGCCCCGACTGCCCCCAGTTGGGCCTCCATCCTGGGACAGCAATGTAGTGTGCATACAGCCATCCCGGAACCTCAGTCGCCCCGATGGACTGGAGGAACCAGAGGAGCCGCAGAGCACTGTGAGTTCATTATGGCTACCTCCACGTTCAGATGTTAGAAGTGATATAGAGGTGGGATTAAGGTTTTAATCAAGTCAGAACTGCAGATGGGCTTAAACTCTTCCCAAATCTCTGTCTTTCTTTTATCTGGACTTCTCTCTCCACTGTGCTGGCCTCCGGTAGGGCTTAGCTAAACTGGCTTTATTAAAGCCCTGCTAACCCAGAGCAGAGACATTAAGGAAGTGCTCATGCTCACAGCTAAATAGAACTTGTTAGCCTTGCTTGGATAACAGTGGATTTACCCAACTACGCTTGGAAAAGCTTCAGTTAGTTGGTGTAAAACAGTCACTTTATATCTTAAGTAGGCTGTTCACATTAAGTTTGATGTGACTGAAGTATATACAAATAACATATTTATACATACTAGAGCTATATGCCAAGTTGTTCTTTAACAAGTTAGAATAACTTAATTGAAACATTTAATGCCAAAAATTCAGACTGTTTACCCTGATGTTGTGCTAAATTTGCTAAAATGTAAAATATACAACAGAGCACACTGTGCTGAGTGTTGTAACCCATAATGCATATCGCTTCCCTTTCAAGATGTAATGAATGAACTGGAAGTAATATCAACCAAAAAACTATCTTAAATGGATAGATCACCCAAAAATGAAAATTTGATCATTTACTCACTCATGTCATTACAAGACTGAATGACCTACTTTAGTTCCACTTCAGCACAATCAAATATACTTCAGTATATCTTTAACCCCTGGACTTAAGCACTACTTTTGCTCAATTAAAGTGTATTAAGTACAAAATGAGTTGGTCCAATTTAGCAGGCTTCAAGTGTACCAAGTTTAATATACTAAAAGTACAATTGCAGGGTATTTTTCTCAAGTACATAAATATGTAAATACGATTCATTGCGGGGTTCCCTTCTTATTCCATACACTGTGGTTCCCTTATACTTTTACACGTATGCACACTTTTCAAAAATGCCACAGATTGTTGACATGCTATCCTGTGCAGACTGAAATGTGTACATATAAATAGTATGAAAGCTATAGAATGTACTGCACCCACATAATCTTTCTTCTACATAATTGCATATGTTTAGAGCTGTCATATATTGCTTCACCGTCAAGATTTCCTGTGATATTAATCACTCACAGTTAACGGCCTAATAGAGGTTTTCAGGTGGTTTACGGTTCCTTTGCTCTCCCCCAGCAAACCAATGATCAGCCTACAGCCGCCGCTGACCCCGCAGAGTTTCTCAGTGATGGACAGATGCCATTCTGCTTTGAACCCAGGTAAGAACACACACAAACACCAACCTCACGGCTGTTACCTATCATGTGGTTGAGCTTCGTTGTGGTGTGACTATGTGCATTAGCTCAACGGCCCACCCACATCGCCTTCACACAGATGCTGTTTTACTGCCCTTTACTCTCCTGTTGTTCCAGCACCAGCTCATTCACACACAAACACACCTTACCACACTTTGTTTTCCTTTATTTTTTGTGTTTTTATTAGCCTTTTCTCACCCAGTTTAATTTCTCCATCTCGCAGTGGGGAGCAGAAGCGATGTCCGCTGTGTGAAGTGATCTTCCCTCCTCATTACGACCAGTCCAAGTTTGAGGAGCACGTGGAGAGCCACTGGAAGATCTGCCCCATGTGCAGCGAACAGTTCCCTCTCGACTGCGACCAGGAGCTCTTCGAGAAGCACGTCCTCACCCACTTCGACAGTAACGTGCTCAACTTCTAGTCGAGAAAAAGAGTCCTTGCCTCCACATTCTGCTCATTTGTGTTACAGTTAACAGCCACTTTAAACAGCATGTTTAGCTTTGAGCATTCATCTGTAGAGAAATTATCCTTTCTTTAATGCAATCAAGGTAGTCTGGATACTGTTAATGAATTCCAAATGACTGAAAGATGGATTTTGGGTGACGCTTTAGGGTCTTTATTTAAGTCCATTTTAGTTGAGGATTACTTCTGTCAGTAGGACTGTTTATTCTAACTCACTTCTCATATCAAAGTTAGCATTGCAGGTGCTTAAGAATAGTTTTAGAACACTGAGCAAATGTCATATTAAAGCATTCTGTTGAGAACCCTCCCCAGTCAGGTTCCATAGTTTAAGTCAGAGCATTGCCTACTATACTATACTCTGTGCAGGCAGAGTACAGCTTTTTCTGTCAGGGCGTGTATGTGATCAGCTAAAGAGGGTGATTCTATATTATACAATTATTTTAGAATAAGCTTTTAAAGATAAACCTTGATAATCAAGTTATTTGAGTTAGTGTTTTTTCCTTTATCTATTTAAATCACTTATTTCAGTTGAGTCGCATGCTCACGTTTCCTGTGCACTGAAATCACAAACCTAGATCTTTTATTTTTGTTCCATTTCTTTAGTTAAATACATTTGGTCTCTTACTGTGTGAGTGTGTCTTATATACTTGATCTAAACCAATAAAGATTTCTCTGAAGCAATATGTATGCTGGTCATACTGGTCATGTGGAGTTTGAAAAAATGTAGCTTTACTTAGCAAGCTTTACTTTACTTAACTTTTACTATAGATCTATTACAAAAAACAATATGTGACCATGGACCACAAAACCAGTCATAAGGGTCAAGATTTTGAAATTGAGATTCTGAATAAATAAGCTTTCCATTGATGTTTGGTTTGTTAGGATAGGACAGTATTTGGCCAAGATATATCTATTTGAAAATCTGGAATCTGAGGGTGCAAAAAAATCAAAATGCTGAGAAAATCACCTGTTGTCCAAATGAAGTTCTTAGCAATGCATATAACTAATCAAAAATTAAGTTTTAATATATTTATGGTAGGAAATGTACAAAATATCTTCATGAAACGTGATTTTTACTTAATATCCTGATGATTTTTGGCATAAAAGAAAAATCTAATACAGTCTAATCAAATACAAAATCTAATATTTATATATATCTCATTTTTCTCTATTATACTAAAATTGGCCATGAAGAAAAAAAAAACATCAGAGTCCATTTTAATATTTAAAATGTAATCAGGTTTACATTTATGAAGCAGCTTTTTTTTTTCTTTTCTTTTTTTTTTTCAGTTTTGTTGCAGAAAATGTCACCAGTTTGAAAATATAATTTAAAGCACTCACATCGAGAAAATACATTAAGTACACAATATATCAAATACTTCCTCTGTCCTGGCAGTGTAATACTGTTACAATGTTGCATCTAAACCCATACTGCAATTCCGACAACATTAACGTCCATGCAGTGATGTCATAATGAGTGATTGGCAGGCCCTGATCTGGCCGGCACCTCTGGAGGATCTAGCGACTCTTCATTCATACCACCCACAAGTCCAAAAGCAAATCAAATCAAGCACCTTTCTGATTCAAGGTATGAGTCCACGCTTGAATATCTTTGGGTTGTGACTCTTTATTATCCCAGTGACAGGTTAGGGGTATAAAAGTTACACGGATTCACCAGAGATGAGCCAGAATCAGGATGAATACACAATCTGAATCACTTGGTTGCACACATACTGTACTGGAATGCTGTGGTGTTCCACAATTCAAGGCAACCAGTTTCAATAATCTCACACCTAACAAGCACACTGGAGGTACAGCGAAAGAATGAATTCCCTTAGCTAGAAAAAAAAGGAAAAGAACCTCAGAAATAGAGACCTCCAAAGGGCCATATTAGTCCTTAGAATTTCACAGCTGAGTTGCAGAAAACATTCTGCGGCTCGTTGGCAATACAAAATGAGCTAAACAGGTTGGCAGCTGGTCAATACAAAGTGCTTTAGGTTCTTCTCCAGATTGCTGTGGAGTTCTAGAACGCTCCAGAACGCTCCAGAACGGTCCGGCCACAGCGGACCTGGGAAGAGTGTAACAGCCTGCTCTAAAATACTATCAGATCAGGATTATGGTTTTGAAATGCTGGCGATTTTTCACCTGAGAGTCATTTGGTGCTAGAACTCAAAACTTTTTTGAGATTAACGGAAAGGGTGAAAGCACTACCAAAAAAACTGCACATCCATAATCAATCGATATCGACATCTCCGATATTCGGTTGAAAATATACAAAATAAAACTTGGGAATAAAGTATAGAATTTAAATCTATGAAACTTCAAGAATATATAGTTATATACACAATCTGTAGCTATGAATGTTGCTTATACGGGGTAAATAAACATTTAGACTTTTCAAACCTTTCCTATCTTCTGTTTTTCTCACATTCACTCACGCGAGGCTGGTTATCTAGTCACGATTCTTACCTTTCCAAACATACCATCAGTCTAAACACCTCACATCATAAAAAAATAAAGACGAGGAAAATAAAAAGATTAAGCAAATGTGCAAAAATACAAAACTGTGCACTCTAATAGGATACAAATAAGCAAAGGAAATAATAAAAGCATGCAATTCAAAATGTAGTGTTTTGATAGATAGTTAATCAAATCCTACTCATGGAGGTACGGAACGAAACAGGGATCCGGGAGTCTTCCTTAAGAAAGAGGAATATAAAAAGATTGAAGTTTCCTCCTTGTGAGGAGTGGAATGAAAAAGGAGGTGAAGTAGTCTTACTCTTAAAAGTGTAAAATAGAAAAAGACGAACTGTCCTCCAGACAAATATTTTTTGGATTTCCTCCAAAAAACTAAGGACAAGACGGGTCAAAGTCAGAGCTGCTGGTGCGGATGGATGTGGAGGTGTATATACATGTGATGCGTGTTGAGGGGGGGGGGTGTCGAGGAGGATGTTGGCACTCTCTACTGCTGCATCTTGCGGATGATGTCGGCAGAGACGGGCGGGTGGAAGTTGATGGTGTGGTGTCGCAGCCCCTGAGAGCTTTTGTAGCTTTTACCACACCGGCACTTGAAGGGCTTCCGAACGCGGATCTGAGTGCGGTGGCCGTTCTTGGCGTGGTACTTAATACCATTCACATTCTGCAGAGAAGAGCCGAAACAAGAGGAGCATTGCTCAGGTTAGACAATAACTGACTACACAGGAAAAAAAACCTACTCACTGCTGCATTTAGATTCATTTTATAGTCTAGCGGGCTAACTGGTTAATGCTAGCTAAGCCACAGTAGTTTACTGAGTGTTTAGCTCATAATAAACAAGGTAAAAAAAAAAATCTATATTCACACAATCTGTTATTATCTACAGTAGACATTAATGTCTGTAATAACAGTTCAGATGGCAAACATCATGAAGTGACTTTCTAATCAGGAAGTAAAAATAGTACTATTAAAAATACTTTCAGCCAATTAAATAATTTTGTGATCCTAGATGAACTTGGGCACAGAGGGTGCAGCTTACACAACACTATTTTACAATTCACTTATTACAAGTTTTAAATTCCGTATTACATTATAACATATTGATCAATAATCTGAAGGCAAACAAAACGATCTGTGCGGAAAAATGTGCTTTAATAATTCCAGACATATAAAACATCCAGTGTTATGTGAAATAAAGAGGAAAACCATCAGCTGCTTGACATCAGTGGAGACCAGGCACCCACTGAACCCAAATAAACCCAAATCAGAGCCACATCTAACAGTACATCTGAACATGCAGAGACACCCTCGTGGCTGTCATCATCCATTTCCTCTCCCTCTTATTGAATGCGGCTCTCACAGGCTGCACATCATTTATCTCAGCAGCCAGAACCAGATGGCAGTGGAAAATCTCATAAAACGCACAGGCCTTCAGTGGACTGCATGTATGCCTTTAAAATGTATGTCAAGCTTCCAGTCCTGTCCCCATTACAGCTCTTAGTGTTAATAAACCATTGACTAGCCCAGCATTCACTGTTTGATCATATTTGTGCCACTGGTGATTGCTACTGTTTATGGATACACAGGTGAGCTGTAAACCTGCTTTTCAGTGAATGAAATCCTAAGTAATCAGCTTTAAATAATGGTGCTAATAGATTTGGGGTCTGTAAGAAGAACTGTTTCCAGCATTGATAGTAGGAATTTTTGTGTTGCATGTTTTCCATGCTGTCAGGATTTCTCTAGTCTTCAGTAATTATTCACACACCTAAAGTGAACAGACAAATGAGACTAGATATCTAAGCCTTTTTACCTTGTATCTCTTTTTGCAGCCAGGCACGGGACATGCGAACGGTTTCTCATCACCGCCGTTCATGCACATGGAACTGAGGATGGATTCAGAGCTAATGGCACTTTCAGTGGTCCACGACTCGTCACTGTCAGAGTCCTCGTATTCTGCTTCCTCCTCATCATACTCACTGCCTGAGAGCACAGAACGAATAATCATTTAGTAATCGATCATGTTATGACACATCAGACCTTTCAGATAATTAACCGCTAGAACAACAAAACAGTATTTCCCATCAGCCACTGCAGGAGACACACAAAAGCTTTAAGGAAAACTGGTAGAGTTATCTTTCTCACAGTACTGTGCCCAGCCAGCAAAGCGTTTGCATTTTACGAGAAAGAATCTGGAAGGCATAAGAAGGTCTAAGGGTTAATGCACAGTAATAGTATGATACAAGCAATTTGGAGACTATTTTGTTTCTGTTCCAAACCCACACAAATAAAATGCTTAAAACATTTAATTGTGGGAGAGAGAGCACATGTTGCTCTAGAGAGGGCCATGGGAAACTGCAGCGATGAAAAAAACTCACAATGTGATTATTGGATTATCTATTACAAGAGAACATCAAACAAGCACTGCAGGATTAATGGAGTTATTACCAAAATTCATCTTTCTAGGAAACATAATAAGCGAGTTCCTAAAGAAGTACCTGTGGGGGTGCTGCTCCTGAATGAAGATGAGGGCGTGATGGGCGGAGTCACGGGCGGGGTCAGGTTGCCGCTGTTGTGGCGAGGGGGCGTGGCCACGCTGTTGCGTGAATGGCTGCCCGTCAGTGAGAGTGACAGCTTTGGCTGAACTTTCTTCTTCAGAGACTCATGCTCCCGCCGTGCTGCATCTGTCATAAACCTAGAGAGGGAAGTGAACTTTATTAGATGAAGTTCTTAAACTGATTTACAACAAATTATAGCAAACTCAAAACAAAGACTTATTGCTTATTGGGAAGCCCAAACATGTAAAGTAACAGTCATAAACTAAAATACTCTAATCCAGCCACACAAACATCAGTACATTTGCCATCACACTTTCTGAGCAATTAATTTCCATGACTTGCTGTTTGTTATTACTGGATACAACAAAAAAAATGTATAAAGACTGTGCACACAAAGAAATTTACTCACTACAAAAAGCTACTTAATGTTTCTGGGACAAAACTAAATTCCAGCCCTTTATCTGTCCACTCTAACTGAACGAAAAATACCTTGATAAGATACAGTTTCAGTCAGCACAATGTAGCAATGAAAATGAGCTGGTGAAGGAAAAACCCTGTGGCAACAAAATAAGTGCATTTGCAAATGTATTACACACACAGCAGGTTCTACAAAACCCATGGAAAACACTTTAACCTAGTGCTGTTTTTTAGGATTCTGATGGTTTCACAGTTTATCATGGTTTTTCCCTGACTGTGCCTTTATATGAATCAGAATGCATGAAACCCTGTATTTTAATCACGATCCAATCAAACATGTAGCATGAGCAGTTTTTGATATAAATTCGATTGCATAATTTCAAAATCTGCAAAAAAAACCCAGAATGGTCTGACCTTAGCTTTGTGAAATTATCCTACATAAAACATGCCAGCTCGAAACAAAAGCAGCAGACGGGCTAAAAGACAACGCAGATTCACTATCTGACAGCAGGTGTCGCTTATGTAACAGCAGCGATACAGCGTTTTCATTGGTTACTGCTGTAAACAAAGCAGTGCTGCACTTTTAAATAGCACATTACTATGAATTATAAGGAGGTAAGATGAAAAGAAACCCCCACCCCCAATTCAGTATAGAATTTGGTTCCAATATTTTGCACATGGTGTAGTGAGTTTGCTCTGCCTGCTGCAGCATTTTCTCCTCTTTGCGTTCCTCTTCAGCATCTCTGGTCTCTTTTAATGGCAGCTTATAGTTAGTTTACTTACCCAGTTAAAGAATTTGTTGAGTGTGATTAATATTTCTCCAACCATAAGTCAGAAGTGCATGCAATTAACAGGGATCCACTCTAAATTCACGACGCTGTCTACGTTGCTTAGCCACTTATACCTTTATGCCAGTTTTTTTAAAATGCATACAGCATGCATAATTCAAACCGGTTTACCGTTTGAACCAGTATATCGTCCAGCACTACTTTAACCAACACATAAACCAATATATCAAACTTTGACAGAATGCAAAAAAGCTAAATTCCTCAACCTACTTGAAGAACTCAGGTTAATCATCTTATTTCTGCACTAATATAGTACATTAATACATTAATTTACCTTTTTTTTTTTTTAATTCTCAATAAATAAATCAGCCAAGAACATGAGTATTAGGAGTGGAAAGATGGGCAATGGTTTTTTTGTTGGTGTTGATCAATGTACACCTCTGTTTAAAAGCTTGCAGTCAGTAGGTTTTTTAAGACATTTATAGTGTTATTAAGATTTCCATTTCAAATAAATGCCGTTTTTAAAATGTTCTATTTCACAAAGAATCCTAAAAAAAGTTTTATGGTTTACACAAAAATTAAACAGCATCAACACTAATAATAAGACCATATTGGCATATTATGTAATCTAATATTTCACAATATTACCATGTACAACAGCATAGTGTTTTTGATCATCAGATGCTTCTTTCAACAACAGAAAAAAAAACCTACAGATCCCAAACTTTTGAATGGAAGTGTACATGTATCAAACAGGTTAAAGCTTAAACTTTATTAAACATGTCTCAAGACACCTGTGTTTTGTTTCTTTCTATCAGTTGCACTCCATCTATCTGTTTCTGAATGCAAGAATTATGTCCTGTGAGTACACCCCCCCAATTCTCTCCAAACAAGAGTGATGTGCATGTACAATTGATGTCCCAAATTGAACAATTGTAACCATAAAGTAAAAATTTCTCTTAAATACCATGCCAAACTGCTACTAGTTCCTGCAATACAAATGAACCATCTGTCATAAGTCTTATGTGTTATGATTCATTTGCTTCAGTGAGGTCTAATCCACCTTACAACAATGCATTCACTCCAGCTTATTTTGTTGCATTATAAAACTGTCAGTAAATGTATGTAATAAAGCATAAATGTTCACACAGACATTATTAAAGCTGGTGTGGAATTAACATATTACCAGCAGAAGCCACATAAAGCAGTAAGAGATGGACAAAAGTGTCTCCTCTGTTACGCAACAATATCCACCACCATTTGGCCTATTAAAGCTGTTTAACACTGGAACTGCTTTCTGTCTCTAAGCTCAGAGTATTCCTACACAAACCACATTCAACAGAGTGAATAGTGTATATGATGACTTGGGCGCTGGTTTGAAGTTAATTACAACTTCATAAACTGACCAGATCAGAAAGAGGATGTAGAGGAGGACTTGACCACACGGCTGTTTTCCAAAAACTACAGAATCCCATTAAGGAAAATGCTGGACTGTTCTCAGATTCATCTTTGTCATTTGATTACTTTTGTACAGTTGCAAGATTGAAAAGCCCTCCACACTAGTGTTTTCCCCTCAGCATTTAGACAGGCCTGTATAACCCCTCTACTTAAGAAACCCACCCTTAACCCATCTCTTTTAGAGAACTACAGACTGGTTTCCCTTCTTCATTTCATTGCAAAAACACTTGAATGAGCTGTGTTCAACCAAGTCTCTGTCTTTCTCACACAGAACAACCTCCTTGACAGCAACCAGTCTGGTTTCAGAAGTGGACATACAACCGAGATTGCCTTGCTCTCAGTTATTGAAGCCCTAAGACTGGCAAGAGAGGATTCCAAATCTTCAATACTCATCTTGCTGAATCTGTCCACTGCTTTTGACACAGTTAACCACCAGATCCTCCTGTCAACCCTATTGACACCCTATACTCCAGTGGTTTGAGTCTTATCTCTCAGATAGGTCCTTCACTGTATCTTGGAGAGGTGAGGTGTCCAAGTCGCAACATCTAACTACTGGAGTGCCTCAGGGCTCTGTTCTTGGTCCCACTTCTCTTCTCTGTCTACATGACATCACTACGTTCTTTTATTCAGAAACATGGCTTTTCATACCACTGTTATGCTGATGACACTCAACTCTACCTCTCATTCCATCCTGATGATCCGACGATAGCTGCTCGCATCTCAGCTTGTCTAACAGACATTTCTTGCTGGATGAAGGACCATCACATTCAACTCGATCTTGCCAAGACAGAACTGCTTGTGGTTCAATCAAATCCATTGTTTCATCACAATTACACAACTCAGTTAGAAAAAAAAAAACATGCCCATTTTAGACTTGCACTATATTTATTTATTTACAGCTTGTTTTCTCAAAAAAAAGAAAAAAAAGAAACCAACACTAGCTTCTCTAATCTTTTTGTATTATATCGGTTTTCTTTTTTAATTATTATACAATTAACAAAAGCAAAAAAGAGGCCTCTAACACTAGCTTGTTCTATTCTTTTCTTATTCTATCTTTTTATTTATTTTTTTTGCTTTCTTTTTATTTATTATATGATTTAAAAAACCTTGCTACGTGTACTGCATTAAGCTAACTGAGACTTGTATAGCACTTGCATATCATTGTTCTTTTGTTGATTTTGATTGCTTCCATTGTCCTCATTTGTAAGTCACTTTAGACAAAAGGGTCTGCTAAATGACTAAATGTAAATGTAAAACCCAAATCTAATTTTCGGTTGATTCATCACTATTTTGCTGTATGCATAATGCATAGCCAACCCATCAGGGTTATACATTTTAATTTTTTAGAAAAAATATTTTAATTATTTTTTCATTTTTATAAATATATTATAATGTTTAAAGATACAGTACTGTGTAAAAGTCTTGGGTCATTAGTATTTTCACCAAAAATAACATTTCGCAAACTCACCCTCAGGTTGTTGTAAGTCTGTATGAGTTTTGTTTCTTCTGTTGAACACAAAAGGTGATATTCTGAAGATACTGTTTAACCAAACAGTCGCTGGTCCCCATTGACTTCCATAGTATTGGGGGGAAAAATACTATGGATGTCAGCGGGGACCAAAAACGCACATTGGTTACACATATTCTTCAAAATAGCATAAGAAAGAAACTCACTGGTATGAAACAACTTGAGGGTGAATAAATTATGACAGAATTTTCATTTTTGGTTAACTATCCCTTTAAAGTTTACCATGCCATATTATTATGTTTTATCTTTATGTTTGCATTTTGTTTTTAATACATGGTGGTGGTGAGCCAAAAGCAATTTACATTGTGGACAATAAAGCAAACAAAACTAAACAAACTGAAATTAAATTTGACATCTTCCAAAAAGGACACCTGCTTCCCCGCTTAACAGTAAACAGGAGTGTAAAATTCCTATTATAATTTTTTATTTGACTAAATGCTGTAGAAAATACAAATATTTTTATTTATGAAATAAATGAACAATACATAATACATTCACACACATATTGATAGATCCTAGATCTCACTCGCTCTCTCTCTATACAATCAATAAAAACATTTGTACATAATACCACAAAGTCTAAAATCATAATTTATCACACCATAAAATCTGAATATCTCAGGACCCGTGTACCTGTTAATGTAGCTGAGGGCGACATATGTGGGCTGCTGCAGTTCCTGTTTCTCCAACACACGAGGATCTGTATCTAAACAAAACAGAGAGATAAATAATTCACTGGACTGACAAAGACACCACAACGCACCACAAAAGAACAACCAAGAGCACTTTGAGGCTTTAAGGGTTTCTGTAGTACAACAATAAATTCTAAACAACATTCACAAAAAGAATATACAGCTAAAACTCTTCGGGTGACAGCAGTGTTGTTTACCTGTTTAAATCTGTGTCACCCCAGAGAGTCATTTTGTGGCATTAGAGTCAGTGAGTTTGTGGAAGCTTGTGTGTCATTGCCAGAGTGAAGCAATTACTTACTTTATTGTTAAAGTCATTGACTTTCAAACTCAATACTAGATTCTGCCACACAACAAGTCCACAATCACTTGCAGATGGCAATTAACTCCATTAATCAAGTTTTTTTTTCATTAAACTCTACTTAGTGGCAGAATAAATCAGCACTTCTGCATGGGAGAGAGATTGGACTGGGCTATGGAGAGCGTATCCAATAGCTGTTTGGTAAAACTTGAGACAGCCATTTGGTTAGTGTCACACCACACCACACTGAACGAGCTCTCTGCCATTCCTCCCAGATGTGCTCATTTTCTAGGCAGGGCCACCCAGATCACCCTCCAACTCGATCCAATGCCTGCACGCCAGGGCAAAGATGGTTTTATGTCTTGTTTTTAGTTGTGCATATTAAAGAGTCGACTTCAAAAATAAAGATATCTGTTTTGGGGCTGGTCTTTCAAAACTGCTTTCTATGTGGTCAATACTGTCACGAAGCTGCACCACTGTGGACTACGCTGCCACCTTGTGGCGAACACACAAACACACTTTTTTCTAAATTACAGACATACATTCTAGGTTGAGTTAATTTATTCACTTACTGTTCTTTTAGAATCTATTCGAACAGAAACGGGCTAAAATGTCTCTAAACTGCATCTCATTGCCTCAAAGCACAAAAATCCACTTAATGTCCCAGCAACTGTAACATCCCTTCTGTGGTCGGCAGTGCCCGCATACCAGCAGCTCTGCCAGGGTAATGGTTTTCAGATGCCTGTCTCTCCGGGCATTCTCAAACACCATTAACACAAGCACTGCTAAAACACAGTTTCATCTAATGAGCCTCCCCTGTGCACCCCCCTGTGATGCATCTCAATGCCTCTTTTTATGCCTCTGCTGTGAGTAAACACATTTCTTTCTGCCCCGTTTAACCCGAAACACATTTGTCTCGGCTCTTCGAAACTACGTGGCACCCCGCGTGTCAGAACTGCGATTCCGGCCAGCGTGGCATCATCACACACTCACTCCGGCTTGGCCACCTCGTCATTACGCAGGCATGCAGATGCTGCCACCTGGTTGTTACACCGTGGGCGACACCAAACAGGCAATTCCTAACTATTTTACATTTTGCCTGTTCACATGTTAGGGGTAAAAGGGAACCTCTACGGCCACCAGGGCTTACTGGGCATGCGTAGGCCTACATCAATATTGCGTCATTTTTGTTACACTGAACAACAATAATTACTGTATTTGCATTATTGTAAGAGGTAGGTTTAGGGTTGGGGTAGGTGTAAACCAGTGTCTCAAACTCAATTCCCGGAGGGCCACAGCTCTGCAGAGTTTAGATCCAACCAACTCCGAATCACACCTGCTTGGAAGTTTCTAGTGATCCTGAAGAGCTTGATTAGCTGGATCAGGTGTGTTTGATTAGGGTCGGAGCTAAACTGTGCAGAGCTGTGGCTCTCCAGGAATTGAGTTTGAGACCACTGGTGTAGACATTAATAAAACAGAATGTGAAAGGTAGCTAAATTAATTTATTGTTATTTTATGGCAAGATTTTGCATCACTTCCGGCCGTAGCTGTATCCCTTCTAGCCACAACTCTGTTCACACAAATACAAATGATTTTCACATGCAATTTGTCTGTTTAGACCAATGCGGAAAAAAACGGTAGATGGGTCTTAATGAACATGCAGTTTCAGTCTCTGACAGTAGGTGGCGCTTATAGAATAACAGAAATACAACGTTAAGGAAATCGGTATAATGTGTTATTTGTGTTAATGTGTTATTTATATCAAGATAACCTATTTTTTTTAATTACTATCCCTATATTTGTATTTCCCCTACTTGTCTAAAAGGAGAAACTGAGTCAAACAGCGTTTACACGTTTTTAAACAGCCATTCAGATTTTTTTTTAATTTGCTATGATGTTTATTAAACAACACCAAATACAAGAGCACAGGGTTCCTAATCTTCTTCTGCTATTTGTTGCTTAGTAAAATTGTCTGTTTGTGAGCCACCAATTTGTAATTTTAAATAAGTGCAGCGGCACTGTTACCAAAAAAAAACAGTCAGACTAGATTCTGAACACGCAAAATACAGACTTGACAACATGACGTCATATTATGTAATATGACGTCATGCTCTCTGGCTTCCTTTTAAAAAATATAATTCTACAAATAAGACAATCCATAATGTAAGAATATGTAATCTACTTCACTTAAATAAAATGCTGAAATCCCATAGATTTAAAGTCATTGCATTTTTTTGTTGTTGTTGTTGTTCAGCTAAAAGCAAAGGCTAATCAGTCTTCTATTGATCACACATCTTGTCACATGATACAAATTTGCAGTTCACCAAACATTGGAACTAGCGAAATTTACACAAACATGCAGTTCCTGTTCACGCCCCACTGACGTACGGGTTTAGGGGTTGAACGTTATGCTTAACATTTTTTTTTTTTTACCGTACAAATCATATTGTATGAATTTATACAAAAACGGCAGATCTTAAAAGTATGTTTTCTCATGAGACTGAATTGGGTGATGACATTTGGAAACCGTAACTTTATGTGGCAATTTCATATTAATTTGTTCAATGTCAAACATTCAGAAACCATACGATTTTTAGAAGAAATTAAGCAGAAAGGTCCATCCCTAAACATAACCATCACTGAGGCGTAAGCAGATCATTTGAAAATGTACGAACGACATTGTACGAATTAGGCTAGATTGCACAGATTTTTCGACAGACAGTGGTGTTATATGCACCATTATGGGGTTGGTTTCAGTTGCCATTTGAACTCTGGGCTTCCTGAAGGGCAGATAGGATGTAGGCGTGTTGTTCCACTTCGGTTTATTGTTTAAAGCTTTCAGCTCGGCCTGCACCTCAGCTAAAGTGTTTCATTAGCATTGATTTAACTACTGCGAGAAAGACCCCACACCTTTCTGCCAAACACACACACACACAAAAGATGCATTAGGCACCACACTGTTCCTGTGCCAAGAAAAAGGAGTTTTGTATGTGTGGATATGACCCATGCAGGGGAAAAGCCCCAGAGGAAGAGAAACAAGAAGAGCTGCATATAGTCACACACACATGGATCAATCTGCACACACACTCAGTAAATCATACATAGAATTGCCCGGGCTCCTTAGGGCCTGAAGTCACTAATGGGCCCCAGAGCTGCTGCCTACCAGGACCCCATTACAGGGAGAGGTGGTCCACCAGTACACAAACAGGTGGTCTACCATGGTGGTCTCTCTCTCTCTCTCTCACACACACACACACAGGCACATTATTTCACTTCTGCTCAAGACCTAGGAAGACTTTCAGTTTGAAGAAACTGGTTAGATCAATTAGGCTAACAATTATCTGCATTATCTTTGTTTCAATTTCAAAATCTGCTGACATCTTTGTCCGCGTTTTTCATAGTTTAGTGAATTAAAGAGATAGTTCACTTAAAAATGAAAAGTCTGCCAATCCTTTAATAATCCTCATATCATTTCAAACATGTATGACTTGCTTTCTTCTGTGGAACATAAAAGAAGATATTCTGAAGGATGTTGGTAACCAAGACATTTTGTTTGACAAAAATGTTTGTTTAAAAATGTATGTTTCACTGAAGTAAGAAAGTCAAACAAGTTTGAAAATATGCTGTATTACATATCTGCATATGAATATTATATTATGGTCATTTTGGTCACATTGCTTTAACTATTAAAAAAATTCTATAGATTACCAGCAAATTATGCATTTTGAACATGATGCAGAGATATTAAATTTCTGCTTAGTAACAATGCAGCGATAATTATTTGCATGTTATTGCTGATAACTGAAATAGACCATTACTATTTTATACTATTTTGTTTAAATAGTAAAAAGAATAAACAAACCTTTTCAAAAGCTACAAGTGAATAAACAACTTCATTATTTTCCGTAGTAATATGGATTTTTAGTTTGGGTTTTGCATAAGATTAACAGTTTTATCGTGTGAATGAATGTTAGATGACAATAAATGCAAAAATAATAAGCATGCAAAATTACATTTCCAATATTGACACATAAATTTAAAAATCCCAGTATCAATGGATAACTTATAAGGCACCAATATATCATGCATCCTGTGTGATTCAGTTTATCAAAATGAAAGCACATTTCAGATCCACACTCCTGCACTTTTTGCAGAAAATGCTGTTGATTGTGTAGTTGTGTGAATGTGTGTTTGTGTCGTCTTGCACTGGCTGCATTTTTTTCAGGCCAGCTGGAGATCTAGTCATTAGTGTATTCTCCACACATGCACTGTTTTTTCCCCACCCACAATCCTTGTTTTACTCTACCAGACACATTAGGGAAAAAAAAAACTCCCTACTTTTTTTTCCTCAAAGCATTATGGGAAACCATGTTGCCGATATTTTTATATATTTACACCAGGCAGAGTGGTTGCATACTATGTGGCTAAAAGAGGATCATTATTCCCTTCAAAAAACTGTGGCAAGACTAGTCACGGTGGATTACATCAGCAAAAACAATCCAGCATCCAAACCGCACTAGTAGCTGCTGCTATGTAACCTCTTGTCATTCAGAAGATACAACATTTAGCTGCTCCTTTGAGCATGGGTGGTCTTGTACGAGTGAATATCACAACACACACATCCAAAACTCACAGACACACACATTCTAAATCAGCGGCAGCCCCCTGCCATGATTAATCCAGGTAATATCAGCTCTTCCTGTCATTAGCTGGCCTGCACTGGGTTTGGATGGAGGGTTGGGAGGGAACAGGGGGTGTTGGTTTGAGGTAATTAGGTCCACCAGGTGCAGCTCTAGGGGCACCAGTCACTGCTCAAATTTATTATTTCCGTTGAGATTTTTTTTTTCCAGGCCATTCCAGGAGCCCTCAGTGTGGTGAAGCTCAGAGGTTCATTGTTCAGAGGCCTGCAGATCACTCCTGTAGAGCTGACATCTTGAAAGCAGAGGACCTCTGCAGGGTTATTACAGTTAACTAAAACCATTAAAAATAAATGTTAACTTAAATAAAATAAGAAAAACTTTTATTTTCATGTTTAACAAAGTACTAAAATAACTAAAAATAAAACAAAATATGAATGAAAACAAGTAGACATAATTCTGAAACTAAAACTTGAATTACAATTGAAAAAGATAAAACTGGACCTCTATCCAAAATGGTGGAGATAAATCTTTAAAAAAAAAAATTAATAAATAAATAAAAAAGCACATGCTTTTTTCAGCACATGGTGTAAACTGTATTTTTTATGATAGTCTCCAAACACCAGGAGGATTTAAGCTAGCTAAACACACAACTAGAAGAATTCTGTGCGCTGTAACCCATTCAACTCCCTAAATCATCTCAACGTCATATTAACACTTTTAATGTGAAACCCTCGGAGGCCGCGACCTGCCAGTTTTAAATTCACGATTTTAAGAGCTGGAAGTCGAAAAAGAATCGCATAAATTGTCACATCCAGCGAGAGTCTCGGAGGGATCTTTTCGTTGCTTACAGAACCCACACAGCACAAGTACGAACAGTAAAAGGTTCAGACACACCCTCTTTCCTTGTATTTACACTGTTGCCATCGTAATACATATAACAATCAAACCCTAGAGAGCGTTTTAGCCACAAACTCGAATTTGCTTGAAGACGGAGGAAAATTCAAGGTGATAAAATATTACAACCTTAAAACTTCACAAGCTCATTTGCTGTAAGCAATGAGGCCTATCGGCAACATTTCTCCACCCGACCTCGCAAATCTCCACTCTGTTCTGGTAGCATGCCATCGCCCCCTACTGGTCACAAGAGCACCAGTCAATGAACCCACCTCACCCGTTAGAATGTGAGCTTTGTTTAGCTAGCCGTTAATTAAAGCAGAGAATGTTTTTAGCAGCAGGTCCCCAGATGAAGAGGAAGAGAGGCCAAAATCACCCATCCCACTTTGTAATTAGGCTTGCTCCAGGCCTATGTGGGGCCATGCCAGATTTCACACCTCGCCAGGAGCAGGGCTGTGGGTGAGGGAGGGGTTCCATGGGACACTAATTGCCTCATTACTGCGCAATAAGTCTCTTTAGCCACACTCTCCTTCAGCTAACACCCCGGACACATGCTAGACGTGCGATCAGAGAGCAGAAGAGGTATTAAAACAAGCTCAGCTCAGGTCAGCTGCCTGGAATTGATCAACCTCCATCTCATCCGATCAGAGAATGGGCCACCACAAGTGTTGACACATTTAGTTTAGATGTAAACATGATGGTCCTGAGGGCAATTTAACCTGGTACATAAATCCTGTTCTGAAAATAAGCTAAACAAAGGCAGGCAGCCTAAGGCTATCAGTTTTCAGAACGACAGGTTTAAGAGTGCTGAGTGGAATGGCAATGTTTTTCTAGGTCATTTTATTTGTTTGAGCAGGGCTCTTGTGTGTTGCCATTGTGGCAACTAGGCCTCTATTTTGTGCAGTAAAACAAGCCTACGCTCAAACATTCAGCCACAGCAATACCACAGCAAACACACACACACACACAAAAATTGCATAACAGCCATAGTGGAATTTAAAGGGCTACGCAGTAATTTTCGCTAATTAAAAAAGCTTTACACTCAAAGGAATGAACACTTTTGGGAAATATCATAAAAAATTTGTCCACTCACACACATCAGTTTTCTATAAAATGTTTTTTTTTCTCTCTCTCTACATCGCCCCTCACGGGAGCTGCCATGTTGACATCACAAGACCAGCTGTGTCATAAAATTGACAGTGTTACTATACTACTAATAATAGTATGAATTGGCAGTTAGCGATTAATAAAGAAACTTCATTCATCCAGACCAACAGGTGTCACTATAAATTCCAATTCCTTTTCGGGTAAATAACTGCCAGAAAAGATTAAGCCAAAATTTACTGGCTGCATCTGAAAGCTTATACAGCTAACTTGTTGCCTCACTGACTTGTCAGACAATAGCTGCTTTCAAACAGTAATACCAGTAAATTTCCATAAAATTACCGGAATGACTTTACCGGTAAATACAAAAATGTGCTGTTCACACAGACAATGATGTTACATCTTTTTACCCTGAAGCACCATTAATACATCAATTACAAAATACTGGTAAATTATGTGACAACATTTGTTAATATGGAGGTTTATTGATGTTCTAATTTTTGTGTCAAATGTTCACATTTATGCAGCGCGGAGTAAATGCGTCATCTGCGTCAGAATGTTATGACTGGCCCAGAGTAGACGTCTACGTCAGCGCATTCTGAACTCGTAAGTGCTCATAACGGTAATCTCGTTTTAAGTCACATAGAGCACATTACTGGTAATGTTACAACTTCTCATACCGGTAAATTGCCAGAACGAATTTACAGGTATTTTTAAAAAGGTCCAGTTCACAAATGATCTCTTAATGGTAATCCACTGGTATTTTACCAGTGAGGCTGCACAATTAATCGAAATTAAATCGCAAAGGCAATAAATCGCGATTAGGCAGAAGCTGCGATTGTCATGCGTATCTTTCAGGAAGCACAGTTCTGTGATCAGCAATAAATCTCCATCCGAAGGCCAGAGGGTGCTCTCGAGCTAAAAATCCAAATATGCCTCAAAGACGAAATTCAGGAAATGCCAGAAAATCGCTGCAGCTGAATAAACAGAAGATTTGATTGCTTACATTGATTCAACATGACTACGGCAATATATGGTTTAATTGAGTTCTTATTATTATAATTTTCATCATAATAAAGTATATCTGTAATGAAATGCTAATTGACATAGCCATCATCACTGCTTAGAATACAATGAAATATTGTGTGCCTTAATTAATTTGTTTAAGAAGCCACATCCTCTCACAGAAGGATTTATTTCAAACACTCGACTGACGTTATGAAGTGAGTTTGGAGTTAAAACATGTTATTAAATGTGGTATTTTCACGTGCTCTCAGATGGAGCAGCATTTACTACACAGAGCCATAGTTCATTGAGAAGATATGCAAACAGCTGTCATTATCGCAAACGATTTCATAATCCTACGATTATATCGTCTGCGATTATGAATGCAATTTTGCATAGCTTGTGAGAGAACTACGGCTCTGTGTAGTAAATGCTGCTCCACCTGAAAGCAGGTGATGGAGATTTACTACTAATCACAGAACCGGCTTTTGACAAAATGTGCATGAAAATCACGATTAATTGCATTCGATTAATCATGCAGCCCTATGTACCAGTAAAGACTTTATGTGTGAAAGGGGATAATATCTTTGCTGGAAGATCGCAGATTCTACCCAAACTAAAAAATTTCAGCATCCATCTAAAAAGCTCCCAGAGACATTAAAATGCAGATAAATCAACTTTCAGTGCAAGGCTTATCGCCTTCCATTGTCAATTCCGCTCATTCCTGTTGAGTGTCCTCAATCTGGCAACTTGTGCGAGCGTCAAGTTTGAGCAGAAGGGGGCAGGAGAAACAACTCTCTCATATATTTCGAATGTGGCCTTCAGTACTCATTTTAATCGCTAGCTGTCATATTACATACTGCACCTTTAAAATGAACAGGAATATTGGGGCACTTACCAGCTGGTGGCACTCTAGGCAACCACCTAGGCTGTCTATGCCTAGAAACAGCTCTGATCTCTAGGTAAAACATCCAATCACTTTGTGATTCCACTTCAGAATAATTCCACAAATCTGCTCATAAGGTGCATGGACCTGAACACTGTTTGGGCCTAGTGGATGCATTCAAAATAATACACAGCAGTCAGTGTAAAGGTGAATATAATTTGTGCAACTGCATTTTGTCTCAAGAACTAGGTCAACTGCAGATGATTTAAAAGATTAGGCAGTTTAGTATGCAAAAATTTCCGTATGATCTTTATGACCTATATGTAAAATGTCTCATTTGAATTCCGCTTTGTCTTTAGAAATCAGGTTTCTTCTTACAAATTCACTCCATGCAGGCTCTTGCCAGAGTATATTGGATATGTAGTCCAACGGTGTTAAATTACATCAGCAGAGTCCAGATCCAGCCCCCATTGACTGAGATATCCATCAGCACTATAGAGACTGAATCAGCGACCGTAATGAAAGAGATATCATGAGAGCATTTTGATTATGACAGATAGGTATGTAACATACTTTTTCAGCTGTGCTCAAAGTAAACCTGCATTCCATCTCATGCTATGCTTACATTTTTGGACATCTCAGTCATCTTGTGTTTACTTTCGCTCCATTTCTGTGTCCAACAGACAGAAAAACAAGAAAGCACTGTTGATTTTGTGCGCAACCGTAACAACACATTTCATTTACCACACATTTACAAGCACACATCCATACATTTATTTCTGCATTAACATAGCCTTAACACTAATAGTGATTCAGTGGGACAATACAGGCTATAAAGGGCCTTGACCCTATGGATCTGTTCTGCTGGATAGAAGTTCTGCAGGCTGGGACTCAAAGGGATTCCTGACCCCAATGCGATCCCTGCTCCAGAATGACAATAAATCAGACCCTGATAGACACCAGTGCAACCTTATGACCTACATCTGCACTTGTAAATAATACAAACCACTACAAATTAAGGTAAAATGTGCCTTAATTGAACCACCTGTGCTTCCAGTTAAATAAAAAAAAAAAAACCTGGACAAAATGCATGACAGTGTAGGAGACAAGAACTCAGAGGTAGTACAGTTGTTGTTTTTTTGTTTGAATATGGATTTATGATATAACACAGGACATAATAGAAGCCAACTTGAGAGTACATTTGGGCAATATTAAAAATAATTGTTGCTTTATGTATTAAAATTTGCTTAAATTGTGTAATTGTGACCTCTTCATTTGATTTCTACACAAAGTACCATTCAGGTATTTAATACTTTTATTCAGTAAGGATGCATTAAATTGACTTAAAGTGACTTTTATAAAGTTACAAAAAATTATATTTCAAATAAATGCTGTTATTTTGAACTTTCAACTAAAAGAATCCTGGGAAAATGTATTTAATAACTGCAACTTTATATCTCACTTTACTGCAACTTTATTTCTTATAAATTTGACTTTCTTATAGTGTGACTATCTTTTGATTATGAACTTCTATCTTGCAATGTAAATATTTCATGTAACTGTGACTTTGTTTTTCTAATTGCAACTTTATGTCTCATAATTTTAAGTGTGTAACTTACAGTGGTGGTGTTACATAAATCTCAATTTCTCATTATTAGTATTCGTAGTATTGTATCTTACAATGTGACTTTTTTAACCTTTAAAACAATTCCTTTTTTTTTTTATTCTAAGAAAACTTTGAGACAAGACATTTGAGATCTGATAGCTCTGAAATTCAAGCCACCATAGTGTCATATTTCATACAAGACATTGTACTAGTGGATTAATGCATACAAACCATACTATTGATTCAACAAGTGAACACCTACTTGCATAGTCATCTGATCCCAGTGCTTTTGTGCATTTAGTCGTTTAGCCTATTAATGCATTTCTGCCATGACCACTGCATATTGTTATGACGCATAATGATAATGGCCATCCACACGCACCCGTTACCTTTAGCCATACTAAAAGGAAGCTTGCGTATAATAATGCATTAGCTAACAAGCATTTAATCATTTCTGTATGGAATTTAATCCGCTTTATACATGCATTTCGTGTTTATGAGCTGCTTTGAGCAGGTGAGATGGACACATCTCCACGGAGCTCCGCGTCTGCGGGCCTTGCGCAGAAAATAACATTCCCACTGCAGCACTACCGCTTGTGTTTACGCGTTCAGACCGTGTACTAGTTTGAAGCGGCTTGACGACGCTCGAACGTGTTCATATTTTGTGCTATATAAAGCGTCCCGAAATCGAGCAAAACGCACCGAGGTCCCATCGCCTCACCATACCTAGCAACAGCGCCGCTGCGACGCAGGAAGTGAGTGTGACTGTGGAGCGCGAGCTACAGAGGCACAGATTATTCTTCCGCGAGCGCACTTACCGATGTGATTACCCTCGATGTGCACGATGAGCTCGGCCAGCGACTCGAAGTGCAGTCCGCAACCCCCGAACTGGCAAATGTTGGAGAAGAAGGAGGCAGCGGCGATGCCTGTCATGGTCTTTGCTACATTGAGGAGCAGCACCACGGCGCGAGCGGAAAGGAGATCGCGCGCACGCACGCACGCACCGTCAGACAGACAGCGGCGGCAGCAGCTGGAGCGGAGCAGCGCAGCACGAGAGAGAAAGAGAGGAGGACCCAACACGTCATATTACTGTAGGGTGATTGGGACATAAGGTCAAATGGGACAGTAGAACTATACAGAATTTATTTTCTCATGAGTGAAAATAATTTTTTTTTTTTTTTTTTTTTGCTGAGCCCTAGCTGTAAGACTACATAATTAAAATGGGATGGCCTCATTGGTGGGACATCATATAGGTGGGCGGGGCAGGCATCAAACAGGAAGTTGACCGTGAAGTGCATAATTAGGTCCTAAAATTATCATAGCTACTATAATATACAAACTTTTGATGGAAACATAAATATGATGCACTACTTCTACAAAATCAGTAAAAAATGTGCTAATATCATGTTTCTATTTTCAGAATTAGGTTGTTTTTATTTTGTCCCATCCACCCAAACACAATCTGGATGGATGGGACAGCATAATTTTGGGTGATTGGGACAGTGCTTAAAGGCTTTGCTAATTAAGAAAATGATTGACCTTGTAATAGAGAACCATTTGTGCTCTGTATGCTCTGTATGCTCTTTTTAATTTGTGCAAACCCTAATCAACCACAAAAATATTCACTAACTAGCTAGATTTTGCTAAAATATCAATTCTGAAGTAGAAGCATAGAGATAGGTGCTGGTCATATAATTAGAATATCATCAAAAAGCTGATTTATTTCACTAATTCCATTCAAAAAGTGAAACTTGTATATTATATTCATTCATTACACACAGACTGATATATTTCAGATGTTTATTTCTTTTAATTTTGATAATTATAACTGACAACTAAGGAAAATCCCAAATTCAGTATCTCAGAAAATTAGAATATTACTTAAGACCAATACAAAGAAAGGATTTTTAGAAATCTTGGCCAACTGAAAAGTATGAACATGAAAAATGTGAGCATGTACAGCACTCAATACTTAGTTAGGGCTCCTATTGCCCTAATTACTGCAGCAATGCGGCGTGGCATGGAGTCAATCAGTCTGTGGCACTGCTCAGGTGTTATGAGAGCCCAGGTTGCTCTGATAGTGTCCTTCAGCTCTTCTGCATTATTGGGTCTGGCATATCGCATCTTCCTCTTCACAATACCCCATAGATTTTCTATGGGATTAAGGTCAGGCGAGTTTGCTGGCCAGTTAAGAACAGGGATACCATGGTCCTTAAACCAGGTACTGGTATCTTTGGCACAGTATGTAGGTGCCAAGTCCTGTTGGAAAATGAAATCTGCATCTCCACAAAGTTGGTCAGCAGCAGGAAGCATGAAGTACTCTAAAACTTCCTGGTATATGGCTGCGTTGACCTTGGACCTCAGAAAACACAGTGGACCAACATCAGCAGATGACATGGCACCCCAAACCATCACTGACTGTGGAAACTTTACACTGGACCTCAAGCAACATGGATTGTGTGCCTCTCCTCTCTTCCTCCAGACTCTGGGACCCTGATTTCCCAAGGAAATGCAAAATTTATTTTCATCAGAGAACATAACTTTGGACCACTCAGCAGCAGTCCAGTCCTTTTTGAAGTGAGACACTTCTGACGCTGTCTGTTGTTCAAGAGTGGCTTGACACAAGGAATCTGGCAGCTGAAACCCATGTCTTGCATACGTCTTTGTGTAGTGGTTCTTGAAGCACTGACTCCAGCTGCAGTCCACTCTTTCTGAATCTCCCCCACATTTTTGAATGGGTTTTGTTTCACAATCCTCTCCAGGGTGCGGTTATCCCTATTGCTTGTACACTTTTTTCTACCACATCTTTTCCTTCCCTTCGCCTCTCTATTAATTAGAGTGTGGCACCAGGTGTCTTCAATATTGAACCTTTTCACAATATTCTAATTTTCTGAGATACTGAATTTGGGATTTTCCTTAGTTGTCAGTTATAATCATCAAAATTAAAAGAAATAAACATTTGAAATATATCAGTCTGTGTGTAATGAATGAATATAATACACAAGTCTCACTTTTTGAATGGAATTAGTGAAATAAATCAACTTTTTGATGATATTCTAATTATATGACCAGCACCTGTATTTATTGGACCTGTAATTTTTTTTTTTTACTTGTTTATTTGATTTTTAAATGTTTTCAATGACTTTTGGACTTCAAGCCTTCTTTTACCTCAGTCGCATGTGTTGTATTGTATGAATTGTGGATGGATTTATGAACTGAGAAATAAAGTAATAAACAGAAAAAATAAACATGGACTCTAAATAATGATGAACAGAAAAGGAAATATTGCATATAAAATTATATCAAAGTATGAACTAACATCTGCCATTCAGAAAATATCCTTACACTAATGAAAAAATGTGCTGTCCCAATCACCCAAACGTTACCCCCCAATTTTTTTTTTTTTTTTTTTTTTTTGATCTTATTGAAGAGTGTTGTTCATAAATCCTTTCATTATAATATAACATTGTTTCCTCCTCAAATGGGTAGTTAAGATCTTCGGTATTACAGAAATGTATCATGTGTTGGGCTGATGTTTTTAATTTATGGTAAGAAACCTTGCACAATGCAGATTTCAAAAACTGTCCCAATCACCCTTAACTCACCCAACATCTTGATGTGAAATACTGCACACTAGTCCTGCTCCATAAGCCATTGTGCATGTCTTTATGGGTGATTCTTCCCTTGAAATCAAAAAAAAAAAAAAGAAGAATACTTCAAAATATGTTAAAACATTAAATATTACTAAATGGATAATCATGGCTTTGATAAACTACTATAGCCTACATCTTTCAAGTGGTATAATATATATGACCCTGGACCACAAAACCAGTCAGCATGGGTATATTTGTAGCAATAGCCAACAATATATTGTGTGTATCAAAATGGTTGATTTTGTTGATCATTAGTATTTTTAGGTGAATTTTTTTTGTGTTTGTGTATGTGTGAATTTTTTTGTCATTTGTTCAGAATTAGTGCTCTGCATTAACCCATCCGAAGTGCACACAACACAGAGCAGTGAACACACACACACACACTGTGAACACACACACCCGGAGCAGTGGGCAGCCATTTTTATGCTGCGGCGCCCGGGGAGCAGTTGGGGTTCGATGCCTTGCTCAAGGGCAACCTAAGTCGTGGTATTGAAGGTGGAGAGAGAACTGTACATGCACTCCCCCCAACCCACAATTCCTGCCGGCCCGAGACTCGAACTCACAACCCTTCGATTGGGAGTCCCGACTCTCTAACCATTAGGCCACGACTCCCCCGTGGTTTTTAAAATATATTGTGTGTATCAAAATGGTTGATTTTGTTGATCATTAGTATTTTTAGTGAAGATTTTTAAATAGCCTAGTTGTATCTCATATTAATATTTTATTCATGTATAAATCTTTATTTAAACAAATTGACCCTTATGACTGATTTTGTGGTCCAGGGTCACATATGATATATTTATCTATATATTGATTTGTAACATTTTTATACATTTATCATAAAGGTATCGAAAACTCTGTATGTAGAAAGAGCCACAATCTGTGAAATTCTGATTTTAACAACTAATAATTTCAAAAATGAGCAATTAATGAAAAACAGTAAAAAAGCTTGTATAACTTATATAATATAATATATTATGTAATTTATTTTTTAGAAATTAATAAGCTTATATATAAATGATATAGCCTAATTTATCCTTAAAACTAGAATTATTGTTCTTTTTTATTATAGTAATTAAAAAAAGGTTAAACTTTTTTATTATAGTAAGTTTAGTTTATTAGAGTAATTTTCTATCTCTGTAGGGGATAAAAAAGTTCCCCAACTGAACCAAAACTTTCAGAATCTCTATTATTCGTAATGTGGCCATATTTTTCTTTTTCTTTTTACAAATTCATCTTTATATGACTTAGTTTTTACATGTGGTTTGACAGTGTGGATTTTTTGTTTGCAAAGCGTGAAACCAACTTTGCCTGTGTTTTGGAAATACAGACAAACAAGCAATAAATAAATGTTCTGTGGTTGGTCGAGGTATTTTAACATGGTCAGACAGCAAATGTCTGGAATGTGTTTCTCATTTACAAAGGTAATAAAAAAAGTTAGAGTTAGATGTTAAATAACTGTAAATAACTGTTCACAGGAAGTAAATGCAGTGCAGTAGATATCCACGTGGTGGCAGTGTGGAATCACAAACAAATACTCCTCTCCACAGCTGGGACATTTTAGATTCGTATAAACTCCGAATTATTACAAAGCAAAATAACTTCTTAATAAACATTGTAATACCACAGTACCAGAGTACTTTTTGGGTTACACTTTATACACTTTAAGTGGGTTACAGTTTATTTTATGGTGTCTTTGTTAGAGTGTAATGATACGTTTAAGTACTGAGTTATATTAATTAACTACATGTACTTAATATGTGGTTAGGGTTAGGATTAGGGTTTGGTTTAGGATTACTTGCATGTAATTATGCATAATTTATTGTTATTATAATAGTAAGAAGGCTACATGGAACAAGGACACCTTAAAATAAAGTGCTACCCTTTTTTAATAATAATAAAAATAAAATATAATAATTTAACCAAATAAAATTAAAATAGACCTAAATAAACTTATAAGACATGTTAAATGCTGCTTCTAGCTTCTACTAGAAGATTAATGTTTAGAATAGAAGGTGGTCCACATATGCAGATCTGTATTCAAATCGTCTAGTTTTATAAATAAAATCTGGAATGATTTTGAGCTTCAGTATTATCACAAAGCTCCTAAGGTTGCTCCTAAAGCTCCTAATAAACCAACATCACTGTTGATTTGTATGATCAAGCTTCTCATTCTGCTCAAGTATTCCCCCGTTTGGCATGTTTGCATGGTCTGCATACAGTATGTTCAATCTACTACACATTCTAGAGGCAGAAAGGCTATAAATGTACTTGATCACTGTAGCATTTCTCCGTCAGTAATAGAAAGCTCCAGTGGTGTGGACTACATTAGGGCTGTTTTCTTTCCTTTGCTCGCGTTCACATCCATGTGCTTCATCCCTCTCTCCTGCTCTCTGGCCGCCTCTGTTTTTCCATGATTTCCTGTTCACGTTTGTTGGCAGAAGTTGTTGGTGCTGGTGTTGTGCCCGGTACTGTGTAATGGGGACCTTGTTGGGTTGGGCCCCATTTACTCACCACAGTCGAGAGCAGCATGGGCAGCTGTGCACCCTGATCGGCCTGCTTTTTCCAGCAGCGCTGGAGCACACTGTGGGACATGTCTCTGAAAGCATTACATCATTGACTCACTCTGTTTTGAGGCTCTCCAGAGCTTAAGGCCTTCAATTTTGCTTTCAATTCTGTTACCCTTCAGATTTTTACAAATAGTCAAATTTGTCGCCCTGAGACTTTGCGTTTGTTGATGAGATCCAGATCCTTTTGCTTAAGGCCACATTTTTGGGGAAAAGTTGAATTTTTAGTATTTCGGAAACCAATAAAACAGTATTTTTACATTTGATTTATCTTTGGTGCATACGATGTCAACAGGAAGTAGATGGCCTAAAATTGCAAAAGGCTATAAAACCAACAGTATCATATTTCATATGAAACTCTAAGGACTCTAAATTATCAACATGATCAAAACTTTGCCTTAAAACTCATTGTACACAACCTATTAAATGCCTTTTGTCATCTGATTGACAGTTTATACTTTTTTAGAAAGTAAAAGGCTGTTTAGTATAATTCCAACAACATCATGGTACAAGTGTCTTTTTGCTGTAAGATTTACAACAAATTTTATAAAGTAAACATAATACATTTTATACTCTTAGTAATATTTCATGATGAACAGTTACTGGACTGAAGGGACAAGGTTTACTTGATTATCCATTATCATTTTTTGATTTACACTACAGTACCAAAACAGGCACCATACTATAAATATGATGCAAAACAAATAAATTTGTATACTTTTTATATATATTGTGTGTGTGTGTGTACAGATAGATGATATATATATATATATTGCAAAACAAATAAATTTGTATACTTTTTATGTATATTTTTTTATATATATAGATAGATAGATAGATAGATATATTCCAAAAACAAGATTTTGACTATTATTTCATATGTCAGGTTTTTTACAGGCTTGTTTTTTACGACTTCTTCATTTCCAGCTGTTCTTTTTACCATATTGTCTTAAATCTGGTTCGAGACCACACAACTAGCAGCTATTCTGTGATGACTGATAGGGTAAAGACACTTGCATTGAATATTTTGGTATTTCAAATGTCCACAAAGTGTTGTTTTTTGGTCCTAATGTTGTTGAAAGTCGTAAACCCAGAGACCATTTTGGGGGAGAGTGTGATATTGTTTTGAGGCGTATATATTTTAAATATTGTGGTTTTCTTTCTGTGGGAGGAAAAAGCAGAATTCAGACGCACATGGCATCATGCCCTCACCGCTGCAGTCACACTGTATAAACTACTCAGAAATACTGTCCTTCATTATGTAATGGCTATATTGTTCACTTCAAATGGTTCCAGTGCACATTTTTTGTTGGTAATAGCATTATAATGTGCTGTGTGGTTTTTAAACGCTTGAGCGTGGTGCAGTGGTAGGCCTGTTTACAGTATTTGTCAAAAGGTTGCCAGGTTTTGAAATCACATGCAAGTGCAGAGTAATGCAATTTCTTTGTGACATCACTTCCTCTGACATTTGAATCATCTTTCCATATCAAATAATGTTTTGTTTCTTTCTAAAAGTGTTCTTCTGTGGTGGACCACCACTTTGAGAAAAACAATGAGTATTGTTGGGGGAGTAGGCATGTGTTATTACACAAAGCTGTATACTTCAACATTTCCATCCCTGCAGGCACTTCAAGACATGAAGATGACTCAACTGAGAGAGGCTGGAACATTCTATTAAGAAGATCAAACAGCCAATTTGCTTCCTTGCTCTATCTAGTGATCATTCTAAGAATCATTCAACCCTGAGGCAAAATGCTGCTTAAACAAATCTGAAATAAGAATTCAAACAGACATGTATGTTTTTCTTTGAGATGTGCATTTTAGTTGCATTCAAGTGAATGTAAAATACATCTTGAATTATGACATAATACTGGATTTAATAACTGCCAAAATTAGATGCACTTCTGGCTCTTATGATACATGGTTACATGTCATGGTCAACCACACACATACACACACTGCTCTGCTGCATCTGATTGGGTTTGTTTTGACTAACTAAATCCTGAACAAACTCCTTGTATTTTGTAAATATAAACAATAATAATTTGTTTTTGCCCAGCAAGGCTTTCATTATACCACTGACGTTTGATACATTAATTTTCTGCTTTTGAGCTAAGGGGATATTGTTTGGTTGTTTGGTTGTTTGTAACTTTAGTTGAATGCATTGTTAATCATTGTATGTTTCTGGTCTGATATAAATATGATGAACCATTTAGAAGAATGCAAAACAAACAAACAAATAAAAAATCATTGTGTACTTCTGGACTGATATAAATATGTGAATCCATTTTATAAGACTGCAAAATGAATGAATGAATAATCATTGTCCTGATATGAGAATCCACTTATAAGAATGTAAAATATATCCATAAATAAATAAACAAACAAATAATATGTGTGTGCAATTGGGCTTATATAAATATGTGGATCCATTTAGAAGAATACAAAACAAATAATAATTGTGTGTTATTGGACATATATGTGGATCCACTTATAAGAATGCAAAACAAACAAACAAACAATATCTGTGCTGTTGGGCTGATATAAATATATGGATCCATTTAGAAGAATATAAAACAAACAAACAAACAAATAATCATTGTATGCTACAGGAATGATATAAATATGTATGTAGATCCATTTAGAAAAATAAATAAATATATATATATTACATGTCCATGTTAAATTAACCTTTAATGAAAAATACTTATTGTACACCTATACAAGTGCAGTTTACTTTCTAATCTGTGAATCTCCTGAACTGATGTAACAGCAACAAATGTTCTCCTTGTAACCATTCCAATCTTCTGAATGCAATTAAACAGTTCTGGGACATGTTCACCATCAAAGGTGAATCTAGTTCAGTCCAAGGTCAACTTAAGTCAAAGAACTGATAAAAAAACATGATCTCCCGCTTGTGTTTGTTGACAATGAACCTCATTTTGGACGAGGTTTTCTGAAGTCTTCTGTCTCATGTGAATCAATGTTCTGATGGTTTCAGCTGTCGTGTTCCCAAATTGTGGTTGCTGTGTGAGGGTTTGTTGTGTATATTTTTTTTTTAGTCTGCCATAATGACTGAATATATGACTTGGCTATATATTTTGTTGGCTGTTTATTATATTAATATTATAATTTATTATTAAATAATGAAATTAGTATTTAATAAAAAATAATGAAAAGAGAAAAATATCTTTATTTACATAGATATCTTTCAATCAAATGTTGAATTTAAAATAAAAAAAAGATCAAACCCAATTAGACCGGACATAAAAAATTAGCCTTGTTCACCGTTTCCTGTCAATCTGAATTCAGCTCTTCTAGATGTTTGGGGACAGACTAACCTGCCATGCATTAGAGATAAAATCCTTTAAAGTGTGGGGTCAGTGACCCATCACTGACTGTGCACTTATGCCACTTACTGCACAGCTCTCCCACGAGATGGTGTCTGGATGGCTGGGAGAAATATATAGACCATAAAGGAACAAAAACTGTCATAAAGCTTTGATTAAGGCCCAGGTTAAAAGACACAGGCAAGCGAAACAGCTGAGTTATTGTTCCCTTGACAGAGCTCTTAGCACGGATGGCTCATTGTAAACAGCTCTTTTCTGAGGAGCAGACAGTCATTAATCGCCGAAGCAATCCCAGACTCCTCCAGTGTACCCTCGACATCAGAAATCACACTGCCGCCACCAGCTAAAGCTTGAAAGGTTGTGACTCTGTCTACTCTCAGCAGCTTGTGACTCTTTTTATTTTTACCCTATAATGGCTGACGTGTCAGTTTAACAGCTACGATGAACCCCATGACCATTGTCTTTGCTACTGTCTCTTGCAGGTAAAAATATACTCATAAAATGTCAGTATATGAAATTAATAGTTCTAAAGCAGTTTTAATAGCTCCATTATTGTGTTTTTAGGATGTTGTATACAAAGGTTTTGGGCTCATTAGTCAGTAATAGTGTTTCTGATAGGGTCCCCCCCCCACATTTTCTCAATACACTGAGAAAAATTGTAATCTAAAAATAGCAACATCTAAGTAAACTGATTTTAAAAGTCAAAAATAATATTACTGCTGAATCAACCTAAATACATTAATTTATAACAAAACTACATTTTATGTCTTAAATCAGGCAGAAATAGCTCTTTAAAGTAACAGTTGCAGGCCAACACTTTTTCAATGCATAGTTTTACCCTTAAAACTATTTGGTAACACATTAAAATCAGGCCGTATTAGTTAATGCTGGTTAATACATTAACTAATATTAACTAACAATTAGCAAAACATTTGTTACTAGAATATTTATTAATCTCTGTTAATGTTAAAAAATGAAAAGTTTTCATGTTAGCTCAGATTCATTATATAATATTAACAGACAGGCTACAACTTGTTTTTTAATGTATTAGTAAATGTTAAACTTAACATGAACTTAATAAATGCCTTAGAAGTATTTTTCGTTGTTAGTTAATGGGTTTGTCCACACACACACACACACACACACACACACACACACACACACACACACACACACACACACACACACACACACAAAAAGACAATATTTAGATTTTTCTGTGACCAAAGATTCAAAGCCAGTGACTTCCGTTGTTTTTTTTTTCTTTTTTCTGTACTATGGAAATCAGTGAATATACGTCAGTTGATACAATCTTCGAAATATCTTCTTTTGCGCTCATCAGAAGCAAGAAACTCATACAGGTAAGGAACAACATGAGGGTGAGTAAATGATGCATTTGGGTGAATTATTCCATTAACTAATCAAGTTAACTAATGTTAACAAATGGAACCTTATTTTAAAGTGTTACGAGTAATTCTATCTATGTATCATATTTTATTTTGTTTTCCAACATTTGACTGTACACATTTTTACAGTTGGAATTAATAGAAAGTACTGAATGTCACAGAAATAAACAAAGGTATTAGTTTGTTTGTCCTTCGATGCCAGCTGCATCGCATTACGTCTGCCTGGCAATTATGTGCAGACAAAGGAGTCCGAGCTTTGATTCTGTAACACCATCTTCTAAATTCAACACTTGCAGGCAGACATAATCTAACCAATAATTTATTTACCCCATGACACTTTCATTATTTAGTAAGCAGAGAGGCACTGGCAAGATGTGCACAATTAACAGACCTGGATAACTGAGCTGGGACGTTTGGTGTCTTTAGTCTGGGAGCGTTATGTCTCCTGTGAGAAAAAATAAAAATGTTAATCAAAATCATTTTTGCATAATATATAGCATAACAGGTTTGTTGTTTATCAAATATGTAAATGAAAAAATGTTCTAAATATTTGAGTGTAGCTATATATTGTTTATTAATAATAATAATTCAGGTGTTTGCTTCATAATAAAATCATAATAATTTACCTGAACTGTTTATTTAGTTGCTTAATTGTCACTGTACTAATTGAAACAGTTCAGAATTTATATCTTATGATCATATATCATTTTTATGAACAGCAGTTTATGACTTACTCGCTGCTGCGAACAACAATAACAACTTGAAGTCAGACAGATGTTGGTTGGTGTTGCTGTCCGGACGCCACACCCACTGGCCCTGACCCCGCCCAGCCTGCCCCGCTCGCCCCGCCCCTACGAGGGACCGCAATGATTTAGAAGTTCAGGAATCCCACGTGACGTCACCAAAGGGTGATGTAATGCTTCTCTAAATAGATCGTATTGTAATCTTTTCTCAGTCCAACGTGGTTCCTTCAGAAAGTGTGGTGCATCTTCTCCAGACTTCTGCGGTGAGTTGTTTGAGTTGTTTTTCATACCGATACATCCATTCCTTCGCATGCACATGCACTTGCCGAGTCGGTGCCATTGAAATAATCCTTCTCTTGAGCCTGAAGAAGTGACAAGTTGTTAGGGATTCACATGAACGAATTTCAAGTACTTTTACAGAGTCTGTCTAAACGCGTCTATTTAAGTCGTTCACGTTTCATGCAGAAAACACAATGATCATGACTTATTCTTTTCGGATCTCTGGGGATTGTTTGCATGTAACAGCTTTGCGCTTTGAATACCCAAATTGCGCGTTAAGAGATCGTGTCGCATTAAACAGCTAGCTCCTTCTTGATTCTGATCTCAAACGTATGTTGCTGTATGTTGCAAAACTTTACGCGGAGTTATTAGTTTGCGCGCATGAAGCTGTCAAACACGATCGCTATGTTACTACAGTTTTTACTTTGCTTGTGCGTGCATGTGTTTGTATGTGCATGTTTGTGGCAAGCCAATTTAACTGTTATTCCTTTAACTAACTCAAGTTTTGTTACTAGTACGTATTTATTTCGAAATGCTAGTAAATAATATAGTCGAGAAAAGTAGCCTGTATTTCATAATTTTATGAGAAACTACTACATTTCTTATAGCCTACTTTAGTCATTAGTAACTATTCAAACAGTAAGCTGTATTTTCTAACTTCTCTAACATTAGTAATTGCTTAGATTCATTATAGACTAGTGTTTTTATCTTATAAGTATGTAGCTATTAAGACAAGGTATCAGCGAATATGAGCAGAAATACAGTTTATAAATGTTACTTTTAATCATTAAAATTAGTGCTAGTTTATCATAAATATGTGCTGAGGATTAATAAATAAGTACAGTAGTCAATCTGGAATAGAAAGCAGGATTAGCTATTGTTAGATAGTTATTAGTAATTTACAAATATGAACAATAAATAGTAATTGAAAAAAGTACCTGTTGGAATGGTTTTCACCAACATAATGTGCAATACATTAGGCTACAGTGTGAAATTAATATTTGATATCTAAACCAGATCCACATCAAACCTACTAGCAAAAATGCTATTTGATTCCAGTAACAATGGAATAGTTAATCGAATAAGCAATAAATATGAACTAGTCACTAATCGAAAAATATTTTTAAAATAAGAAATATATGCTACTAGTTTAAAGGAATAAATGTTAAATTGGCTTGCCACAGCGTGTGTGTGTTGTGTCCCGTTCGCGCTGTGACACAAGTGTTCTGCATTGTTCCTCTGAAGCGGTCCGGTAGAATTAGTCTGTAACGTTTAACCGGATTTGTTTCATTAATAAACATGCAGAAACTGAGGAACTTAGCTTGTCTCTGAAAACTACTGCACCTCTATGTATTATCCCGTCTCGTTCAAGAGATCGCGACTGTCAGAGGGGTTCCAGTACAGTCCGCTCTTATATGATAAAGAATGGTTGATTCTTAGTATGCATGCGTGTTTGGATCTTCTCACTGAATCACACGTTTTATTTTGTAATATTGCAACAAGAAAGCAATGTATTGAAGCATGACGTCATAATGCAGGCCAGTCAGACTGTTTGATTAACCGTCGAGATATTGAGGGTTTTAGTGGTTTGTGCTGACGAGGCAAACTCTTTTCTAAAAGCCTAAAGGCTTACAAGATTTTAATCCACTGACACGAAATTTGTCTGGGTTTTTTTTATTTTTTTTACAACACAAATTCATTATTTATAGGAAAGTACAGAACATAAATGCATGTTAGGCTAATTGTAAAAAGTAGCCTATATTAAGCGTTCCGTTTACAGATAAACTAGCTTCATACAGGGAAGAAAATTTAAATACGAAGTTAATCTCATTGCTTCTAACATGGCGATTAAACGAGTAGTTCACCTAAAAAATCTGCATCATTTACTCACTTTCAAACCTGTATTAGTTTCTGTGGAACACAAAAGAGATGTTAGGCAGAATGACAGCTCCAGTCACTTTCATTATAAGGGGAAAAAATCAATAAAAGTAAATGGTAACTGAATCTGCCAGTCCCTAGAATTCTATCTACACATTTCCCTTTGTGGTCCACGTAAGAAAGTAAGTCTTATGAGTTCGGCAAAACATGAGACAGAGAAAATTATTCAGTTTATAGCTTGATTTATTTGAACCATTTATTATAATTATATGTGAAATACCATATTGTCACCTGTGTAACAAGACGTATCTAATAAAACTGAGTGACTGGAATTGGAAAAATGTCTATATGGCCATTATAAAGATTTTTTTGCTCTCTGGTTTAATTAATCCAGCTAAGTGAATTACACTGAATGGGAAAAATTAATAAATATATTTTCTATAACTACATAAAATTTGCTTTATAATGTATAGTGTATGCAGGTTTTCCTCTATGTGTTTAACAAAATAAAAAAAGTTTGATATGTAGCGTATGCAAAAATGTGTTTAATAAAATATGTTTAAAATTTTGCATGCAAATCATCATTATTGGTGCATGCTGACAAATCAGTGAAAACCTTTTTCATTTTAAATTTGATCACAAATGGCATAAGGTGTTACTGTTTTCATTTTGCCATCACTTTGGTTCACTGAACAAAAACAACATTCCGATACATTCATATTCCAAATGTTTGTACCTCCGATGTAAAAGTCAGCCTGAAGTAGGCCTCTGTAAGTTTATGTTTGTGAAGATGTGATGACTGACAGTGATTGAAGGTTACCTTTGTGGGGCCCCTTTGTCTGTTCATTATGAGAGGTTTATGGCATCCTTTGCATTGTCTGTATGTTTCCTATTCCTTGCCCCGGGCCCTGTGCTGATCCTACCTTGAACCTTTGCTGCCGAAGGCCTGCAGAGGACGGGGGGAGGTTGGATTTGAATTGCAGCGCAAGTTTGTGCTTGCTGTAACCTTCACCACCCTCCTCCTCCCCTCGGCCTGTGCACCATACTGTTTGAATCCAAATGTGTACCAGGAGAAAGTTCCTCACCGGTTCCCTGTGAAACTGTACTCCGGTCCCCTAATTCTCCTCGGCTGCCACATCGGGCCATTCTAAATTGGAAGTGTAACGAAATTTCCTGTGTTAAATGAAAACACTGGTGAAATAAAAGCCAAGCAGTGTATGACCACCGGTGAGCAAACATCTCACACCTGGCCTCGTGTCACATGGGAATATCAAGCAGTTTAGGTGGCTAAAAGACTTGCTTGAGGGTAGAAATGATACGGTAATATTTTTCATGAAAATGAATGAAGTGCATAATCGTATGTTTAAATGAACAGATTTGATGACAGTCTTTGAAGTAAAGATTTCGCATGTTGGAGAACTTACATAGTGTGAAATTTAAATATATTGCTGCAGGGGCCTGATTGTGTTGCACTGTTGGTTTTGCTTTTGGAATCTGACCAGATGTGTTATCAAAAGACGGCATATCTTAGGTCTGTTTGACAATGCAGGGACACAAAAATTACAATACATTTTCAAATCTGGACTGATACGAAGAGACGTTTGTGAAGTTTAAGGCTAGATAGAGACACAGCGGCATGTTCCTCTCTAGGCTGAAGTGTTAAAGTCAACATGAAATCAAAATGGACTGTATTTACTTTTTTTTTTAATTTTGCTTGTCGTTTTGAATGATTCATCGGTGTGCCTGATTCCAAAGAAAAAAGGTTTGGTCTTGGTAATCTTTCATCAAAATGTAATGACTTACTCCACCTCATAATCTGTTGTTTGAAGAGTTTTAAATAGAAACACCACATTCTTTTGTGTTTTGTAAGATTATATAGTAATACAGGTTTGCAACAACGTGGGATGAATAAATGATGAGAGCATTTTCATTGTAGGTGAACTGTCTCTTTAATTTACCAAAAATGAGTGCTGGAAAAACTGGACAATCTCATCCAGTGGCAGAAGAGTTAAATACTGAACAGCATGATCTAGGACAGAGAAAGAAGTGATACCGATACCCTGAAGACTTGTGGATGGAGACACAACTTTCTGAGAGCTGATAAGCAAGTGACGGAGAGAGAGACAGAAAAACAGAAACTAATGAGTGTTAGTGACTAGTCATTTAGCAGCCGTGTTCTTGATGTCAGTTCGCTTACAGAAACACCCTATCCAGACCATGTGTCCCCAAGGGCCGCGTGTCAGAAGCCGCCTGGAAGGGCTCTATCCCAAGGCCGGACTGTAAGGAAAAATATGTCTGGTTAACATAACGCCAAATTTGCATTTTTTGACTGCATGGGAGGAAACAGTTGGCTACACCAAAAAAAAAGCACATGCAAACCGTGTATGAAAGCGTTCACACAGCGAAGCTCATGCATATCCAGGCCTGAAGCATTTGAATTCATACTCTTCATGTTTTCATCTTTCCAAGTTTCAAACATGTTTATTTTCCACGCAGTTGGAAAGTGTTTGTTAGCTGTCTAAGCAGTGTGTCAATACGTCACTCAGTCATTGGTCTGTGTTTTGCTGCTGTATATGAAGGGGACTTGACTCTGGCTGTCAAGGACTATTACAGCTGTGTCTCATTAGGCTGTTGTAGCCCATAATACTGTTACTCTTTTGCACAAAACTTACACAAGGGTGCTGTAAAATTCCCAAAACAGGTGTTAGAAACATTGGTAAAGCATTTTCACTGTTGCGATTAAAATAATCATAAGCATTTGCTGGCATATCAGGCCCACACAGAGTCTGCATCCGCAGAGCACTGCAGAAAGTTTTTTAATGGAATCTTTTGGTAAATTTGACAATGTTTTAGCTACCGAAAATGGATTAATGTAGTTCCAGTTTCAGTGTTAGGGAAAGTTGCTTTTAAAAGTAATATTGCGTTACTCTGTAAAAATGTTACTAATCGCGTTAGTTACTTTTTTATGGAAAGTAATGTGTAACCTTACTTTGGCGTTACATCTGGGCTGGACTTGCTTGTTTGTTTTTAATATAAAAGTTATATTTTTTGGCAAATGTAAATGAATGCTTTTAAATGCTATCCCACCAAAAGTGAAATTAATAAGCCTCATGGTAAAGGAAATGTAAATTCAGATCTGTAAATTAGAGGGCGCATCATAAAGAAAAAGGCGCAGGAGAAGAAAGCAGTTAAAAAAAAAATTAACACATATGTTGTTTATATAAATTCAATTTGCTTGAATTAGATCAAAGGTCAGCAGCAAAGACATTAGTTAATAAAATGGGATTAAATACATAAAATATATTTTTGTTAACATTTAATTATTGCAGATATGCATCATATTCTGAGTTAGCATTTTATTATTTTTATTTATTTTGAAGAATACTGAATCTGTGTTACACATTTTGCCCTATTCAAATCAAACACAGAATTTCAATGACCAAGAAAAAAAGATGCCATTGAGTCAACTCTGGCCTGCTTTTTACATGCTCATAGATTTATTTTAAGAATGCAGGGGTGAGAAGAGGGACGTACAGTCAGAATCACACACCCACGCACCCTATAGATCATCACTAGTTGAATAGAATGAGCCGCTCTTGAGACCGAAGCACAAATGGTGGCTGATATATTCCACAGCATCGCATTCTGATCCCCATGGCGACAGTAGTAGAGGGCTCAGCGTGGGCCCACATAAGAAAACCGATGGCAAACTACGTCCCATCAGCATCAGAGGAGCAGCCCGATTACACTCCATGTGCGTGAAACTGAATGGCTGGCATACCATTCCATTGTCAGTCTGTGATCCATGGCATTTAGCAGCATCATGGCACTGAGGAAGGGATTCCAGGGCTCATGGTGAGCTGTAATGGAGAGAGAGATTGGTCATTGAAATGTAATCACCTCTTGTAAAACAGACACTAGAAATAGTTCAGAGTTCTGTCATTGTATTAAAACATTTTTACTCTTTTTTTTCCCTCTACATAATTTGTCACACTATCAGTGTTGCCAATGTATTATTGCATAGAGGCAACTATATTTCACCATTAACAATTTATTTTAAAACTGAACTGGGTCAGTTATTATAGTAATAGATTAATTTATTATAGTAGCATAGTTAATATAGTATAAAGTCAGGGTTGTACTACTATTGTAATAATATATATATATATCTATATATATATATATATATATATATATATATAGTATATATAAAGTACATTGTATATGTCTTACTTGGTGCTCACGCTAGATTAAATTATTAAACTTTGTAATTTTTACTTTTATTAGGTTGTATTCAAAACAATATGAAGGCAACATGAATAAAAAAGAATACATTTCTAAATTTTTAATATATGGTTCTTATTTGTCATTGACCCTCCTAATACGAGCTGCTAAAGTCATGGCTGGCGAGGTATTAAAAGGACAGTTTAGGTGTCAAAAGAGTTGCTAATGACTGGCAGTTCATTGATACGCTGACCTCAGTGCTGTGTGTCTAGGTTAGCCACAGATTTGTGTGCACAACACAGAGAGGATAGTTTACATCTTACCCTGTGGTCAGCAACGGCTCCATGGTGACAAAGGAGCAGGGTGACACTTTAGGGGTCAGTTTTAGCCTCTTAAGCCTCCCTCCTAGAGTTTAGACTAAACCTTTACAACTCCTAATGCCCTCTCCCAGGGCATAAGACATAGAATCCTCTCTGAGATTCCGTCAAAGCTTCTTCAGGAACCACGGAGTTGGTTATCACTGGCACACGATACATTAGTGACAAAAAGAGTCCTGGAGGCGTCCCTGATTTGAATTTCTCTCCTTTGCTTTGTGTTCAGGTATATGAGGAGCCAGTGACAGTGATGAACTCCGAGCAGGAAAGGCCGTTCGTGTGCAGCGCCCCAGGCTGCTCTCAGGTGAGTCTGATAAGACAATAGCGAAGATGAACGGTCCTGTAACTCAAGAAAGCTCTTTCTCAATGTGAAACTGCACCACAGACAACAACAGTGAAATGTATCTCGTTGAGGCAAATGTCATCCCCTGGGTCTTGATATAAGATTCTTGGATTGGTATTTCTTTGGATGAGGTGGAATCCTCATAGATATGTTAAATAATCTCTCTCTTAATGCATATTTTCTTCTTGCTCAAGTTCAACCATTACTGTGGTTCTCAACAGAGTTATTATATTTAACTAAAACAAAAACTAAAACCACAAAAAAAGCCTTTGTCACTTGAAATAAAATAAACTTCAACTTAAATAAAATATTTTTAAAAACTTAAACTTATTTTGTTGTGGCTAGAGGCCAAGGCAGCATTTCTCAATTTCATCTAGTTTGACTTGATATAAAATAGCTACAATTAAAACCATAAAAATACTTCATCACTTGAAATAAAATAAACTTTATAGCTAGTTGCCAAGGAAACATTTTTAATTTTCACTTAGTTGAATGTGGTAAAGTAACTAAAAATTAAGAGTGAAATAAAAATGAACAAAAGCTATACAGATATATATATATATATATATATATATATATATATATATATATATATATATATATATATATATATATATATATAACTAAAATTAAAGTGAAAACAGAAAATATAAAAATAAAACAAAGTCAAAATATTAATAAAACCTATAATTATATCTCAGTGATACTAAACTACCACTAGTTTTCAACTGGTTTTGCTTCAGGATCCATGATGGTGACCCAATACAATAACAACATTGCTTATGATACAAAGATTACAAAAAAAAAAGGAATCAAAAGCCTACTTTGAAATGTATTAATATTACCACGGACTGCAAAGGTCCACAATATGTACAAATACTGATATGACATATACACAAACTGAAAAAAAAAAAAAATACTACAAAACACAGATTTTGATTGTTGTCACTGATTTGATGTCATCGACCAAAGATAAAGTAAGTGCTTTCCTGCCTTTTTAAAAGTATATTTATTTTATTTTTATCTCCTATGTTCTATATAAAAAAAAAAAAAAATAATATATATATATATATATATATATATATATATATATATATATATATATATATATATATATATATATATTATAAAAATTATAATAAAAATTTGCATATAGCATCAGTTTTTCTTTTTTTTTTCCTTCTTTCCGCAATCAGAACACACCTGTGGCCCATTTTCGGATCACAATCCACCTGTTTTGAACCACTCCACAATTAGACTAGGCCTGTCACAATCTGTTAGAGCAGGCTGGTTCATGTGGACCATTTACAGATACAAGATTCCTCTCAGGTGCTCTTAAACATCAATTAAGATAATGTAATTATGATAATGAGATGGTATTTTCATTCAGAAAGGTATTATTGTAATCTGTTCAGGCAGACAGTTTATGCCTAAGGCTCAGTCCTGTTGTATATGGTGGTAAGTATAACATTGCTTGATAAAGTCCCTAATTGTAAGATTCTGTTTTTCAAGAAAACAAAATGGAAAGAAAACAAGCCTCTGCTCTTTAATGTGTTTAGTGTGATTAAATCACAACCGGTTGTTTCCATGTTCTCCAGAGATTCCCTACGGAGGATCATCTAATGATTCATCGGCACAAGCACGAGATGACCCTCAAATTCCCCTCCATCAAAAATGACAACATGCTGTCAGGTGAGACAGACCTCACACACACACACACAGCTTATGTGTGAGTGTCCGTTTAGCGTCTGTCTTTGATTAGGTGTATTATGCAGAACGCATGACTTGGCAAATGCGTAGGTGTAGTTTTAAATGCAGAGCCATGTGGCTAAAATAATATTTGTGCTGTGCTCTGCCTCACTCCCCTAATCGCAGTCATCAACCCGTACCATGAGTTCCATATCAATTATACTGCCGGCACTCTCAGGGGACGAGGGGAAAGGGAACAGTCCAGGGAAGAAAAGAAAATAAGCCTCAACAACTATTATGAAAAAGTGGAGGGTTGCATATTTAGAGGCGCATATTCAGAGATAGTACACTAGCTGACCAAAGCTGTGTGCTTAGGCTTGGTTGAAAAAGGCAGCCTTTTTTGGTGTATCTGACATAAATATGTTTAATGGACATTAAAAACACATTAAATCCATTCAAGCAAAGCAAATCAAAGCAAAGCAAAGCAAAGCAAAACAAAAAACAAAACAAAACAAAACAAAACAAAAAACTAAATAATGTTTTTGTTTAGTAACAAAACAAATCTGTATTTTTGTCTAGTTTACATCTACAAAACAAAATAAATTAATTTTAAACATTCATACATTTATCTATCTATCTATCTATCTATCTATCTATCTATCTATCTATCTAGACTTGCAGTCTGCATGGTCAGATCAGATTTCGTGTAATTTTTTTTTTGTCATTTTTTGTCAGTTTTTTTTAACCGTATGTCATTCACTTTATATTGTATTACAAATGAGGAAACAATAAGGAGTTTCCGACTCAAATTAGCTCATTTATGAATATGTAAAATACAGTAATCACTAATTAGAATGTTTTCTAATGTACCATAATGATCAAGAGCAAAAGAAAAAAATTCAGATTCCGTCCTCTCTTTCCACTGTGAATGCAGAACTTGCAAAATGATGATACAAGTCCTATAGATTTTATGTTAAAAACAAATCAGATTTCTGTGATTTTTAAGATGTGCCACTTGCTTTATTATATAATTAATTGTATTATGAGTTATTGATCATATCATAACCTTATGAAGCCATGAATAAGAAGAACTTGGAACATGCATTTTTAAACTTTTTGGGACACTCTCATTCTTCCCTTATTTGTTATCAATAATATGCAAGAGTTTTTACATTTAAATATATCTATATAATTCATCCTCTTCTATCAAGATACTGTACACATCATGGATCAGGGATCCTGAAATCATACTCTTGACAGGATTCTACGAGTCCTGGATGGGTGGTTCAGTGTAGACTGTAATATTCATCGTAGGGTTGATAAAGTACAAGATAATGAGTTACTTTGTGGTTCCAGTAGCGGCTAGAAATTATCATCCCACCACAAACTCATAAGAGGTGTGTGTGTGTGATTTTTCAGTGGAGTGTGCTTGAGGGAAAGAGGCTGAGCAAACGAGAGGTAGTGAGTGAAGAAATGCATGTGCACATTCGTTTGCAAGCAAGTAACTGAAAGAAGGGCCTGCATGTAAAAGAATGCGAAGCGAATGAGAAACCCAAAGCTGATCCCAGAAATCTGATCTGCCACTCTGACAAGGGTAAATAATGAAAAGGACAGAATCACAGCCTGAGTGGAGAGAGACACGGCATGAAGCTAGAAATGCATCCTAGTGCCACGGACCACATGGTCCTGCCAGAAGCTTTTATTTAGCTGTTTGGGCTGGGTTCAGTTTGTATAGGGAATTTACCGCAAACTTGTTGACAATTGACAATAACTGACCGTAATAAATAAATAAAAATATTTTAAATTTGGGTAAAAATAGCCAAATTACTATCATTGTTGTACCATCCTGATATTGTTTTTCACTTCATGCCCTCAAAAATATGAAAATGAATTTAAATTCAGAAATTAAAAATGTGCATCATATAAGTGCATTTGTGTCACTGAATTTTTAAGTATGTATTTATGAATAAATTAATAGACATGTACCAAAAATGGGATGTTGTCCTTGATGATCAAACCCTTTAGGACTTCAATGTCACTGTAAACAGTTAAACTAACACGCCCTGCTAAATTTTGACTGATTTTTTCCCTAAATGTTCCTAGACCAGACACCCACCCCAACGCGCTTCTTGAAGAACTGTGAGGAGGTGGGTCTCTTCAGCGAGCTGGATTGCTCCATCGAACAGGAGTTTTGCAAAGCTCAGGAGGAGGAGGACAGCAAACAGGTGAGGTTATAGTGTTATAGTATAGAGGTTTTAGTATACTCACAGCTGTGATCCCCAATGCTAATGGCCGCTTGTTACTATTACCCCATCCACCATAACAACGAGTCACTGAAGACTTTCAGCTTTGGACAGATCGCACACATACACGACAGGCAGATAGAGGTTCAGTTGCTGAAGCAGGTAAAGATACACCCAGAGATCACATGTGGCAGCTGTGCTTCAAACTGATTGACAGTTGTGTTCATAAATAGTCTGGATATCAAATATCACACACTCTTTTCCAAAACTGTGTGAGCTGCCTATTTTAAGGCATCATAGCCTTGTTTTTGATGTAAGATGCTTTTCCAAAAAGTAGGCAACTATGTTATGGCTGCTAAGATAGTCTTGATTCAGGTCTAAAACCAGACACATGCTTCACATAAGTACTGACTTCAAACTAACTTAAGCAACTTTGAACTTAACTTTGCAAGAATTTCTCTAAACTGTCATTCTGCTTTGACAGTGGCAGACCTTGATGTTAGTAACAAATATAGAGTCATATTTCAAAGTGATAAATAGGATGATAATTGTAAATCCATGGTGATATCCAAACTCTTGCGGCTGTTTTCATCATGCATCGTCAAGGTCTGACAATGACGCATTCAGACACCTTCGACCCTAATGACTGTTTTATCACTTGGCTGGGCACAGTGACCACCACCTTACTGTCTGCCCGACAGCCACGCTGCAGATAAACGGATGGTGTCTGTTAATCTGGGGAGTTTACACTTGAGGTTTAGGGTTAGTACACCATGCCAAGTCAGCAAGCAGCAGGTTGTAGCAGGACTTTGCTGAGCTCAGGCGCAGACAAGTAAGAGGAAGATATCGCCCAAAGCCTTTTTAGAGAATTCTGCTGCGCTTGTCTTAAGTATACTGAAGACAAATGTGGAAGTCGAATCTCTTGTATTTAAAGGATGTGTTTTTTATGGCAGGTAGATGCTGTGTGTTTAAAGGGCTAAATAGCGTGTTATAATTTAATGCAAAATCTACTTCACAGTTCAGTTTAACCATGATGCTAAAATAGTGCCAGTCATTGTCTTTCTTTTTAGCGCAAATACGCCCCTTTCTTAGTAAATTTAGCTCTTTCTAGATTGCGTCGTATTCACAAAACTCTTATTTAAGGGCATCAGACAAGGCACTGTCAGAATCACAATTTATTCTTGGCAAATCTCTCCTCTTCAACAAAGTACTTGGTTTTAGTCGATGCAAATGAAGAAAACTACTGAAAAAAAAAATCTGTAGATTCCTGTGCACTTGTATATCTTCTAAACCACAATAGGTGCAACTTTAAATAGTGCCTTCAAGGTGTGGTCCCCAGTAAGCTTCAGAGTGCATTTCTGACCAACAAACCTCATTTCCACACATCAAATAAAGTGTGGTGTGTGTCAAAGTGGCCTTAACCAAAGAGGCTGCTATATATACTATATATATACTGCTATAACTCCTACTGCAGATTTGAAAAGCTGCTTGGTTTGAAGGTAACTTCTATTTGAGCTTCATGCATCCTTTCACTACTGATAAGAGACCATGGATCTTTTTTGCCAGCGAATTTTTGCCAAATTTCACCAAAATTACTGCTCCTAGTACTGTAGTTTAGGGTTGACTTGTAGGGTGTGTTCTTTAGTTTATGTTTTACCCCTGTGATTCTAAACAGAATATCACTCTTCATGGGCAGGGGGGCCCTAACCAGCACCAGCAGACCCACTCAAGAATGGCCAACCATGACAGCAGTATAGTGATCCAGCAGGCACTGCCTTCTCCTCAGTCCAGTTCTGTCATCACTCAAGCCCCTTCCACCAACAGACAGATTGGGTAAGTCACCCCACTCATCATCACATGAACGTTGTCACTGGTACAACGTTCAACAGACGATGGCCAGCGTTTAATATTAGTCCAAGGTCCATGCCACTGTTTGCATTTCTCCTATCAGAATACAACAGTTGACTTGCAATAGGTGGAAAAGTAGTGATTATTTTCTTCAAAAAGATTGTGTTTGAGTCTAAGTTAGAGTTTGTTTGTATGTCATGTTGACAGCAGTGAACAACAGCTGGATTCTTGGATTTGGATTGGAGTGTCTCTTCCTTAAAGGAACAGTTCACCCATAAATTAAAATTTGCCCTCAGGCCATGCAAGTTTGTACATGATTTTGTTTCTTGATCAGAGCAGATTTGGATTATGGAAATGATTGGAAACTTGTAGATTTATTAGATGTTTTTATCAGCTGTTTAGACTCTCATTCTGACGGCACCCATTCACTGCAGAGGATTCTTTTGTGATTAAGTGATGTACTGTAATGCTTAATTTATCCAAAACTGTTCAGATAATAAAACAAATGCAATTACATCTTGGAACATCTAGTTTTCAGCATTTGGTGAACTGTTTTTTTCATAGCTCTTGCTCGCTGTGAAAGATTTTTAATGCTATGAACGTTGTGTATGTGAAGGGATTCATTCATTCATATGTGAAAGAATATGAAATAGTAATTGATCGCACATTCTAGATTATACATCCAAAAAGGATAGTTCATCCAAAAATAAAAATTCTGTCATCATTTACTCACCCTAATATTGAAAACCGGTATGATTTTCAAAACAATATTAGACCCAGAATCTAGATGGATGTCAAAGTGAAGATATGCGTTTGATGAGGTTTTGCATTTCACACATTCAGAGTTTCATCTACACACACCAACACCCTCACACACTTTTACCCACTTAAAAAAAGCACATTGCTGACAACAGAAGAGAATTGCTTCTTAAAAACGGTCATTGAAAAGAGCAAATCATTATTTAATGCTATAACAATTACAGTAATCAGCCAAATGACCTTGAATGAGCACATTCTCACATTCCTGGGAAGACTCTTTGGATGTTCCGTGCTTTTCTCGTGTGTGTGTTTGTGAATCTTTCCAGTTGTCCCTGTAGTGACTCTTAAAGTTCTCTGTGTCGTGCAGCCAGCTTGGGTGTGTCCCACAGTGATGACATCAGTGGTGCAGCTCTGGTGGGGATATCAGCTTTTTGGGATGACGCCCCTCTTGCGCAAACACATCCCACTGCTGACCCGTCTTTCTTTTTCTCCAACAGTCTTATTCCCTCTTTCTTGTTTCTGTCTCTTTGTTGCGTCAGAATGCGCCCTGTCTGCAGTATAATCACCACCTGAAACACATGATGGGCCGCAGGCAGAGGACGCTATCATTTTCAACCATGGTGGAGGTTTAGGACGAAGATTAGAGGGTCAGGTCTGCAGCTGACTCCAAAATCAACAGATTTTCTCAAACAAGATGTTTCATAATGAAACTGTTACTTAGCAAATTGATATACTGTACGGGTATAAGTCGATTAGAGTTTGGAGAAGCTTATATATACAATTAATAACACACTCTTTACTTCATGTTTGTGTATGTGCTTGATGATTTTTCTGAAGAAATACTGCACATCTCTATGCCAATGGTAAAACAGGGTAGAGCGTAGATACCCAGATTGGACAACTTGTGAATATTGGATGGAAAGCCTGTTAATCAAGTTGATTGACGGTCTGACAGTGCATTTGTTCTGGGAAAGGGATGGAATTACAGTCGAAGAAAGAGAGAGAGGATAGGAGACAGAGAGAGAGACTAGTTAGTTCTCCATTCTTTGCTGCATTAACTTTTTTTGACCTTATAGACACTTCTTAGTAGACAAATATGTAAAGAGGTTTTTATGACCAAACCAATGTTTTTTTGTCTTTTTTTTTGGTTTGGATATACCATCTGCACAATACTTATGAGAGCTTTGTTAGAAGGGTTTCTGCAGGGTTAGGGGCAGTAATGCTGAACGCTGCTATGAATGCTCTGCTGTGTTTTAGATTGCAGCAGTAGAAATGGGAGGTGAATATAAATTCATGCAGAGCATATGCAATGCCCATGCTGTTTTTGTGTTTGAACGTGAACGTGCATGTGCTAAAGCTATAAAGAAACAGTTTATAGCACTCATTATGGATGTACACTCATGCAGCTCAGAAATCATAAAGTCCTCAGCCTTTTATGGAAATTGTATATTTTATTGAGAGAAGCTGTGTTAGTCTTACAGTAATTGGTCAATATCATGAAATCTGTCAAGAACCGTGTATGGGTCACATTTCAAACCCAAATCAAACAAAAGAAATACAAAATTACATTTATGCGAATATATCTTATTATATATCCAAACTTTTTTTTTTTTAATGGCAATTTTATGTTGTTTTACTCCAGGTCTCCATAATTCTAATGCAAAAATGGGAAATGTTTATTTAAATTAGTTAATATTTATCATTTTAGTATTAGTGTTATTTTAGTGGCATTGATATATATTATATTCTCTGTTAGATTTTATTTTTATATATTTGGTTACTAATTTAGTGTTAGTAATTTGTTGTTTTTGCATTTGTATTAGTTTTTTAAATTTTTTATATATTTACGTTTTTATATTTTTAAATTCATTGTATTAATTAGTTTTAGTAAATTTTATTTTAGTTACTTAAAGTTAAACAATTTTTTTTTTTTTTCCTAGTGTAGGTTTCACTTATTTCAAATAACAAAAATGATTTTTTTTATGGGTGTAGTTAACGATAATAACCCACATGTAGTGGTTGTGTTGTACCCCCCTCTGATTGTGTTGTATGACCTGGATATGAAGATTTATTTCATTTTAATTTGAGTCTTTTGCTACCTAAATCTTCATTGATGTCCACTGAAAACTGCAACTCTCCATGACTCCATAAGTGTGAGAGTGTTGTTTTGTTATGGGGACTGTGGAGGTCAGGGGTCAGCCTATGGAAGCGTGTATCAGTGTGTTTGGAAATGTCCACCTCAGCGGGAAAAAAGGCTTTCAATCCCCTTAACACAGACACTCCACTTCCCACAGGAAGCCTTTGAGGCCAGTTAGTGGCTCTGTCCACAAACTGTTTAATCTTCTCTTCCTGCTGCTCTGAACTGAAGAATCATGCCATGATTGAACTAAAACGTTTTGCAGTATTGACATGCATGGTTTAGAAATACTTTGCTGTTGTGAAATGTTCATGTCTAAATATTACACTATTCCTAGAAAAGGGGTGAATCATAAATTTGGCATAAAAACGTGGTGTATCGGATGGCAGCCTTACAGAGTAGTCGGAACGTCTCGGTTACGTATGGTAACCCTCGATCCCTGAAGGAGGGAACGGAGACGTCACGTCGGTGACCGACGAATTGGGATATCGCTTCGATAGACCAATCTACTTAGAGTGTAAACTAAATGAGCCAATGCACATTGGCATCCAATTATTGCATCCAGCTGCCACTGATCACAGCGTGAGTATAATAAGGCAGCAGGTGCAATGCATATCAGGTTTTCGCTGAGGAGCCGAGCTGATGACCCTGCGGCTCAGCAGTGGTACAGCAACCGTGGCAACGGGACGTGAAGTCTCCGTTCCCTCCTTCAGTGAACGAGGGTTACCATACGTAACCGAGACGTTCCCTTTCAGTCGGTCACTCTCGACATCACGTTGGTGACCGACGAATTGGGATCCCTACCAAAGCGCCATGGGTGCTGTCCCTTCCAGTGCCCTGTGTGAGCTGCCTGCGCCCCTATTTGGTGTAGGCCGGGGCTCAGAAAAAGTAGGTCCACTCACCACTGTCAAAGCACTACCTCACTGGGTGAGATTGGATAACACTGGGAAAATGTACCCGTTCCGCTTGGAACAGGGACACTGCGGAAGCCCCATCCTTCCCGAAGGAGTTTTCGGAAGAAAATACACATATAGCATCCGTTTAGGTGTATATGGAGAAATTTGAGGTGATTAAAACCCTCTTGGGACGTCAGAAGTGTCCCGGCGAAACACGGGTTCTAAGGCTATACCGTGGACTATACACATACGAGTACCGCTTAGGTCTCAATATGGAACCCAGCCTTCCATGGTTCTCACAGATTCATCATGAAGGCCTGGCACTGGATGTTCCGCTGCATCCAGCTGCCTAGGGTGATGGAGGATCTCAACAGGGTCTACAGTATGGACACTCTGGAGTAGTTTTAGCAAGCCGACACTAACCAGGGCCTCTCGGTGCCACTACCCATTTGAGGTGAGAACACAGGAGGATACCAGCTCTACACGAAGGCTATGGAATCTAGTGAAAGTGTTAGGAGTCGCCCAGCCTGCAGCTCTACAAACATCTGTCAGCGAGGTGCCCAGGAGGAAGCAACACTTCTAATTGAGTGAGCTCGCAACCTGAATGGGCAGGGCACACTATGTACCTGATTAGCCAGGGTGATGGCATCCACAATCCAGTTGGCCATCCTCTGCTTAGAGACAGCATTCCCCTTCTGCCGGCCTCTGTAACAGACAAAGAGCTGGTCTGAGGTCCTGAAGCTTTGTGTCCGGTCTACGTAGCATCTCAATGCTTGGACGGAACAGAGCAAAGCCAGGGCTGGGTCTGCCTCCTCCAGGTGCAGTGCTTGTAGGTTCACCACTTGGTCTTTGAAGGGTGTAGTGGGAACCTTGGGCACGTAGCCGGGCCGGGGCCTCAGGATTACCTGGAAGTCAGCACGCCCAAAATCTAGGCATGAATCATCTACCCAAAAAGGAAAGCAGGTCCCCTACCCTCTTGATGGAGGCCAGTGCAAGCAGGAGCAGAGTTTACAATGAAAGAAACTTTAGCTCAACTGAATGCAAAGGCTCGAATGGGCCCTGCTGTAGGGATTTTAGCACTAGAGTCAGGTCCCAAGAGGGCATATTGGGGGGCCGGGAAGGATTTAACCTCCTGGCCCTTCTAAGGAACCTGATGATGAGGTCATGCTTACCTGAAGACTTCCCATTCACGGGGTCATGGTACGCAGCAATAGTGACAACCTGGACTTTGAGGGTGGAGGGAGACAGCCTTCGCTCCAGCCCTTGCTGCAGAAAGGAAAGCACGACCACAATCGGGCATCTTCGGGGGTCTTCTCGGCGAGAACAACACCACTCGACGAACAGGTTCCACTTCTAGGCGTAAGCGTGTCTCGTAATGGTGCTCTTGCCGAAGTGATGGTGCTTACTACCTCCTGGGGTAGGTCACCTAGAACCTCCACGTCCCGTCCAGGGACCAGACATGGAGTTTCCAAAGAACTGGACGCGGGTGCCAAACAGTCAGTCAGTAGATCCTTCCTCAGAGGAATGGGCCAAGGAGGGGCTGTTGCGAGGAGCGCTAGTTCGGGGAACCAGGTCCGAGTGGGCCAATACAGCGCCACTAGCAAGACTTGTTCCTCGTCCTCCCGGACTTTGCACAGTGTCTGTGCGAGAAGGCACACTGGGGGAAACGCATATAACAACTGGCAGTGAGAGGTCTCTGGAGAAGCAAACAGGTCTACCTGAGTGGCTCCGAACCGTCTCCAAATCAGCTGGACCGTCAGGGGATGGAGTCACCATTCTCCTGGGAGCATTGCTCGAGACAGCTCGTCGGCTGCACGGCTGAGCAGGCCCGGAATGTGAACAGCATGAAGTGACCTCAGAACCTTCCGACTCCAAAGAAGGAGGTGGCAGGTGAGTTGCGACATGCGACAGGAGCACAGACCACCGTGTTGGTTGATGTACGCAACGGTCACTGTGTCATCCATTTGGACCAGCACGTGCTTGCCTCGTAAGCGACCTTTGAGACTGCATGCCCGTTGTACGTGGCCCACCAGCCAGTGGTGGAGGCATCCGTGTGAATCACAGCATGCCTGGAGATCTGACCACAGGGTGAGGGTTTGGCGACAGGCCGGTGTAACTTGGATCTGGTGAGTGCTGTGCTTCCATGCCCACCTTAGGACTCGGCCATAAAGCCTCAGTGGGACCGCTGTCCTGCCCTTGAACGTATTCAAGCAGGCTTGCACCGACCGCGGACACTCCTCTGTGAGGCGCACTGTCTGTTCGACCGAATCCAACTCCTCACTGAGAAAAGAGATCCTCTGCATTGGGGAGAGTTTGCTCTTTTCCCAGTTGCCAACAGGCAGAGGCTCACACAACTGATCCCAAGACTGTGCTAGTATAAGCCAATTGTCTAGATAGTTGAGGATACGAACACCCTGCTCTCTGAGGGGAACAAGAGCCACCTCCGCGACTTTTGTGAAGACACGGAGAGAAAGGGACAGCCCGAAGGGCAGGACCTTGTACTGATATACCCGTCCTTCGAACGCAAACCGCAGAAGTGGTCTGTGATGTGCAAGGATCATCACAAGAAAGTACGCATCCTTCAGGTCAATCGCTGCAAACCAATCTTGGGGATGGACGCACCCAAAGATGCGTTACTAATTCAACATCTTGAACGGTAGCCGATGAAGGGCTTGGTTCAAAACTCACAGATCCAAGACTGGCCGTAACCCACCGCCTTTTCATCTGCAACTCTCCGTGCCATCCTGGGACCCAGAGATAGAGAAAACCACTCTCTCATTGAGATTTCCAGATTCTCCACCTGGCCCTCCTCCAGGGGAGGGAGAGGTGCCTTCATCATCCCCCAGAAAGCAGCTACCTCTCTCTGGGTCGCTCGTCACGGGGCCTCTTGCTCTTCCACTCACCGCCAGGTTTGACGGGGGCCAGGATGGGTAGGGCCTGCCATATGCCCAGCTCTACGGCGGCACTTGCTGGAGGCTGCTGCAGTTGTGGCGCAGGAGCAGATGCAGGGGGCCGCCCTCGACGACGAGCAGGCTGGGGCGCTGTGGCCGGGTGGAGGCAGCAGCTGCCCGCCAAGCAGAAGGTTGGACCACCTTAGTCTGCTCCCGTGCAGCCGATAACTGCTGGGACACGGTCTGGGACACAGGGGCATTAAGGAAACGATCTTTGTCAGTGTCCCTCATTTCAACCAGACTCAGTCAGAGAATGTGCTCCTGGATCACAAGCGTGGACATCGCACAACCCAGAGAACTCGCGGTGGCCTTCGTCACTCGGATCGCGAGGTCAGTGGTGGTTTGGAGTTCTTTCAGAACTTCCGGATCGTGACCACCCTCGTGCAGGTCCTTCAGTGCCTTGGCCTGGTGCACCTGCAGTAATGCCATATCGTGTAAGATGGAAGCAGATTCCCCGCAAGCCATATAGGCACTGTCGTTTAGACCAGATGAATGCCTACAGGCCCGGGAAGGAAGAACTGGGTCTCCCTGCCAGCAGGAGGCAGACTTAGGACACAATTGCGTTGCTATGCCCGCTCTACTGGGGGAATCGCCGAATACCCCTTCGCTGCACCGCCATCGAGGGTAGTGAGTGAGGAGGAGCCCACCGGCCGGTTTCTGGCAGTAAAAGGTGCCATCCACGACCTGGGGAGCTCGTCATACACTTCCAGAAAGAAAGGCACCAGGGCGGGGTGCTGAGAACCAGCACAAGCCACCTCGAGAAACCAATCATCCCGCCTCGAGGGCTCGGGAAGTGGTGGAGATTTCCACCTGAGCGCTACCCTATTGGTGGCCCGGGAAAGCATAGCTGTCATCTCCGGATCCGATTCAGGCTTTGCCACCCTCCCAGAGGGCGGCAGCACTGCCGAATCTTCATTGGACACCTCTTCCTCTGATGCTGAGATCGACATCTGGTCGGGGGGAGGCCCACTGGATACCGCCGGTACTCTCTTAGAAGAGGGCCCAGCGCATTCCGTGGGTTGCTCCACTAGATCGGAGGTGCAAGAGGAGTGATGGTCCCCAGAGGGTTGGTTCCCTGCGGGGTTTGCCACCACTGTAATCCTCAAACCGCCCACGCTACTGCTGGAAGTCGTTCTCGTCTGTCGGCCACCAGAACGAGCCCCAGGTCGCGGCAGCGGCAACGGGACTCCGCCCCCCTGAAGGTAGTGGAGCCTGGCTCGCAGCTCAGAGATGGTCATCTTCCCGCAGTAGGAACATGACTCATCCACGAATGCCACCTCAGCGTGCTTGATGCCCAGACACGTGAGGCAGCAATCGTGACCATCACCCATTGCCAGGTAACGACCGCACCCAGAAACGGATGGGTGAAATGGCATCCTTATAAGGAAGCACCCGTGAAGCTCTTTTAGAGAAATTTGCTCTTTAGGAAATGCTCTTTTAGTGCTGAGACGCAAAGGGGAAATGGCCACTTGCAACACGACAGGGGGTAGTGCAGCCTGAAGTGCACAACCCACTCGATTCGGGAACGACCACCGCTGAAGTGCCGTCTCGCCAAAACACGAAGCTTCCAAGAGCGTGCTGAACTCGTAGTTCACAGCTAGACACATTTTGAGCAGAATGATACTAACGCATAAAAGCTGGTATGCATTGCACCTGCTGCCTTATTATACTCATGCTGTGATCATCGGCAGCTGGATGCAATAATTGCATGCCAATGTGCATTGGCTCGTTTAGTTTATACTCTAAGTAGATTGGTCTATTGAAGCGATATCCCAATTCGTTGGTCTCCAACGTGATGTATGTATGTATGTATGTATGTATGTATACTGTATATGAAGGACACTGTTCCGTCAGTGAGATAACATCTGAGAAGGCTTATTTTTTTGTGGTTAGTTAACATTTTAGGAGGTTCATTATTTTGGGGATACTGTACACTCTCCTTCTATAGCCTATGTGTTTCATTGTTGGCAGATTTTACTAATACTAAGCTAGTCTGCTTTCTAAGAATATTTTGTTCCTGTTATTGAGAGAAATCTGGTTAAATTATCAGAAATAGAAAGAGCAATATTGACACACGCACTTCAGCAACAGAACTTACAGTACTTACTTACATCTTCCAGACACAACAGGTTGCCACATGAAATGATATACAATGAAATAAAATAATGAGATTAAATAAATAGAAAATAACAGTAAATTATAAAATTTACAACTACAAAACCAGATTTGTTTTCTGCACCCCTCTCTCTACAAATGTAATTACCTGTACAGTGATTGTGAATGACTGCAGTATGCTTAATCCAGGGTCCATCTGCTTTCTGAGCTTTTTTGGATGTGAAGACTGACAGAGTTATACAGCGTCCATTGAATTAGGATAACAAGTCATTTTCATTGCTCCGCCATGTTTACTGAAGAGATCTGGAGGCTTGGAATCAGTTAAGATTGGCTTTCCTCAAGTCTGCCTGCTTAACAGGGCTCAGGCAGGGGGCCCACAGCTGTGAAACACAAGGACCCTTATCCCCCAACTTTTCCTGTGATTCTCCAAGCGTTCCTCTGGGTTTTCCCCTTTATTCACACCAGCCCTGCTAAAAAGGCCAGCATATGTTATATTTTGGATGCCTGTCTCTAGTACGGGATGCTAATATACTGTAGATATAGTTTAAAATTTAAATTTCTCTCATCTTATAACCACCCTTATGTCTGCCACACTTGCTTGATAATGTCGATTTTTTGTATTATTTTATTTTGTGTAATCTTATATATTTTGTTGTGTCTGGTTGTTTTTTTTACACTATTGAATTTCATTGTATTTTGGATGTTTGCAGTATGATGCTGGTCTTTTCAGAAGGGAATACAGTCCCTCAGAGATTAGAGGCAGTTTGACAAAAAACTGTTTAAAGACTGGACTAACAGAAAAAAAAAGGAAAAAGAAAAGACAGTGCACAGGGAATCTGAATGTCATGGCTATTCAAAGGGTCCAAATGATTTGAATGCTCACTGCATATGAATTACTAACATCTGTTCCTGAGTCATGTCAGTGTTAAATATGTTAGACATCGTCAGTCGGCTTGAGATAAAACATTGTGAGGGAGCTCAACCTCTTTGACTGAGTGATAAGAAAGTCCAGGGTTTGGAGAACACACTGCTAACAGCGAATACTAAATGTAACTAGTGTCTGCTTTGTATTCGTACTGAAGGAAAGACGGATATGGGAGGACAAGTTCAGCAACAATAGTTCTTTTCTTCTGCAGCTGTGGTGATTGACACACATTTTTAGTTGAAACGCTCTTGCGACAGACAATATAGAACAAAATGGATAGCAAGACAAACTGTCGTTGGTGCCATATAAACTGATCATCAGAAAAAGCTCAGTGTTAGTTCCTGTGAAACATTTATTGTGTAACATCCAGTGAAACCAGAGCAGTTAATATTAAAGTAAATTCTCAACACTCAGTATTAACCACTGCAAAACAAGCATGCTAACAGTTAGCATGCTAATTAAGAATTTTAGTTTCCCAAATCAAAATAACTCTTTTGTATAACATTTACATTCTATATATAAAAAAATCACATAAAAACACTCAGCATATAAATATATTAGTAATCATGATTAAAATTAAAATATATTAAATATTAGGGGCCAGATATAAACCGTCAACACAAACCGTCTTTTGGCATTAAAGTAGTAGACTACTGTCAGGATTTACTAAAGACTAAAGTGCAGTAAAGAATTAGCGTGGCGTGGACACAGTTATTTTTGTACCTGACCTTATTGTATATATGCATTTGTATGAGTTCCCCTTTCAGATGCAAAATAAATTGGAGGAAAGTATTAAAATGAATCATGCAACATGATGATTAACATTTGTGTTTGTCAAATTACTGGTATTTGCAGCATTATTTTACGGCCCCAAAAAAGCATTTCTTAAAGCGCTTTCATGGAATTGCACACTAATACTAATTTGCCCTGTTGGTAACACTTTATAATAACTTTCATTAATAAATCATTATCAAACATTAAATAATGTTCAACTAATCATTACGTAATATACATTCACATATCTAGAAATATGAGATAATGTACTTAGGCCTATAGAATTTGTAATTATTCATTTTAAGCACTTCACAAACTATTCATGTTAATATATTCATTAACACATAATCACAGTCTGTAAAGGTCATATATTTGCTCTTTGTTGTGTAGACTTCTATTATTTGCACATCTTAAATCATTTATTAATTATTTGTTAATGTTTTTGCAGTACCAAATCTAAAGTGGAAACTAATAATCAATTGTAAATGTTTATAAAAATTTACTAATCATTAGTACCTTCATTAGCAGTCATTTTGATGGCAAAAAGTGACCGGAATTTACCCTATTTTCACATCTTTACAAATCATTTATTAATCATTTGGGGGGGGGGAGGGGCAACACATTTTCAAGATATTTGAAACATCTGTTAAAATCATTTGTAGATTTTCAAGATGTACATGATCATATAAATTAGAAGTTTAATGACTTTTGTTAGCATTTTAATTTACAGGAAATGTTAACTATTAGGTGATGTTTAATACATTTATTCGTATTAGTACAGTACATTTACTTGATATGTGAATATATATTAACTAACAATCCATTAAGCGTGACATAATGTTTATTTATGATTTATTAATGAAAGTTATTATGAAGTGTTACCGCCCTGTTTAGTAAATCCTGCCTTAAATATCATAATGTATTGACGTTTGTAAAATGAATAATGCTTTTTTATGCATTTGCACTATTAAAAGAATTGTGCAAACCTCCGTGTGCCTGCAGGAATTTCTTGTAGCTCTACTGCGAATTCGATGCCATTTGAAAGTTGAAGCAAACCCGAACCGCTCACTTTGCTGCAGTGCGTCCAGTTTGCGTGCTTGTGTGTTTTCACACCTCTAAACATAAGAGGAGCTGGTTTTCACACCAATAAATAACAGGAAGATTGTGAGGTATTTTGGTGGTTGAAAAGGAAGTGATGTTAACCTGTTCTAACCGTTAGAAAGGGCCGTGTCTGAATTCCATTCTGAGTATCTACTGAATTTGATGGGGAACCTACTTCTTGACCGTTGATGAAGAACAGTCTGTAGGTATACAGGCGTGTAGTACAAATACATTCACGAACATGCTTCACCCCTACTGAAATAGCCAGCATATGCCGGATTTTTCAACAGGGACCTGCCATGCCTTGCCCCTTGGCCCATATGTTCTTTGACCTAAGACATACTAAAAGCAACTGAAAATATCTGTTTAACCACACAGATAGCTTTCTTAGTTGCTAAATAGCACTGACATAGCTGCTCAAGTCACAGTACTTAACTTAACCACATCACAATCATTTCACACTCATTAGATCGAGTTTGTCATTTGACCTACTCATTTGATATGCTAATTTCAACCTATTTTTTTTTTGCAACTGTGCCTTTATTTTTTGTATTTTGATTTTATAGCTCACAATTTGACTGTAGTTTTTTCTTGTAATTGTGACTATAGTTCACAATTAAATATTAATCATAACTAATATCTCACTTTGTACTTTGCATGAGACTTTAACTTTTGTAATTGTGAAATATACTTTGCAACTGTGAATTTATTTCTTGTAATTTTGGCTTTTTTATGTCACAATGTGACTTTATATCTTGTAACTGTGAGACTTTATATCTCACAATATGAGGGTATGTCTGGTTTCAAACTATATCTCACAGTTACCTCATAATTTCCTAATACAAAAAAAATAATCTTACTTTGTACTTTGCATGGGACTTTATAATGAATTTATTTCTTGTGATTTTGTCTTTATATTTGTATGTGACTTTATTTCCTATAATTGGGACATTATTTCTCATAATCGTAATTTTATCTCACAATTATTGCAACTTTATATTGTACAGTGAGATTTTATACATCACAACATGACTATATGTTTCATGATTACCTTTGTTTTTCTCTTATAAAAGACAAAAAACAAAACTTGATTATTGTTCTCTTAGGACACTGTAGAATTTAAACGCTCACATACTGCACAGTTTTATGACTCCAACCTGTCAAAACTTGATACTTGCTCTTTGGGACTCTGATTCACCCTAGTCGAGGCAGCGTGCAGTGTTGTTTTTGTACGAGGCTGCATTGGAGAGCCCTCCCATAACCCCCCCACCACCCCGGTTCCTCTTGTGGGCCAAAACAAAGACGTCATCGATTTCTTCACAGACTGCTTTCAATCACATTGATCAGAAATGCAGAGCCTCATTGTTAGGATTTAAACTTTGTGACCCCTCTGATGGAAAAAACAAACTGTGATTGATGTTTTAGCTAATTACATCATGCAGAGAAAGCAAAAACTTGTGGTCACCCAACCTGAGAAGATTTTCCGTTTAGGGTGGCATCTTCTGAATACGCAGCGAGTGTGTATGTCTTGTGCATGTCTGAAAGAGAAAGAATTTCAGAGGACAGAGGGAAACAGAAAGAGAGAGAAGACAGGCGGGCAGGATGTACATCTGAGCTGAATTAGAGTGAGCTCATTGTGTACGGCGTAGGGTTTAATAGTGCGTTTGGAGAGGAACGCCCAGGCCCTGCTCCTCTCATTCCAGCACCACTGTGTCATCCCCGTCCACCACACAGACACATGCAGACACACACACACTCTTGCAAACTCAGAGAGAAAGAGAGAGACCCCCGGAGCAAACATCAGGAAGACAGGAACTGCTGGTCAGAGGAAGAGAGGGAAAGAATATGGAAAAGGGAAAGAGGGAACGATCTAGGGTGCTGGATAGACAAGAGAAACAAAGTGATAAAATAAAGTCTTTTATATGGATATAAATAAGAGAGACAGGTGTACTGTGGGGTCCATGAGTCTGAGATCACATTGAAAATGTGCAATTCAAAATCTAATTTAAATGAGGAAATAAAGTTTTAGGACTTTGGAAATGTAAAAAAACTAAAAACTAAATAAATAAAATGTTATCAATAAATTTAAACAATTTAGTATTTAAAGGGATAGTTCATCCAAAAATGAAAATTTTATCATCATCTACTTACCCTCATGTCTTTCCAAACCTGTATGAGAAGATGTTTTGAAGAATGCTGGTAATCAAACAGTTGATGGTCCCCACTGACTTCCATAGTGTTTATTTTGCCTATATGGAAGTCAGTGGGAACCAACAACAGTTTGGTTCTTCAAAATTCTTCAAAATATCTTAATTTGTGTTCACCATATACAGGTCTGGAACCACATGTGGGTGAGTAAATGATGACAAAATTTTTGGGTGAACTATTTCTTTAAGATCCTGCACTATTTTTAGGTCTTAAATAAAAGTTAAAAGTACATTTGTGACAATGACCATGATCAATGACAAACTTGTCTAAATTTGGTCAGGCTCTTGTTCTGTATAGATATACAGTATGTCCTTAGAAAACATACTGAAGTGGTTGCATGGTTCGAAATGGTTTGAGATGGTACTTTTGATATATATATATATATATATATATATATATATATATATATATATATATAGATATATATATATAATGTCATTGTAAAATTATCTCTTACATCGTACTTTTAAGAAAACCAAGGTATTACCATAATGCAAACGTACAAACATACATGGTCTGTTTTCATGGTATTATATTTATTTTAAAAATGTAATAAAGTCCAAGGTATACATTGCAGATTGTTGGTTTCACAGTTTTTAAAGTCAACACAAAAGAACATATGTTACCTGTTTTATAAGGATTTTCATTGGGAACTGATAAGATCTTGTGAAGTTGTCTTCAAATGACAAGTGTCATTCTTTGGAATTATATATGTGATTCATTCACAATAAATGCCCCCTTATACCCTGCAAAGTTCTTTTTTGTTCTTCACTCAGGGATAAAAAGATTGCAATCTTTCTGGGGTGCGGAAAGTTGTCTGGAAAGTTTCTCCTGGTGAGCTGTTTCAAACCATCAAAACGAACTCCAACCAAACTTTGGCCAGATTTTATTCAAAATCACATCACCCATTTCTTCTTCGATTTAGCTTGAAGTTTACCGGGGCCTTAAGACTAAAATCTTGTATAAAGAAAACAAATAGTGTCTATTTTAATTCTATTTTCACTTTGTGCTTATTAAAGTCTGTTCACACCAAAAACTATAACTATAAAGAAAACTATATTATCGTCCACTCCAACGCACAATAATCTTCTGTTCATTACAAACACGTGCTGCATTTATATCATCTGCCTCTTTAAATGCTTGAGCTCTTTAAAGTCGGATAGATTTATTGGCTGTGTTTTCATATGTTTTTATTGTTCATCAGTTGTAAAAAATCCTTTTGAAAGTGATTCCAAAGACATTGTTCCTCTGTGTTGTTTAGTTGTGGAGACTGTGGACTTGCCTATTCTCATAGAATCGGAATGATTATTAAAATGTTGTAGTTATTATAGTTATCATCCTTGGTGTGAAAGGTAATTTATTACAAAAGAAGCTGGTGTGGAATTAAACCCTTTCCCCTAATACACTCTGGAAATGTTACAGCAACAAAGAGGATTTTCTAACTTGAATGTTGGAGTTTCATCCACACAAGACATTGTCACAATGAATGGTTTAAAACGCTATTACATGTCTTTTGCATTTCCATGGCTAAAAGCATTATCGATTAGCCATGGGAAGGATTCAAATCAGTGTGATGAATTGACTGACAGGTGGGGGCGGAGCCTAAAACCTCCCTGGGTCAGTCATGCCGGAGAGCTTCTCAGCATAGTTTCAGTCACGGGAAGAAACAACTGACTGGCTCTGAGCCAAACCACTCATTCTGTTTGTCTGTCTCTCTCTTTCACCCTCACACACTCTTTCTCTCTCAGCCGACAGCGATGAGAGATGAATCCGTGCATAATTGGGGCTTTGTGGTGAGCTGTGCCATGCTTGCTCGCCCCGAGGTATTCTAGGATAAGTCTCTTTCGCCGTTGTTCTCATTGACAGGCCTCGACTTTACATGGACCTTAAGTCTATGTCACCGCCGCCTGTCAACGAAGTCCCTCCTCCGAACAGTGCTTTTTCATCGCCCCATCCCCAACGGTCTTTAATGAGACTCAGGCTCCCTCACGGCCCTTCTCAGCTTGATTTATTTGATCAGATTCATATGATTCTACCCACTCTGCAGTCCTTGGGCCCGTGGCAAGCCCGCTCTCTTGCGCTCGCTCTCTCTCTCTGAGTGTGATTAAAGTGGTAAATCAGGGGCAGGTCCTGTGCTGTGTTTACTCGGAGCGCCAGGCAGCTGCAAGCTGTTTGGCCTCTCTCTGTTTCTCCCGCTGTTTAGGCCCATTGCCATGGAGACCGCACCACCGTCTCCCAGTGGCTGGAACCATGCCCCGGGCTGTTTTGGTTACATTCACACAGTAAATGTAAAAAAAAAAAAAAAAAAAAAAAAAAAAAAAAAAAAGAGAAACGTTTTTGCACTATCGCTGCTGCAGTGTCTGCTCAAGTTAGTGTGGTGCAATGAGAGAGAGAGAGAGAGAGAGAAAGAGAGAACATGGTATTCAGAGAGATGGTGAGACTTAAAAAGAGAGATAGATGGGGGGGGGGGTGCAAGAAGCCAAGAGCATTACATCATTGCTGGAGTGGAGTCAGAAGGGAAGGATATGAGTCAGTGGGCTGACTGTGCCTGGCTCTCTCTCTCGCTCTCTTTCTGGCTCTCGTCTCTCTCTCTCTCTCACTGAAGTGGTAGTCAAGCCTCTTACGCTGAAGTCACTTTAGTTGGGCATGTAGAGATGAATGTATGTGCTTATAGCATCATTTAAACATTTAAACTTACTATGATTATGAAATATTATGTTTATACTGTGTTTAGGACAGCCATACAAAGGCTGCATGCAACATGTATTTCTTATGAAAAGTCTTGAATTATGTGTAGAATCAGAAAATGTTCTAAAATTCTTGAAATTCCCTTCTAAATTGTTAAAAAATGCATTGTATTTCTCTCCGGAATCCAGAATATTCTAGAAAACGTCAATAATTTTGTATAGAAAAGTATATCAATATGCAGAATAAGTACTTTTCTAGAATTGTTTTTTTTTCTTCTCCTTTATAGAATGCATTGAATATCACTGTCCAGATTTTTTTTTTTTTTTTGTAAAGGGTTGTCTTTTTGGATTGTATTCTAGAACTTAATATGATTATGCCTATACTCATGATGAAATATTATGTTTAGGACTGCCATACGAAGACTGAATGCAAACATGTATTGCTTGATTATGTGTAGAATCTAAAACTTTCAAGAATTTTTAAAATTCCTCGTAGATTAACAATTCATTGTATATCACTATCCAGAATTGCAAATCTTCTAGAAAAATTCAGTAGATTCAAAGATTCATTCAGAAACTTTTAAAATGTATAGTTTTAGAATGTTGTCTTTTGAAATGCATTCTAGAATGCTTTGAATGTCATTGTCTAAAATCACTTCAAGACTACTAAAATCAACCTAGAGTTTTCTTTAGATTTTCTAAAATCTAAAAGATTTAAATTTCACTAGGAGAAATTATGCTTTTTTTAAAGAATGTCTCCTATTTACTATGATTATAAAATATTATGTTTATACTGTGTTTAGGACAGTCGTACAAAGGCTGCATGCAACATTTATTGCTTATGGAAAGGCTTAAATTATGTGTAGACTCCAAAAAAATTCTAAAATTCTTTGCAAGTCACATTCCAGAATGGAGAATGTGTATTGATATCCACAATTATTAATTTTCTAGAATTGTTTTATCCCTTCTCGATTATGTATAGAATGCATTGAATATCACTGTCCAGAGTTTTTTTTTTTTTGGATTGTATTCTAGAATTTAATATGATTATGCCTGTACTTATGATGAAATATTATATTCAGGACAGCCTACAAAGGCTGAGTGCAACATTGATTATGTGTAGAATCTAAAATCTTTAAGAATTTTTTTTTTAATTCCTCATAGATTGTATTCAAGACTTCACTGAATATCACTATCCAGAATCATGATTCGTCTAGAAATATTCAATATTTTTGCTTGATTATGTATAGACTAGCAGTGATTATTACCATTCAGAATATTTTAGAATTAGTCTTTTTAATTGCATTCTAGAATGCTTTGAATGCCATTTTCTAAAATCAGCAAACTTCAAGGGTCCACAAAATCAATCTAGAGTTTTCTTTAGATTTTGTAAAATCTAAAAGATTCGAAGGTCACTAGCAGAAACTATAGTCTTCAAGAATTCTTTAAGAATGTTCTTTTAGATTGCTCTAGAATTGGTTGAATATGTATGTAAAACATTTTCAGATTCTATGAATTTTATGTTCTAGAATGCAGTAAATATGGCTCTAAAATGTTTTCGACATTTCTACAATCCCTCTAAAAGTGACATTTGCTAACAGCATTAAGTCATGTAATGCAATTTGTCAACTGGTATTTACGCCATTATTTAATTTCCAAAAAGGATGTCCATTTTGTGATGACATGTCTGTGAGAGATGCTAATTTGTGCTCCTTTTGGTAGATTGCATTGGTAATTCTAGAAATAATCTGGCTGTGTCTGTGTTTTTAATTTGTGCATTGTCAGTAGATCACCCACACAACTTTACACTCACATCGGTGCTTTTATGGGATTGCAGTCTCATCTCAATTTGCACTGTTTAGTAAATCTTGTCCTAAATCTTCAATATTTGCTTTTAGATTCTGTTCTAGAATGTCTGTGGAAAACCTACTAGAATTATTCCCTGCAATATTATACTCTATAATGCATTAACAATGTCAAAAACTAAAACATTTCTAAAATGCTTCTAAATATTTAAAAATTCTTCAGTTATTTTTTCCTTAGATTCTGTTCTAGAAAAGAGTGAATATGTTACTAGAACTCAGTCTAATCTTCTTCATTTCTTCAATAATTTTTCTTTTAGATTTTCTGAGTAATTCATTCTCAAAACCATTCTTGCGTAAATGGTTGCATTGAGCTGTATTTGACAATTTACATACAATAACAGTCATTTCATAATGATTTAAACAGAATTCTGCTTGTGTTTTCTGAGTAAGGCCCCCTATATTCTGTACTAGAATGCGTTTTGTTTGTAAATGCTTGAAAAAGTCATCATGAGATTACCCTGTGATGCTATAACCCTGTACGCAAGGAGAGTATAGAGTAACATCTTAAACTGTCTAAGACTTGAGGCTCTCTAGGAAGGTCAGTGATGTTGGGTTTGGTGTCTTTTAGCTCAGAGAGAGAATGATAGTGGAGGATCCTGCTGAAATCCAGAGAGAAAAAGAGAAAAGATTGGAAGGAATAGAAAGGGAGGAGTGATGTCATGTTGGAACAAGGAGAAAGTGTGTGTAATGTGAGAGGAGAGGGTCAGGATTGCACTGTGTGTGTGTACATATGCCCACCCCTCACCCTCCGGGGGTCTTATTCTCCCCTCTGAAATGACAGCCTGTCATTAATACAAAATATACACTAGACCATACAAACACACTAACACACACAGACAGTCATGCACTTACACCCACATGAGCAGTAATTCTGGGTGTATGGAAAGTTTTTGTTTTATGATATTTTGCCCTTTCATAACAGGTTTATTCTTTATTCTCTGTTGACACACTTTTTATTTCTTACTCGCTGAGGAGCGAGTTTGACAGGGAACCTGTACAGCGTCTAAAGCGTCTTTCTTCCCATTGGCCAGATTGAGCTCTTAATTAGGACCGTTTCCTGCTCGCTGAGTTTTAATGTCCAGCAGGACTGGCCCGTAGAGAGTTGCCCCGCTCTCTGTTTCTCTGTTTCCCACTCTCTTTTCCTTCACCTCAGTGGTAACAGGCCAAGACTATTTTTTCTTCAGCCTGTGTTGGCTGAATTGTGGTTCAGAGCTGAGCTGTGGCTGCACCGCAATAATGTAAATCTTTTTTATCATCTAAAAATTCCCTTATATTTATTTACACTAGAAAACAAAAGGAGACAAGCTCAGGCTGCTTCTGAATATGCATACAGTACTTCCCTACAATAAAGTAGGGAAGTACTGTATGCATCCAAGTTCATAGCATTCATAAAACTGTATGCAAAAAGAATCTGAATTACCTACTAATTTGGCCGAGATTTTAAAGTGTGCATTCAATGGACCCACAAGACCATTGGAGAAGAGTTGTGAATGGCAGATGCAACATGAAAAAATGACAACATGATGAATATAGTATGCCTGGATTACATTCATACTGCACACATTTATACTTTAATAGAATGTAGTCGCAAAGTAAGTACTTAAATTCAAAAGTCTACTCACAGAGTTTGCAATTTTGGATGCAGTTTCGGTATTTAGTGGCTGTTGATGAGTGCAGGTCTTGTGTTATTAGCGGAATGCTAATGTTGTTAGCTTTTTACTTTTTTTGCTAAATATGTTAGATCGAACCAATATTTCACTGCAAAATTAATCTTCTGTGAACTTATACTCACCTTCATACTATTTTCACATACTGTCTTTTTGCCTGATATCCTGGCTTCACTACAATGAAAGTGAATGAAATTTTGGCTTTCAAGCTCTAAATATAACAAAGTCCAATAAAAGTAGTTTGTATACACAATTTCAAGTATTAAGAAGCTACACATATGAGAAGCCTGTTGTGACATCTTAACACTGCATACTTGAATATATGTAAACATAAATGAGATTTGACAGCTGAGAGGAATATTTATAGAAAACGATTTCAGTTTGGGTCTGTTCCTCACATAAAGCTATCAGATGGCAACTTTTATACAAACATGAGGAAATAAAAATTTATAGTAGTTTATTGTTGGTGTTTGTTGATTTTGGTGCTTGACTGCCTCACTTTCATTTATGGAAAAGAGTAGTTTTCACAATAAAGTGAGTTTTATTTAGGGGTGAACTATTCCTTTAAAATATGAGCCAAATCTCAGCTGGGTGTGTATATGTGTGTGTGTTTCAGAGATGTGAGGTTGTTAAGCATGTGATGGATTGGAGTGTTAGACACAAATGACAATATGTCAGAATGTTAATGACCGTATGTGCTTGTGTGTGTGTGTATGCGTACACAGTAATCATGCAGTGTAAATGCTGCTATTTAGGCCGTATAAATACAGGTATTTGTTCAGGTGGAGACCCCCTCCTTTCCCTTTCAGCTGTCCGTCAGCTCTCCAATCAGACCGAAATAATGCTTGTCATCTGAGGCTAAAGGTTATTCAGACAAGCTGCGTTTCTCCACACTGTGTGGTAGTCCATGTTTATAGGTGGTATAATGGTGAAGTTAGTGAGTGCTATATTTGACACATTCTGCCTATATATCAGTGTGGTCAGGGGAAGTGGAGTACTGATAGCTTTGTGCAAACCCAGAGAGGAAGTTGTGCGGTTGGTGTGTAGTGTGCCACACCTGAGGTTCTTTTAAGTGCATTACTTGTATGAGAGAACGTTTTGTTTTATGTTTATTTTATTGTGTTATTATGTTATGTTATATGTTTTGTTTGTTGACTTTGATATGGGTTTGTTTTGTGATGTTGTGTTGTTAATATCGTCTTGTTTTTTTTTTTGTTTTACACCCACGCTTTTATTGAAGAATGCTGGGTTTGATCAGCCTTAAGACAAGAGCCAGTAAACCTCCATTAAGAGCTTCCAGCAGAATGTCTCTTGCTGGGAAAGGCATTCTGCCTCTTGGTGCATGCCTGAGTACTTCTAAAAGGGATAGTTCACCCAAAAATTTAAATTCTGTTATAAGGGTCAATGACATGACGCTATTGAATAAAAAACAAATTAAAAAAATGACTATTCATAACTATATTTCAAGTTCAGTAAGTTTTTTTTTTTAAATAGATAAATAAATATAAGCCCCTTTTATGTAAAATCAATGACATGACGCTATTGAATAAAGCTTTTTTGTTGATAATTTATGTTTTTGTTATTTATGGATTTTTTTGTTAATAGTGTTTTTTATTTAAGGGTTTTGGTATTTAATGTGTAATTTTTTATGTAATGATGACACCAAATTACTTTTTTAAAGCCATTTTAGAGATGTTTTTAGGATGTAAATGTTTCTTGAAAATGGCATGTGAATACAAAGAGTATATTTCTTAGAACTTGGCATATGTTATTTTGGTCACACTTTATTTTAAGGTCCAATTCTCGCTATTAACAAACCATTAACTACAACTTTTTTGCCTCAATAAACTCCTAATTTGCTGCTTATTAATATTTAGTAAGGTAGTTGTTAAGTTTAGGTATTAGGTAAGTTTAGGGATGTAGAATATGTTTATGCAGAATATGTGCTAATAAACAGCCAATATGTTAATAATAGTCATGCTAATAAGCAACTAGTTAATAGTGAGAATTTGTCCCTATACTAAAGTGTTACTATTATTTTAAACTTTTTTTTTTTTATATATATATATATATATTTTATCATAGACACTTTTATATGAGATTGCCGTTCTATATATTACAATGTATTTATATTCTGGACATTCTGCTTAAATAGCTCCTAAACTTACAGCATGAGGATGAGTACTGTAAATGCTAACAGATTTGTCATTTTTCTATGAACTATATGTTAAAGTAAGACCGAATGAGGCACTAAAAATTCTTAGGAACTATGAAAAATTGAAACAAGAACTGAATTTGCCATCCGTTTGGAACAATTTCCTAGTAATGTCAAATGGGTTTTTCTGATGTCATTTTTCTTCTGAACTTTCATCTGATAAAACCAGTTTATCTCACTTTTCCTTCATTTTTTTTCTTTTGGTTCTCTTTCTTAGGCCAGTGCCTGGTTCCCTTTCCTCATTGTTGCACCTGAGGAACAGACAGCGACAGCCACTGCCGGCCTCCATGCCTGGCACATTGCCTGACCCGACTATGCAAGGATCGTCTGCTGTTCTGATGCCTGTGAGATCATAAATAAACCCACAAACACACACAATGCATTTACACTTCCCAGTCATGGTTTCCTGATGCCTCTGACAACCGAAACGCATTAATACGCACACAAACTCATCTTTCATAGACGATTCTCATGCTTTTCTCAGTGGTCTGCTTTAAATTAATGCCTTTTCCAGTGCTGTGACCCATATCAGTGGCTGCATTATCAGGAAGCCCATCAGCAGAGGTGTAATTTTCAACCAATGCTCAATCTGGTTTAATTCTATTTCAGATATATCAATAGGACCCTGAATGCAGGCTTAGGAAGGAGTGTGTGTATTTGAGCAAACCACCCATATCAGGGTTCTAATGACATGACACATGTTCTCATTGTAACATAAGCCAGTCCATGCTGGCTATGGAGGTAAAAGCACAGAGTTGATTAAATTAAACTAGGACGTTTTTTTCCAATCTCGATTGACATCCCAGGAAAGGGGTGCTGGGTGGGGTGATATTTTTAAACCAAATATTCCTCCAATAATTACAGCGGACTGCTGCGCTTTCACCCTGCTATAGGTCATCAGGGGGTTGGAAAGGGGGGTCGGAGGGATATCTTGGGTTTTAGTAACAGGACCCGCAGTCTCTCTCAATGTCACACACACACATGCATTGAAAGTACCATTTTACAGTTTCTCTCACCTTAAACTGAGCATAAATAACCAGAACGCGCTTTGTATGAGTGCAAACATCTAAAACCTCAATTTCAGTCTTCGTGCACATTTAATTGAGACTTCTGAATTAAGACATTCTGTCTTTCTTACAGAACTGAGCTTTGGTTTAGTTTATGGCCTAGTTAATAGTCCTATTTTAAGCTTCACACTTCTGCAGTATTCAGCTTCCTCTCTTAGCTTGTCTTTGACTGCTGCTTTTCCCGCAGAGTTGTGGAATATGCATAGATAAACACACACACACACACACACACACACACACACACACACACACACACACACACACACACACACGTTAGGTTTCCATAGACTTCTATTACTTTTAAACTGACCAAATGATAATTTCTATCCCCTAACCCAACCCTAAAGCTACCCCTTACAGAAAACCTGTTTGCATTGTTACACTTTCAGATAAGCATCATTTACTATTTTTACACATTTTCAAATTTTTACTATCCTTGTTGGGACATTTGGTCCCCACAATGTAGCATAAACAAATGCACACACACAAGCACACACAAAACCACACATACATATTTACTTACCTATCTAAATAATACTTTCTAAGACGAACTTTTTTATATAAAGCTTTTTTTAAATACTACAGCATGATCCTAAACCTAAAATAACATATTAATGTTATATTAATGTAAATAAAAATTTAAAACTAATAAATAAATTAAATTAAAAATGTTTTTTTAATTAAAAATATTTTGATTAGAAATAAATCTTAATGATTTAATAATTTTGATGTTTCTAAATAAAATATATTACAATATTATATAATGTATATATAACAGATACAATTTATGAATAAATAAAAACTTGATAATAAATATTGATATAATAAAAACCTACCATTATAAAGTTTTTTATTATGAATAAATATTTAATTATTGATAATTTTGGAGTTTATAAAGTAAAGAAAATTTATGTTAAAACCTTATTACCCCCTTTTTTTACCACATTTAATAAACTTAATTAACTACATAACATTTTTAGCAAGTTTGTCTCTTAAGTAAAGCTAATTCCCTAAACCTTTTAAAAAAATCACATTATTATTATTATTATCATCATCTATATTTCAAAAAATTACTATTCATATTATACATACAAATTAAAAATATGTTTATGAAACATATTAAACATATGAAAACATTAAATATAAAATGTTCCTATTTTGCCTCGAGAGAAGATTAAATCATTTTAACTAGTTAGAAGTAAGCTTTAACTAATTCTCATTATGTTTTTCTGCTATTTTGTCGTCAAATGTTTAGGACATACGCTTACATTTACATTGCAGCTTGCTTGTTCATTTTTATTCAAGGTGTTTCAAGCATTAATGTGTTTGATTCTGAAGTAATTTGTTCACATTTGTGGGTACAGATGGAGAGGCAAATGTCTATGGGCTCCAACATGATGGGCATGCAAGGCCCCGCCCACAGCAGCTCATGCTCCTCCCCTCATGTTCCATCCATGCACTCAGAGGCAAAGCTGGTGAGTCAGTCTCACACACACACACTTGCATATTTTCCTTCTTGCCTACCCTGTATGATTTGATTTGACTTCATTTTTATCTTCTGTTATTGTTACAGAACTAGTCACCCGTATAAGATACACAACACTTGCACGTATAAGCACAAAAAAGACTTACGCTCAAATACATATGCACGCACACACATAGACACAAACTTACGTCTTTCTCTTTTTTACTACAATGTATGCCAGCTTGTCTGATGTATATCTCGATGGCCTGAATATACACTTGTGCCTCTGCTGCTTGTTAGCACTAGTTCAGCATGATGGTGATCTCATCAGAAACAAAGCAGCCAGTCACAGCTCTTAGAGAGAACGAGAGAAAGACGAAGAGAAAGAAACAGACTGGTGGAGAAAGCGGGAAGGAAGGTCTAGTAGGAATGGAAAGAAAAGGAATGTTTTTTTTTACACATTTCATTAATATGTACTGATGACAAACTGATTTTTATAGCTCTTTAGTAGCTATGAGAATGTGCTAAACTTACACCACACACACATCTGTTAGTGGATTTGACTGCTAAAAATCAAAACTTTGAAAATAATGCACAATTTTGAAAATTCTGTCATTATTTACTTACATTTATGTCATTATAATCCCTTTATTTCTTTCCTGTGACACAAAAGTAGATATTTACGGAATGTTCTGGCTGCTTTTTCCATACAGTGACAGTAATGATGATGAGAGCTCGAACAATGTCAAAAAGGTGCATTTTTTTTACTTATAAAGTGACATTTATGTTAAAAAATATATATCAAAATATATCATAAAACTATACATGTATGTAAGTGATAACAAAAAAGGAAAAGAAAAGAAACAAAGAAAGAAAAAAGAAAGAAGAAGAAAAAATTTGAAAGAAAAAGTTTTCTCACAGGGAATTCTGGGAATGTACTGTAAATTTATAGTTTTTCCTTCACTTGATCTTTTTAACTTCCAAAAACTGTGAGTTTAGCAGTATTTTACTGTAAAATTACATGAAATATCTCATTAGATCTACTATACTTTTTCTTCAGATATAGAATTGACCATTAACCATTTTTACAGTGCTTTACCATTAAAATAAATATCATTATTTACAGTGTGCAAAACCAATGTGTTCAATCAAGATGCACAAAGTCAAGTGCAAACAAACATTGCTTTGTTTTTTAAAAGTCTACAATTTAAAATGTTAATTGCTGAAAATAACCCAAAGGGCTATTTTGCATTTATTTACATTCAAATATGACTTGCCAAGCCCTCATCCTCATGTATGAAAATAACATCTAGTATTTTTTTTGTTCCACAATGAAAATCCTACAGGTTTGGAACCACATAACGATGAGTAAATGATGACAGAATTTGTGTTTTTGTGTGAACTCTTCCAGGCCCGTTACATTCGTCTGCCAGGATTTGTACAGTTACCAAAGATCCCATTTAAGTATATGGCTGCTCACACATTTTAGTTGAGTTTCATAGCAGTGGCAAGAGGATCAGGAAGACAGATTTGGTAATTAGATTATAATCCACTAATTATACCATATAATAATACGGTATTTGTGGATTTGGAATTGGACTCAGGAGGGAGTTAATTATTTTGCTCTGAGAAAAAGGGGAACGCAGACATTTCGAGAAAGGAGGAGACTGAAAAACAATACAAGATAAAAGAGAGAAAGTGTCTGTACGTCAAAGCATGAGTGATGGGTCTGATGGTGGAAAGAGCGTTCGAAGAGCACTTAACTCTCTCTCCTTCTCTCCGTCCTACTGGAGATTGATCGCCATGTGTATTTTTTAATCCGTTCGTTTGTTGCTATGGTAACGGGCAGGGGGAGCATAATATTGCTTTAATGTGCAGTCTTATCTGTCCTCTGGCTGGACTCCAGGCACATCCCCCCTCTCTGCCTCGCTCTCGGCCCTGATTGTAATTGAATTATAAATTCCTTTTTTTTTTTTTCTGCTCTGACACATGAAACCATTTGTTTTAAGCTTTCAAGAGTCACTAAAACAATCTTATAGGAAGAATTAAACAAAGGTCACCACGCCTTTGGATGCTGGATAATTCAATTATCAGTAAGAATGCAAATATATATGAAAAAAAAATAAAATGAAGTTCACATGTACTTCAAATTAAATCCTCAAGCGATGAAAAAAAAAGCTGCCAACATCTAGTGTTCCAACTATCACTTCACAAATAACTGAAATTATGATTGTTATTGTAAAATAATATTAATAATTATAAAACAATAATTATTAATTATATTATGATAGCACTAAAATAATTATTTATTAGAAAATAATTATGGTCTAAACATACTTAAAACATGATACTTTTACATGAAAAACAATAATTATGTAAGGTCTTATACACACACACACACACACACACACACAGTTAAATGTAATTTTTTAAGACCTTACATCTTGCTTTTCATGTAAAAGTAAACACACACACACACACGTACACACACACACACACACACATATATATATATATATATATATATATATATATATATATATATATATACACACTGTTAAATGTAATTGTTTAAAGACCGTATATATTGCCTTCCATGCAAAAGTATCACGTTTTAAGTATGTTTAGACTATAATTATAATCTTGTTTTTTGTATACTGTATATTGTTATATAATATGACCTTTATATATTTTCCTTAGTTTTTCCTCCTTAAGTTTAATTAAAAATAAAAATTAGGGGAAAAAACAGTTTTTATATATATATATATATATATATATATATATATATATATATGTTATATATATGTTTCTTTTGTTTTTTTTCCCCCTTTATTTTTAATTATGTTAAAAAAAAAATTTAATTTTACAAAAATGTATTTCCCTCTTTGGGAATAAAAATGAAAAAGATGAAAACAATGATTCTCTGAAAACAAGTCTAAATAATTTACATAATTATGCTTCTCTTTTGATTTTTTTGATATTTTACTACATAACAACACTAATATTTTTTTTTCATTGAAAGATTTTATTTATTTATTTATTTTAAATTTTTGGTAAAAATTATGGCATCTGCGCTTACTCGGCTGGGATAATAGTAAGCGTTGCTATCAGGTGACCTGTTCTGGGGTGATCGGAGCCGTGTGCTGCCCGGCCCAGCACAACCCCAGTGTGGAGCTCCAGCCCTAATCTCATTATACAGAGATGTTGACTTATTCCAAATGGGAAATATCTCCCCCATCTGTAACCTCATACCCAACCCTCAGCCACAAGAGAGAGAGGGTCGAACTAGAGAACATGAAGAAAGCGAAAGACGGAGGAAAGTGGAAGTCTGTGTATGTGAGAAAGACAGCAAGAGAGTGTGTGAGGCGATAGTATGTTAGACGGTGTCTCAGTGTGCATATGTGTGTGTCTGTGTCTGTGCTCTTTGACCGAGGAAGCCAAATTGATTTTGTGGTGGGCCAGGGGGTCTCCAGTGGAAAAAAAAAAACCTGCTAAAAGTGCATTTGTTCCCACGAGACTGCAGTCAGATCATCACACACACACACACACACATAGTGCTGTGCTGTCTTCATACTCTGTGGTTAAGGTGTCATTTATCTCAGGCCAGATGTGGATGAGCAGGCTCTTGTGTTTGTGGCTGTTTTGCTCTTGGGCCGAGCAGCAGAATATTTATTATTAATGAAGTCACTGATGATACGTTTCAGATATCCAGTTGTTCGATGTGCTGGGCAGATGTAGTTGCTCTGTTGTTAGAGTGGGAGTGAATTACAGTATAATTCTCTTTCCATTTACTCTGAGATATTTTCATAGACCTACTCAACAACAAGCTACATAACAAAAGAGCACATGTGCTCTGTGCCCGGTCATTTTGTTTTTCCTCCACATGCTGTGTTTTGATACATCTAAGATCTAGTGTCTGTGGAAAAGGAAGCACACATGCTCTTATCAGAGAGAGGAAAAGGTCTGTGTATGTGCCAGCTGAACCCTGTCAAACTCAGTGCAGATCCACTTTCAGTCGCACCACTGTTTTGGCCTGTGCACGCTTCCGAGAGAAAAGTCCCTATGAGTTTTTGGCAGTTATACACTGTATACAGCTTTCAGCTTCCTTTGAAACATTAGCATGTAAATATTTGCTTAGAGCTGTAAACTAATGTAATAAAGGAAACTGTGAGACAGAAAACGAGAATATCCTTTTCTTATTCAGTGTTTTTGAGAAAAATACTATGCATAACTGAGAATAAGTGGACATTGTAAATAATAGGTTTAACAAACCACTTAATTCCAGTAAAGACACGTTTTCAAATGTAATATTTACATGTGAAACAGTTTGAGAAAAAATGCAGGACTCGATTGAAATGTTAAAAATTACCATTCAATAACAGGATAGAGACAAAAATCGAGTTTAACTTAACTTTATCCGATGGCTTAAGTAACATCAGATGTAATCGAAAGTTCTTCAGGAGAAGGATTGGGTTTTTTTTTTTTTTTTTGTCCATTTTGTTTTCTTTTTGCCTAACATGTTGGAAGTGTGACTTTTATTTAAATTTAATTTGTAATTTTTTTCATGTGATTCATTTGCAAATTATTTATTTCTATTTAAGTAAATATAATGTTAAATAAGTAAAGCTGGTTTATCTTTAAATTGTGTTTCTTTCTCTTTTTAAAATAAAAATAACAAGTACAAAGACAATCAAACAAACCAGGAATGTGAGTTAAGAATGCAAATAGAGTTCATTTTTAAATTGCATATTTAAAATTAAATTCACCTGAAAGCAAGTTAAAACATAAAAAATATATTAAGATGTGTTTACAGTATTGAATATAACTGTATTTTGTCAAATTTTTCCCACTTGTTTTAAGTATAAATTCCACCAAAAGTATTATTTCACATTTTAAAAAAAGCCATTCTGCATATGTGCATGGAAAGAAATTGAAGCAATTTGACTCTAATTTCATGAAGAAATCTAAAAATACAAAATAACCTAATTATGCAAAGAATCAGTTGAATATTTGCAAGGGTATTTCCTTAAAGCAGCTCCACACAAGTTCTCTTGACCAGGAACTGAAAATCTACGACTTCTGATTGGAATGTTAGTCTCACTATTCATGCCAGTGACAGTTAAAAACAATCTGTGGTTCTTTGTTTTATCATGGGGTAATTATCCGTTGTTTACATTGTTACTAAGGATGATAAATTTGTCACTAAGCGTCAGACTAGGTGGTGAGGTTTTTTATGAGATAAACAATACTATATGTTCCTGCTCTGTTTCTCCGAGGGCCTTGCGCTGGCACACGTCGCTCAGATGACATAATCCTTGGCATGCTTTAAATGTACCGTTTTTTTTTTTTTTTTTTTACTTGAGCTGTGGGAAAAAAGGAACCTTTCTTAAAGAAACATTTCACTGAGGGATACAGCTATCAAAGTGATGTAAAGTTCTTATGTGAGCGCTGGAGATTCAGGCTTATGTAATCGCACCCTCATTCATCCACAGAGGATCAGAACTGATCGCAAACGTATTTAGATGCAGGTATGCTTGAAGCAAAAAGTTACATTTTGTTAAATTTAATTTTTTTTTTTTATCTATAATTGTGATGGGTTACACTCTTTTATAAAAAACATTTTGTTGTTTTACTTATAATTATACAATTTTATTATTGCTATTGTAATTAGGATCAATGACGTTTTTTTTTTTTATCTGAATCTATTCATTTATTGAAAAATACATAAAAAATATGATTGATTGATTCATACATACAATGACTTGAATACACCTCTGCTGTGTATGTATGTGTAGAATTTCAGAATTCATAAATGTTAGTGATACAACTGTCCTGATATGATAATGAAAAAAAGAAGAAAAAAAAAGAAAAATAGTTTGGTATAATATTTTATTATATAATAATATTTAGTCTTTTTTGTTTTTGTTATTCAAAACTAATTGATAAATTAATAATATAATGCTTGATTACTTGATAGTTAAACCACGTGTTTTGGAAATCATTAAATTAAAATTTTAAATAACCAAAAACAAAATAAATACAAAGAGTACATTTCAAGAACTTGGCAGATGTGTTTAAAAAAAAAATTTATAATATTTTTGATGTGGATCTTTCATGTAAATTCCCCATTAATCATATACATTTTTCAAATATCAAAAAAAATATATATATTCTTAGAGTACTTTTTTACATGAAAATACATCTTCAGTCTTTCTACTTTCAATTTTTACATTTAATTTGATGTTACTTCCCATTTATTTGTAATTGTTTGTGAACTTTATTAGTAAGTGAAAGTGAAAACTGTTGCATTTTTTTCGGCATACGTATGTATTATTTCTATATGGAAACTGTAATCTACAGTCATACATTGTGCTGTAAATGTGGGATATACAATTATGTAACCTAATTTTAAATCTCATGCGTAATTTCAGACTAATTTTAATGACTCCGAATTTCTGCTTTATTGAATTATGTCATCCATCAGTGGAAGGTCACATTAAGTTATGAGCCCTTTACTAAAGAGACACCTGCAGCTGGTGCACAGGTTGTGTGTGAAGCTCTGTTTGCTCAACGACAATCTAAATCCATGTTTTGTAAGCAACATCTGTATGAATGGTGGCATTGTTGGGGGATGATGTCATAGGAGAAGGGTGATGAGCTAACGCACAGCTGAAAGCAGCCACACTGTGTAGCCCGACCATTACATATGTTAACATACAGAGAAAGAGGGAGGGAGAAACTAAATCCTTTGTTTAACCATTTAAAATGAGTTTAACGCTCATCAGAATGGCTGCCTACAATGGCTGCATATCATATAGGCTATGTCTAAAATCTCAGTTTATGTAATTACATTTTAATTCATTTTACTCTAAGTGTTTATGCACCTAAATCACAATTGCTTAATCTAAGTTCATTTCAAAATAGAGAGGCAGAACTGCTTTTAGCTTCATTGTGCTAAATAGCACATTGTTTCTTGTGAATGCAACAAAAGGATTATGTCGTTCAACCAGTGCATTTACTGTACAATGTACAATTGTGGTTTTCATTGAGTGGATGGGGGGGATGGAGAACTTCTAGAGTGTATGTGTTGTTATAGCTGTATGAGCATCCAGCCTTTTAGGTAACGGTTCCGAGGCCACCAGTGGGTCCACATCACAGCAGAGTTGGTAAGCCGGTCACATTTAAGATGATCACCAAAAACACCATTTAAGGCCCTGTTTAAATGAAGGAAACTCTAGAGTCCCCTGCTTTGGCTGACAAAGGCATCTTAGTGATGTGTAGTGTTTCCAGTCGTCAGAACTATTATAGAATTGTCCTGTATTGAAGGAAGCAGAATTATGTTCAGAACTACATCCATAAATGCGTGGAGTCCTGTGTTTTAGCATTAACAGCTAAGAGCACTAAGAGAATGTTTATTGCATTTGAATCAGTTTTGTTTGACAGTGTCAATAAAATGACACCTTGACATCAATGGTTGCTTGTATTACATGGACCCTACCACTTGATAGCAAAGAAAAGATGAAGACAGCTCCGCTAGCAACTAGCATACACTGTGATAGTACTGTGTAGTATTCCCTTGTGAAAAAGAAGCCTATACTTTTAAAAAGAGTACTTATTACAGAAATAATATTTTTTTGGAGAATATACTAAAATGTTAAATGAATGTAATGTTTTGGATACTTAATGGCATGTTAAATTCAGTTATATGAAAGTGTATTATAGTTTAAATGTATATTAAATGCAATTATAGTTGAACATAAGAGTGCTTTTTTCACCAAATTAAGTAGGACTTAAGTATATCTTTATAAATAATTTCATAATTACACTGTAAAAAAAATTATATGGAAAAAAAACTGGCAGCTGTGGTTGGCAGAATTTTACCGTTAAAAATACGGTAGCAACATTTTAGGTTTTTACAGATTTTACAGATGTTTTCACTTCCAAAAGCTGTATATTATCGTAAAATTACATGTAATGTCCAATACAGTTTTTTCCACCATATACAGTAGGGGAACTTACCGTTAACCAACTAATAGGTTTATTATTTTTTTATATACTTTTAAGATGGTAAGTACACCACAAGTGCACATTCAATACATTTAAGCATGCTTTTTGTAGTTCAACAGTGCGGTCAATTTTCACCACAGCAGCTATGCATGTTTATTTTGTAACTAATTTTATATTTTCTTAGCTATACATGTACAGTATAGGCACACATAAAATAAACTTCTTGTTTTTCTGACTCTGCACTTCATATTAAGAAGTTCCTCATCAAACGACCAAAGCTTTATTCAGAGAGCTGTAGCTGATACCTTTATTTGTCTAAACGCAACACATGCTAATACATTTCATTGCTAAAGACATCAACCTACCAGTCTTTTCCTCTTTGAAGTTAAGGACCCTCGGTATTCGCAAATCCACTCCATGACTGCAATCAGCTCTGTTTTTACAACTGTTTGACCCTGAAATGTTTCAAATGGTGTTTGTTGAATGCACTGTGTAAGTAATACAGGTTGATTGGGAGGGCTGGAGCCTATTTCATTTCATGCTGTGCTGTATTTACATGGTAAAGTGATGGATGTCTGTGTCGGCAGTTGCACTTGTGTTGATTAGCTCGTCTGCGGAGCTGATTGTGTCTGCTTTTGTTAGGTGATCCTGATTGGGTTCTGGAACTATTTCCCAACCTGCCATTCAGGAGCGGCTTTAAGGTAGTGATTTTCTTGCTCAGCTCCTGCTTCAGAGGAGTTTTCTGGAGCTGAGCTGCTTTAAGTTGTGTGAATACAGTATTTGAAATTTTTGTTTAATTAGATTGTGTATTTAAAATAGAATTTAGAAATGGTTAGTAAACATTTTTCAAACATTTTTATTAAAACTGACTTTGGATATCTATCAGTTCTTGCTTTCCCTGGGAATTGAACCCATGACATTGGTGTTGCTCTACTGTTTGAGTTACAGGAAGGAAATTGAATGAAAAATTACACAGAAATGGCAAGTAACACATTAAGTTAAACATGGATTTTTGAAGTAGAGAATGAAAATACTGAAATATTATTTTCTTGTAAAATATACTTGAGTAATCTTTTATTTACAGCTTCATTTTTTTATGATTTTAAAATGTACATATTTGCTTCATAATTAACATTCTTTTTTACAATAAGGGGCATTAGTTAATGCTTTAGATTTCATGAGCAATGAATGAACAACATTTTTCTAAGCATTATCAATGTAGGTTCATAATCATTTGTAAATATACTATTGTTCTTTGTTGATTCATGTCCATTTATAAGGCATTAATTTACAATTAACACGAAATGTTAAAAATGTGTTTATTGACGATATCCAGATGAATTAAATCAGTATTATTCCATGTTAGTTCATGATATCTAATGCATAAATTACTATTAATAAATGTAATCTTATTGTAAAAAGTTAATAAAAATGTTCATTGTTTTTCATTAAAACATAATTCCTAATTAAATAATTAAACATAATTAAAACATAACATAACTTTGCTAAGTGTTTTTTCATCATATCCCACTTTTTTCTCAATCCAATGAATTCCCAGTAGATAAAATCTAGTCCCACCCTAAAAAAAAATACCAGCGCATTATTGTGCTTAATTTTGTGATTTAATCTTTAGTGTTTTTTTGGAATTTTTTTTTGTGCTATTTTTTTTAACCCTTTAAACTATTTCAACATCCTGAAGTCCTTATTTTATTTTTTTTTGCCACATGTGTCAGCTTGTAGTTTTTTGCCTTCCCGCTGTCATTCTTCCCATTAACTGCATCATATATAAAATTCCTGCTCTGTGACAAAATGCAATGTAAAGCCAAATTAAATTGGTTCCAAATGATTAGCCTGGCAAAGCTGACACAGACCCACAGTTGTGGCAAACAGCGCAGTCTGACAGCAGCGCTCCCACCAAACGGATCGTCTCTCCCAGCTCAGAAACCCTCCCAGAAGAAATCAGTTAAGTGGTCCCCAGCTCGCAGCTGCTGGCAGGGTCTTGCTTCAGGGGGCGAGAAGGGAGTGGGGGTGGGGGTTGTTAAAAATGAGCTAATGGGCGGTGTGGTGCAGGAATGGGGCATGCGCGGCGAGGCACAGCTGGGCCTGGACACGGAGAGACGAGGGCAAGACCCTTATTGAGTCTGGCATCAGTATTCAGGGGGAACTGGGAGAAATAGATGGGCGTCTCGTACCTTGGAGTCTTCAGAGTGCAGGAACCAGTGCCAGGAAAATTACAGCTCAGATTTATGCAATGAGGGAGAGTGAACATAAAGCACAGTACAGACCCAGAGGGCTCAAGGACTCAAGAGTTAGTGGCTGAGACGTTGAATCTATGGGACGCTAGTGCAGGATACTTTATACCTCTGATTTCAACCTCCTCTGTGATGGAAAACAACTGAAAAATAGCACAGCCATGACTAGTATGGATAGAATAAAAGGATAAAATCACATTTTGCTATTACATATTGTTATGTTATACTTAATGGAAATGTCAATTTAACACATATCAGTTTATTAAAAATAAAGATATTATAAATAATGTGTGAATTTTATTCATAATTAATTTTATTAAGATATGTTTGAATATTTTTTTACTTTGTACAGTACAATACAGTAAAAGCGGCAATATTGTGAAATATGGCAATTCAAAACAATAGTTTTCTATTTTAATGTATTTTAAAATATATTTTTTCTATGATAGCAAAGCTGAATTTTCATCAGTCATTATTCCACTGTTCAGTGTCAAATCATCAATCAATCGTGCTCAAGAAATGTTTCTTTATTAATAATTAATGTTGAAAACTTAAAAACTTGTGACTAAGTTTATGCAACTGGCCCCAGCATTTATATAAAATATGCATTTATAACAATGCAACAGAAGCAATTATATATATTTTTATATATATAATTTACTTGTAACACATTTAATATAATTAAATATAAAATATAAATTATAATTCATAATATAATTCTTTAATATGAAATATCATGTAAGTACACCCCTAATTTTATAGATTTTCATGAAACCAAGAGCTCCAACTTTCTGGTTCATGTTGGAAGGAGAGAGAACAATCTCACAGTTTATAAAGTGTAATCATTACAGGCAAGGAACAGGAGAGAGATGAAAGGAAGTAGAGAAGAAAAGGAACAACACAGAAAGAGATTGACAGAAAAAAGTATTAGACAGGTAGAGCTGTCACTGATATGGTTTAGAGTGAGTTTAGCTGGCAGCAAGTCTGGCACAACACACACACACACACACACACACACACACACACACACACACACACACGCACATACTCTGTCCTGCTCCACTTCTACCCAGGGGCTCCCTCTTGCCTCTGACCTCATTCACTTTGATTTACTCCTTCAGCAGCAGCCAGCAGGTGTGGCCCTCCCTCTCTCCTTACACTCTTTTATTGATATGAAGTCATCCCTCCGTCTGCAGAAAGCTGAGTCTGTTGTCAAGATGCACCTTGATGCACTCGCGATGATATCACTCAAACACGAGTGTCACGAAGGAAGAGGCAATTAATAAATACCATTAATGTGCAATTACCCATCATGCCTCAGGCTTTGTGAAAGACATGACTGAGTGAGAGAAATGAGAGGTCAGAAAGGAGAGGCTAAAGATCAGTGAGGAAACGGAGAAGGATTTTAAACGATTGCTGCTCTTATGACTGTGGACAGACGGACATTGCAGGATATCTATGTGGATATCACATGAACGAAACCTGATAGATCATCGTCTGGGCTCTATTGAGCTATATTATGTTTTATATAGTTTAAAATATCTGATGATTGATTTGTAGAAGGAAAGGAACAGGATGAGAAAGATTGCGGGTCATTTCTCAAGATGCTGTGGAAGATGTTATCCATGTCCAGACATATCCCACTAGTGTTGTGTTGCCACATTTTCACATTTTATATAAAGAAAAATGTCTAGAAGCATTGGCATATTTCAGATAGGCAGTAAAAGATTTTTGGACCATCTAACGTAAAAATGTATTTGTTATCTGAAAAGGGGAATAAGACACTAGAAAATAACTTTTTTTTTTTTGCTTGTTTTTGTCTTTGTTTGAATGTCGAAATTTGGTGTTTCATGTGTTTTTAGACATATGTCATGCTTTGTGTAATGAGTTAAAAAAAGGTTGAAGATGAAAATCACTAATTTTCATATTGACCAGTAGGTGGCACTTGTTGCGATAAAGGCTTGAATAGACTACACAACTTACTGTATGCAAGAGTTTGTACTCTGAGGGGGCATCTTTGAGCCTTCAGCAGGTTTCAGCTAAAAACAGAAAACTTTTTATGCACTTTGGCTGTTCATTTACACAACAATGGCATTTTGGGAGCCTAAAAACGCAGTCTTGAAAATGAAATATATTTTTTCAAACGGTGGAATCATGTGCATGCATATTATGTGTTCAGTCTACAGGTATGTGTTTAGTGCATAGTGTTTCTTTGGAAAGTGACATTGCCAGCAACTGACCTGGTATGCATTATACAGCGTTTTAGTAATTTTTCCAGATCCATGTTAACAGGGATTGTTTTAATAATGTTGTCACCTACAGTATATGTTAATCTTTTCAAAAACACAAAGGAAAAACTTTTCCATTTTTAGTACATTGTTGTCGTGTAAACACAACCTAAGTGCTACAAACAAATCTCTTTGAGTATCTTTCAAAAGATTTAATTTGGCAAATCCAATGATTAGCTTTTGCAACCAGCCAATCTGATTAGAGCTTGCCAGATCCTTTCCAGTTTTTCAATGGCCAATTCTTAAACTTTTATATTCAATCCCCACCTTTCTTTGGTTGCGTCTCATCTCACACAGGTGCTTCACACTCTTCTCTCAGTTGTGAAGCAGTTCAGGAGATTTTACCTTTAAAGGAAAGCTTCTCAACAGGCCAACACTTGTGTTACAGTAATGACTGTTTTCCCCAGGTTTTGCAGTGCCAGCGTGCAAGACAGCACTATCATTACAGGCTAATACAGCTGCTGTTTCAGCTCCGAGAGCTCGAATCTAATGTCTGTTTACACCTCATTACGAAAGGCAGATGAGACGTACTCAGTGACACACATCGGCGCTGATCTGAGTTCTCAGCTCACGTCATAAGAGATTATGAACACGTAACATAAACAGGTTATATTACAAGCCTCCCTGCACCGTTCATTTCTACCTGCCAGATTTGGAAGAGAAAGTTTTCCTTGAAGTACTTGGGTGAGAGTACTTTCATTTTTATTCTTTTCTGCTCATGCTACATTATTGACAAGTCTAGTTTTGGTTGGGAGTGTAAAAAATGAATAATCTTAGGTTAATGCTTAACAAATGTGATCTGAACTTTTTAGTTTTGATGTGTCAGTTTTTTTGCCCCGTCGAGTGACTAATGGTTTCGGGTTTTTTCTGGGTTTCTGCCAAAATAGCAGGTTTTAGCGGTTTGACTGATGTTACCAAAAGCTTTAAAGAATGAAATGTCTGTCTGATAAGTGTGCTGCTGGGTTATTTTTTTTTTTTGGTAGCTGATTACTTGCTCTATATCCTTGCTTTATATTTAATTGGCATTTCTGACTTCTCTTCTTACATATAGAATGCAACAATTGGGTTCCAGAAGTAAAAACTCCATTCATTTTCTCCATAAGGAAAGCGATTTTTAATAATAACTTAGATAACCAAACCTTAGACAGACCTACTGAGTTCCCAGGTTTGTAATTGAAGGTATATGCTTTTGTTGAAGCAATCCATTCACATTATTTCAAATAATTTTTAAAATGCTGAATTTGTGGTGAAAAACTACATTACCCATGATACTGTACAGAAGATTCCACCAATTAAAAACTTGCGCCGAGCAAATTGCTCCAAAAGAACTTGCAGGGAATGGCCACTCCCATGAAACACCGTATATTGAGTAATCGAGTATCGCTATGTTGTGTAATTGATTAGATATTTGTGTTTATATGTTTGTACACCCACTCTCATGAACCACCGCATGTTTCTTCAGCATATAGTTTTGATTTGATTGTAGTGCTTCATGGGATTGTAGTTCTTTCCCTCACTAAAGCAGTTAAGTGCTTGTAACTTTGTCTTTTTGTCCAATACTTCAATTAAAAGTTTGTAATGTTATAATTCACCTCATAACTGATTTGATTGGTTCATGGCTTATAACTCTTTAAAGGGAAAAATGGCTGGAAAAAAATATGGACTCTGTTTCGTGAAGTGTTTTAGCATAAAGCTTGTGTATTCCAAATTACTAGTGTGCATAGTGGTTACTAGGTATCTGTTAAGTGTGTACTTCCTGCTTTGTGCCATCTCTTTCAGCCTGTTGTGGCTCATTTGGCCTCTGACCCTGTGCGGCACCCTGGGGCCCTGCTCAGAGACAGACTGATTACATTAGAGCACTGATAGCGGATGCTCTCCCTAAGCCCCACAAATGATGGATGGATGGCTCTTCCTGTGGAAGAGAAAGAGCAAGAGATACTCCAATGCCCCCCTTCTCACTTCCTCCCTCCATCCACAGCTGGCCCCGTGCCAAGCTGAGCTTTACATGATGAGGCCCCATGCTTGTCCCCTCTCTTAGCGCGGCATGGCCCCAGACAGAGGCATTCCACTGTGTGGGAACTTAGTGCAATCTGCCTGGACTAGAGGGGAAAGATAGGTGCACAGCTGCCCAGGTTCAATCAAAGCGAGAGTTGTGTTGATTGACAGGTGGCGCAATCAGTCAGAGGTGTTTCTGTGCACTGTGACCCCAGTATGTCAAGTATGTTAATGGATGAAAGATGGTCCCTCGGCCCCTGTGATTCTGATACTATCCATCTTGGTACACATATTAGAGACTAATACAGATGTCACGTTTTTTAGTTAAGAGAGTTAGATGCAGTATGTTAGATAAGAATCCATGTCTGATGGTTTTGAACTGTTGCTCATTTTAGTCATGAATAACTTGAACTGTTTACCCATTTCTTGTGCTGCAATGGAAAAGATGCAACATTTCAAAATTCAGTAAAAATATTTACATTTAAATTAAAGTGTCCAAATATTATTTAAATGCTATTTCAATATTAAAGTGTCCAAAATGTAATTTAATTGCATTAGATATAACATCAAACTATACCTTGTAAAAAAGTTTTATATTAAAAATACATTTATTTCATACTAAGTATAGTTCAAATCTTTACTGACATATCGCTTGAGACTTACTGATATAAAAATTAATGTGCACAATACACATTATAAATAACAAACCTAAAATGTGTTTTAATGTCACTGATGATAAGGACTGTATAATTTAAATGTAAGATATTTAAAGTGTACCTTAAGTTTACTTACAATAGTTCCACTTTAGCACAATCAAATATACTTGAGTATATATTTAGTTGGACTTCAGCACTACTTTCGCACAGTTAAAGTGAACAAAATTAGTTGTTTCAATTTAGCAGACTTTAAATATACCAGTTCAGCATGCTAAAAGTACAATTGCTAAAGCTAAAGCTAAATTTTCAGCAGTCGCCAATGTCACATGATCCTTCAAAAATAATTCTAATATGCTGATTAGGCGCTCAAGAAACATTTTTAATTATTGTCATCAGTGTTGAAAACAGTTGTTCTGCTTAATATTTTCGTGGAAACTGTGACACATTTTGTTCAGGATTCTGTGATGAATAGAAAATTCAAAAGAACAGAATTTATTTAAAATTGATTTTTTTTTTTGTAACAATTTTGTAACAATGATCAATATATTTTAAATAGTGTCCATATACTTTTTTGTCTGTTGTGTAAATAAAGTTATATTTAAAAAGGCCACAACATAAAATACAGACATAAATACAGACATAAAATTCATATACACAATCATAAACTAGACATATCATACTCAGGGGAACAAAAGTTTTAGGTGCCTCATGGCTGTCAGTGTTTTCTTAATGGAAAGTGTTTTGCATGCTGCAGCAGAAATGTTGATAAAGGAAATGGTGGGTTATTACTGCTGTGTTGGCAAAGTTTAGGATGGATTAAGATGCAGCGGGTGGGTGAAAACAGCGTTAATGCCAGTTAGTGCAGCAGTAAGGGTGGGTAGGTTAGTGCTTGTGTGTTTGGCAGCAAGTGTGTGAAGGCAGAAAGCACTGGCAGCTCCAGCAGTCAGGGAGGGACGGTATGGCTTGGCTTGGAGAGCCAACTTATCAAATCAGTTTTGTTTTGATAAATAGCAACTAGGATGATTCAGAGAGTAAACATCTTGAAAAAAGGTCTCACAGGTTGACCAGCTTGAGAAGAAAGGGATGCTGTGCTCTGGTTTGTGCCTTGGCACTCACATACGGTCCAGCTGGCTATGACTCTCAGAGAGTGAATGTGTTGCCTGTTACAAACACACAGCTCTGGACACTGGCCTCTCTGACCGACAGCATCTGGAGCGTGTGTGAGAACAGGAGCGTGGCAGGGTCATGTCTGATTTTTTTCTGTCATTCTTTTGGATTTGTTTGTGAAAACTTATGAGGTTTAAATTACTTAACGGTAATATTTCTCTCTCAGGGTTACCATATGTCCTCTTTTTCCCGGACATATCCTGGCCGGGATTTCTAAATTGCCTAAAATGTCCAGTGTTTTGGCTTTGTTTTCTTATTGTTTTCATACTAACTGAAGGTAATGACTTAAAAGTAGCTTGACCAATAGCATGCAGGCATTATACATAATCATGGCGTGTGAGAAGGTGAGATCTACAGAGAAAGGTCAAAGCAATGTAATACATGTAAATAAAATGGGACTATACAAAACACGTCAATAGGAAAACAAAAGTAAAAGGCAAATTTTAGGCAATTTATAAATCCCAGCCTAGCAAAAAAAAAAGGTAATATATTTTAATTTGCATTTATTATTAGGCCTTAAATGTGTTTTATTGTCACTGTTGATGAGGATTGCATGATCTTTGAATAATATCAGTCTTTAAATGCAAGAAATTTAAAGTGTACCTTAAGTATACTTACAATAGTTCCACTTCGGCACAATCAGATATACTTCAACATATCTTTAGTTGCACAATTAATGTGCATTACGTACAAAATTAGGTGTTCCAATTTAGCACTTTATTTTACCTTTATTATTTCTTTACTTTAAATACATCTTTAGTACTTTAAATATACTAGATTAATATGCCAAAAGCACAACTGCAGGGTATTTTTATTAAGTATATAAATATCTAAATTTATTTGTAGTATACTTAGCATTTCAAATACATTTTAGTATATATATTTTTTCCACTAGGGTAGCCAGGGCCTGTCCAGAAAAAGATGAAGCTTTGATTCATATTGGATCATTTTGAAAGCCTAATACAAACTGTTTTATTTTACATGGAATGGGTTGCCTCATGGGGTTGCCTCAGATCCAGCTAGACCAGCTGATGTGATAATTACATCTTTATACCCCCTTGTTTTATTTAATTAATTGTGACAGACTAAGATGATGCTTTATTTTAAAATAGCATTAGAAGCAGAATATTTTTGCTTTTGTTTGATGAATCATCCACACCACTAGGTGTCAGTATGTCAGAGACTCATATTGGCCAGTGCAACAAACAAAAACCTACTAAGTGCAACTTTAAATGTGCAAAAAAAAAAAAATTCTTTTTTGAAGCCTATTTTCCATGAGTAGATTATGCATGGTTGACTTCATTTCATGTTTTCTTTCATTTATTTCAGTCAAATTTTTGCTGTGATTTGTTTGTTTTTTGAACCTCAGACCCATTTCTTATAAAGTCAGTCTACCTGCTCAGCTCTTGTGGAAATATATACCGTAGACTCAACACTCTCTAAAAATATTCCAACAAGTTTTTTTTTTTTTTTTTTTTTGCTTTGGCTCAAGTTTAAGAAAGCCAAACCGAATGGACAGAGACTTACAAGTATATATGCACATGCTTATGTACTTTTTTTCTCTACATGTTCTGTCAACAGATCAAACCATCGGACATATTTTGGCGGCATGTATGTTTATACTTGTGGCTTTTTCAGACCCCTAAGTTTTCTTATTGAGCTGCCCAGAAAAACATCTCTGTGAGAGAGAGAGCAGTCAGGTAAACATATTCCAAACACAGATGCGCTTTGAGCGTCTCTAGAGTCATAGACTCCAAGACCAGCCCTGAAAGCTTAAGTAGACCACACGGTTGAAGCAACAGAGCGTAGGCCGAAGGGGAAATGGGCAAATCGGGAGAGAGTTCCCAGGGCCCTCTCGCTGCCAGACCTGCACCGCGCTGGGCTCGTTCTTCAGATGAGGCTCTTAGACAGTGACGACAGATAGTGGAATAGTGTGCTTGGGTGTGTAAGAGGGTGTGTATGTGTGTGGGTGAGAGGGTAAATGGGAGTGAAGTTTAGTTCGGACATTCATTTACGTCACAATGTGGGCGAGTGGTCACATTTAATCTATGGGAAAAAGTAGAATCATTCAATAGACTCAATAGACAGTCATGTTTTGTCACGTTAACTGAAAATTAAATGAATCAGTATTTTGTCTTGTTTTCCAGGTAATCACCCTCAAAAAAGAAACATGCATTTTCTTTGGAAGCAAAATTGTATAAGAATAAACCTCATTCAATTTATTTTAATTTATACTTTAATAGAAAAAATATATGTTGTTTTAAAATTTTTCTTAAAATTTAAATGTTTTCCCAATATTTTTATTTTATTTTATTAAAATTTAAAATTTAGATAAAAATATTGGCAATAGGGTAAGATAATTAAATGTAATATTCTTATTTGGAGGGATTGGCATGGTAATGTACATGACAATGTTAATGTGTTTTGTCTTGGCGGAATAGATCTGCTACGCTGCTGCTGCTGCTGCTGTGGCAGAGCAAGTACCGAGATTTGCTACTGCCAATACATCCACAACATGCTGCTGTGAGCATGTAAGAAATACTGCAGCTGCAAATATAACATACATGAAATAACCCCCATATTGCATACATGAATCACCTCAGATCTATACAGGTGGAGCTGGGGAAGGTTGAGGGTTTCTGAAGCAAGCTGCAAACTGCTACAGCAAGCACTAGTCATATATTTGAATGTTGAATTGTGAATTGTTTGTTTTATTGATGTTTAGATGTTTTCATTGAAATATTCATTAAGAAAACAATTTTTGCATTGTTCACATCATGGCCTCCATGTGCTATTCAAAGTCTAGGTGCATTTTTTATTCATTGGACTAAAAAAATGCATTTTTAAATGGAAAATCTGAAACTTGTGAGTCATAATACTAATATATACCATTTTCCCTGTTTTTCTACTCAGAGACTGAAAGCTGCCCTTGCCCACCATCCAGGGGGCATGGCGAATGGCAGCATGAACTCCATGGGTCATATGATGGAGATGATGCCATCGCGGCAGGATCAGGCCGGTCACCACCACCTGCACTCTCACCCTCACCAGCACATGCAGGGTCCGCCCCACGGATACCCACACCATACCCACCATCACCCCGGCCATGCACAGAGCGCCCATCACCATCCACAAAGCCACGGGCACCACAACTCCCACCCGCCCCACCTGCACCCTGCACACGGACATCAGACCTCTCCACACCAACCCATGCACTCTGCTGTTTCACAGGTACTGAACTGGAGGGAGATACAGTTGTTGAGGTTCTAAATGCTGCAATATTTGGAGAGTACATTTGATGTGGAGATTGATGAGTTAAGCTGAATTTAACTTTTACCTGAGTTTTGGATGAATTGAGAGAGTGAAACATCAGAAAAAAAAGCTAAACTGGGGTCATGTTGTGAACATCTGCCAGAAAATTATTGTTTTTATTATTATTATTAATTATTATAAATATTTTCAGATTGTATAAATAAAAACTGTACATTTAAAATACAGTTACCTACATAAAACTCTTAATAATTATGTTTTTATTTCTAAATGAAAAGTAATTGAAAATAAAATAAAAAATGTCAGGTTGGTATAACTGTCCTAATATCACAATGAAGAACAAATCCTTATTGAAAGAAGGACATTCTTTAAAAGAAGGAAAATTAATTAAATAAACAAACAAACAAAAACTTGAAGTTTTATTAATAAATGAAGTATTATTAATAATTAAGGAATTTTTAGTTTGCCAAATATAAGTTATGGTGCGACCAACATGCAGAAACACAGAAATAAAAATAAAACAGGAAATTATATCATAGAAAGACACCTGCAAACTCGTGACTGTGTGTCAAGGTCAATACGTCTCTTTAAAATATCAGATATTTTCACCTTATTATGACAACACAAGGTTAGTTCAGGTTGTAAAATGTCATATGATGTGGTCTTAAAAGCATAATGACATTTATGAAGTAAAAAATGTTTTTAAAAATACTTTTACTTTTAACATAATATGTAAAGCATTTTTAATAATTAAAAAATATGTGTACACATGTGTTCAAATTGAAAGGAAAATGTACAGTACTGTATGTTGTTGAAAATATAAGCTGTAAATGAAAACAGTTCTTATGTATAACTTTCACCACATTTTTGTTGAAAATTATTATAAAAGGTTTTCAAAACCATATGAAATAAAGATAAAATAAAGAGTACGTTTCTTAGAACTATGGCACATGTGCCAAAATTTTTTTTTTTATTTTACTCTCACTCTTATTTAATATTAACCTGTCTATTTAAAATTCTGAATCCATCTTTTTGTGATTCAAAGGTTCTGCTTTAATGTATTATTAAGCCAAAGAAGGGGCCCTGTATACATGCAAACCATCAAAGCCGCAGCATTTTCCATCGCCTCCAGAAACCTGTAATGATCTAAAGACGGCAAACATGCCAACTGCCAAGCATATGTCAAAGAAGCTTTTTGTGGGCCTTGTGTGCTGGTAGTGGCCCTGTTTCTCAGGGTGTCGTAGAGTATCGGTGCGAGTGGACCTGTGCCGTGGAAAACTGGGCCCTGACACCTCTTTATGAGGGTGGGGAAGCCTGTAAATCACACTGCTGTTTCTCACACCCAGATGTCCATCATAGGACTGTAGGGCCACGTGTACAGGGCACATGTTGTTTTTAAAAAACCTCCCAGACAGGAAGTTTCTGACTGAAGAGGTCTGGGCGATGAGATGTTAGACAGGCAATTGGCCAGCAGCCAGATGTATGAATTTAGGGAAGAATTGTAACTCCAGACTTTATGTTGTCCCAGTTATCTCCAGCTGCGCAGCAAATGCAGCCAACGCAGACCCTTCAGTCCCCGCCGCCCAGCGGAGGTCGTCGCAGACGGGTCATGGACGAAGACCCCGACGAGCGCCGGAGGAAGTTCCTGGAGAGGAATCGTGCAGCCGCCACACGCTGCAGACAGAAGAGGAAAGTGTGGGTGATGTCGCTAGAAAAGAAAGCAGAGGAGCTCACCCAAACCAACATGCAGCTGCAGGTCAAAATCACTCATACACACACTTCTCCTCAGCTGAAAGCCTCTTTTCTTAAAAGGTTAGTTCACCCAAAAATGAAAATTAGCCCATTATTTGCTCACCCTCAAAGCATCCTTTATAATGGCACTGGGTGGGTGTTTTTTTTCAACAGTCCTAAAGAAGTAAAATAAAGGTTAGTTCACCCAAAAATGAAAATTAGCCCATTAATACTGGCCTCATGTTTTTTCGATGCATTTTTGTAAAGAAAAAAAATTAGTTCTGCCTCCTAATAAAATAATCGCGTCAACCAAAAATTTATAATCGAAGTCACAGAAAAAAGGCTCCAAGGGAGAATAAACGGCAGATCATTAACGGTAAGTCGAATCGCACAATGCATCGACGGGCAGGAATCCAAATTCTCAATTATGATTAATTGCCTCCAAATATGGCTTATCATCTGAAATATGTTAGTCGTATGAGCAAAATTTACATGGCTGCTCAAAAATGTTAATCCTAGAGGAAAGTCACGCTATTCAAGTGTCTGTATGAAGCTGAACAGAGCTCGCTCACTGCAGGTCAGGTGGGTAATACAGCACACTGCTCGACGGAATCTGGATTTCCTGCTCTTAAAATCTCTCATTTTTGGTCATACAGATGGGAGTAATACATTTTTCAAATCTGTAAAGACTTTTTTTTACGTTTATTTGTATGCACTCACAATACTGTGCTTTTGTAAAAAAGCAAACATGATGCGCTTTCTGCCATCTCAGTCTGTGAACTTGAGCACGAAACTTTGTGTATAGGCTATCTTTGCCTTACAGACATTAAAAAATATATCTATAGAGAGTGTATACATTCAAATGAACCAATTCAAATGGTAAACAAATTCTAAGATTATGTAATCCATATAAAAACAGGAATACAGGCGCGTCCACTACTGCGGAGTCAGTGTCGTCGACTTCATCTAATCCGAAAACAAAGAAAGCACTAGTTCATCAAATTATTAAAATATTAATGCAGTCTCCTTACTGTTTTCCCTGAAACATTCATAATCATTACTTCTGCTGGTGCGCTGTGGCAAGCTTTATGCATGTACTTGAGTGCTTATTAGGATATGTATGCAATTGAAGGCTTATTATAATGATTTAAATGGTTTATTAATAAACGTGCGATTAGTCAACTAATGTTTCAAATGAACCACTACTAGTCGACCAGAAAAATCCTTAGACGAGGGCAGCCCTAGAAAAAATCCATATTTAAAATGTTGTAAACACTTTTCTCTCATTTCCGCTAACTGTCGTAGGCAGAAGCCATTCCGAGCGGATGATGTAGGACGTATGTGTAGCATTAGCGCCGGTGATTAGTGACGAATGCGGAAGCGTGGCGGAGAGTCAGCAAAACAAAACGTCGGTCACGAATTTGAAGCACAAAATTAGGATTTTAAAGAAAAATGAAGGAGGATTTCAATATAAGCCAAGAGGAGACTGGTTTACAGTTAGTGGAAGTGAGAGAGAAGTGTTTATAACGTTTTAAATATGGATATTTTTCTAACAGAAACGCATCGATTTGCTACAGGAGGCCTTTATTTACACCATGGAGCTATATGAGGCACGTTTTATTATGGATGCGAGTGCTTTATTTGACTTCTTTTGGACTGTTGAACGAAAACATCCCCCCACTGCCATTGCAATGCTTGGAAGAGCAAGGACAATTTTTAATATTAGCATTTAATAGTATTCGTCTGAAAGAAGAAAGTCATAAGTAAATCGTGGGCTAATTTTTATTTTTGGGTTAACGAAAAGCGTACTTTGCTTTGGAACACACACTGAGATGTATTTTACGCTGGTCTTCATATTTCACTTGGTATTAGCTTACTCTAGACCACAGAAGCTCATAAACACCCTTCATTTGACAGCTGAAGCTACTGTAGATGGAGAGTAGACAGGGACGGCTGTGGGGAGGGCAGGGTCAATGGGTTATTGAGGTCTACAGAGTAACCAGAGCACAGCCAGCTGCAGCTGAATGTGTGGTTTGTAGGCCAGTAAAACTTCTGAGCATCACGGCACATCTCATCTGCAAGAGGTTTCCATTCGTACTCATCCATTTGGACTCTCAATAGACCTTGAATTTGCATGGAGATTTACCTGAAAGATTGATGCTGTGTGTGTAGTTTTGAAAGTCTGTTTTTGGAGGATGTTTGAGTATATCCTGCACTACCCACAGCTTAACCCAGTCTAAGCTGGTTTTCAACAGGTCTCCAAGCCTGATTGAGCTGGTGTTCAGGTGATTGGCCAGCTGGTGGTCCAGTCTGACCAGATGACACATGTCTAAACCCCTCTAAAACCATAAAACCAGAACAGCTTGGTTGGTTTAGGCACGGTGATCATCCCCATCAGGCCACATCATTTGCTCTCTGCTTATCTGAGTGAGCTGAGGTTAACCTGTCTCGCTCAAGGCCACAATCTTCTCTCCATGCTCACCAAGAGCTTATTTGATTAAAAAGTAAAAATAATAACTGTTTTCTATTTTAATTTATTTTAAAATGTTTATTCCTGTGTTGGCAAAGCTGAATTTCAGTAGCCATTTCTCCAGTCTTCAGTCACATTATCCTTCAGAAATCATTCTAATATGCTAATTTGATGCTCAAGAAATATTTATTATTATTATTATTATCAGTGTTTAAAACAGTTGTGCTGCTTAATATTTTGTGGAAACTGTGTATTTATTATGTTTTTTTTTTTTTGATGAATAGAAAGTTCAAAATGGCATATATTTGAAATAGTAAATAATATATAATTATATAATGTTGCAAAAGATTTCTGTCACTTTCATCATTTTAATGAATAAAAGTATTAATACAAAACAAAAAACATACTGCCCCGAACTTTTGAACAGTAATGTATATTTAGCAAAAACATATATGTAGGCAAACATTTCTGTTTATTATGATGTATTTTTATACTGGTGTAAATAAATGGTGCATACTATATAAAAAAATTCAATATAATTCTTCCTTTCATTTAGTAAAAAAACTGCCTTCATTGTTTCTAATTTTTTTTTTTTTTTTTTTTTTTTTTTTTTTATAAAATATGAACAGATATGTTTTATATTGTCAAAATGCTGAAATATAGTGAGAGATAATTTCACCCAGCCCAAGTTCCCACTAACAATAGAACATAACATGTTAAATGTGTTTGTTTTTCTTTGTTATTGCATAGTTTGCAGAGGTGGGACAGAATGCTCATAGTCACGCTGGCACTCCCATAGTCCCACTGTTCAGGCTTGTTTTGCCTTTTGTGAAATATTCACCCCAGAGTCACAAACATGGTACCTGTCAAAGCGAGGTTTCTTCTCCAACAAGCATCCCTGAAACGCTGCCATGTTTCCGTATCATTCTGCTAAATCATTTAATCAAATTCAAGAACTCTGTGTGATCAGACGCTCGTGTTTCCCACAATGGTAATTGCAGAGAATTCACCGCCTGTTCATTATGAGGTTTTCTAATGAGTCCCAGACTTGTCTGGCCTTTAATTCACTGTGTCTGCTGGGAGGTTTGATGTGAAGCTGCCAATACATCCGCCAGAGACCTTTTTCCAACATGTTTGTCATAATTATGTTAAGTATTGTATGGTTTGTGACAAAAACAGAACATCATAAACATGTGTGCCTTTGTTTAAATTTGTTTACATACTAGGGAACCATAGGGTCTAACTGTCACAAACATGATTTCCCAAACACAGCTTAAACGTAATCTTAAACTACAGTACATAGAAATTTCAATAGACAGTAACTCTTAAGCAGTCAAATCCAGGCCAGACTGTATCCAGGAAACTTGTGCTTTGTGAAATATACATGTTTTTAACTGTGAAATAATGAGGGACAATTAGTTTTGATTAACTTCTATTGCTACACACTATGTTTTGTTTTATGTCTTAAGCCAAAGTGTATGACTGGATCTTTCACTAGGGATTTTTTTTTTTGTGAGTGTTTCATGTTATCATTGTTTTTGTTGGCAGAATGAGGTCACCATGCTAAAGAACGAGGTGACACAACTGAAACAGCTTTTATTGACACATAAGGACTGTCCCATCACCGCCATGCAGAAAGAGTCTCAAGGTTACCTCAGTGAGTACTATCACGCACCCACACGGCCAGAGGTGACATTATGTAATAACGGATATACACTATATTGTTTGTAGGATACACCCAATGATAGAGATACTTCTGACATTTTTAAAATGTATGGAGGCTGCCACTCCCTGGTTATAACTCTCATTTTCTCAGTCGCTGACAAACCAGTTGCCTAGCAATGTTTATAATGCAGAAATATTGTTTCCATTTTCACTTTGAAGTAAATGTCTTTAGGTGATGTACACTCCCTGCCTTCTTAAACTTCCAAATTCATCAATAATGAATGAAGTTGTGAATATTAAAATATTCATCTCAATGTGGTGTTTATTATTTTCACATTATTGTCCTGTCTTCTCATAGGAAAAAAACACACAAATCAGATCTCGTAAATATCTCAGTTGTTTTTCCTAAACTATATACGGATGGATGGATGGATGGATGGATGGACAAATAAACAGATAGATGGATGGATGGATGGACGAATAGAGAGGCAGAAAGAGACGGATGGATGGTTGGATGGATGGACAAATAGACAGAGGATGAATGGATGGACGGACAGACAGATATGGATGGATAAATGGATGGATGGACGAATAGACAGATGGATGGACAAATAGACAAATGGATGGATGGACAGATGGATTGATGAATAGACAGACAGACGGATGGATTTACGGATAGACAGATGGATGGATGAATAGACAGACAGACGGAGGGATGATTGGATGGATGGACAGATAGACAGATAGATGGATGGATGGACAGATAGACATATCTATGATTGGATGGACAGATAGACAGACATATGGATGGGTGGATGGATGGATAAACATATCGATAAGTAGATGGATGGATGGAACGGCTGGATGATGGATGGATGGATGGATGGATGGATGGATGGATGGATGGATAGGCACCAATAGGTGAATGCATGGATGGATGGATGGATGGATGAATGGACAGATAAGGAATGGATGGATGGACAGATAGAGATACAGATGGATAAATGGATGAATGGACAAATGAATGAATGCATGAATGGGATGAATAGACAGATTGATGGACAAGTAGACATATTGATGGATGGACAGATAGACATAAATATGTGACCCAGGACCACAAAAAAACAGTCTTAAGGGTCAATTTCTTGAAAGTAATTAACATCAACAATTACATCATCTGAAAGCTGAATAAATAAGCTTCCCATTGATACATGGTTTGTTAGAATAGGACAATATTTGGCTGAGATACAACTATTTGAATGTCTGGAATCTGAGGGTGCAAAAAAAAATCGAAATATTGAGAAAATCGCCTTTAAAGTGGTCCAGATTAAGTCCTTTGAAATGCATATTACTAATCAAAAATTAAGTTTTGATATATTCATGGTAGGAAATTTACAAAATATCTTCATGGAACATTATCTTTACTTAATATCCTGATGATTTTTGGCATAAAAGTAAAATTTTAATTTTGACCCATACAATGTATTGTTGGCTATTGCTACAAATATACCCTGCTACTTACGACTGGTTTTGTGGTCCAGGGTCACATATAAATGGATAAATGGATGAATGAACAGATAGACATATGAATGGATGCATGGATGGACAAACAAGCTAAAACGACAGATGGATAGATGGAAGAAAAGATGGACTGAGAGACAGAGAGACATCTGAATGGCGCAACCAGACATCTTCATCTCTCCTATTGTCCCTCAGGTCCAGAGAGCAGTCCGGCAGGAAGTCCCACCCCTGTAACCCAGCAGCAAGTCATCCAGCACAATACCATCACCACCTCCAGCACAGCACCCAATCACCGCACAGATATTAACCCCATCCACTAGAGACTCCACCCCTGATGCCCCCCGCCAATGCTGGACATCCCGACTGCAAATTTTGGACAGACACACGCACCTCTGTGCCTCTGTGGCAGCTTATTCTTCTGTTTGTGATTTGTAAATGTAAACTGATTACCATTTTGTTTAGTTCAGTGTGTTTTATGTTTTCATTTGGGTCTGCTTAAAAAAGGGAGTCTGCATAAATCATCGGGCACCATCTCACTTGTCGAGGACATCACTAATGGAAACGCAACTGTTACATCTGTTCCTGGATTACTACTGGACCACTGCCTTTACAAATGACAGAATTCAGATAGCTGGATAGCTTTTGCTATGAATTTTCCATTGCCAAAAAGATGCTGTCCTTTCCTTTCTGTTTATTGTTATAACAATTACTCTCACATTCCCCTTTTTATCAAATTCAAAAGGATAAATTAGGAAGGTCAGTCTCCATTGGGAGTTCCTAATGAAAGTAACCTGAAGCAATATTGAATCTCTGACATGCTCAGCAATCTGATTGTCTTCACTTGCTCACTCGGACCAGAATCTAGATCAGATTAAGTTCAACCTATTAGCTCCTGTCATTTCAGATATAATTTCAAAAGTTATCTTCATAAAACAAAACAGCATTCACTCCTAAGCTGGTACAGATCATATCAATGGAATGCATTTATCAAGCTCACACAGGCTTCTGTGATCATATGCCCTGCTGAACGTGTGAGATTTCGGAGTATTCCCAGAATGGCGAGATCACAGCTGCAATAGTGTTGCACCAGGAAGACATCTCACTTGCCGTTCGAACATTTCAGAAGACACCATCAGCTGTTTCATTTTAAGATGGTTTAACTTCTGGTCAGATTTACCCCTGGTCCTCGTCAGTTTGCATATTACTTCTACTGGCAGTTCATTTCGGTATCTGTTTCGGATCAGTGAGTGGACTAAGTATTACGCACATACTTCAATACATTTTTATGTATGTTTTGTGCTCATGTGGGCCTTCCAACCACATTCAAAACACTCCATCTTGAACCAGAATAATGCCATGGAAAACTTTTGGAAGCTTTTGCTTTACCTGAGGCTATGGAAAACTTCCACTGAAGCCAAATGCATTGTTAAATGCTACTTAAAATTAGCTTTCGTTCTGGCTTGAAGTATTGTTTAGATCTTCTTCAGGCATTCTGACTGTGAGGTAAATTAAATTTAATAGGATTAAATGTAATAGGACATATTTTGATACATCCCAGTTCATAGTCCTGGTTTGTTTGGTGCCTAGGAAATCATATGAGGCTTCCTTCTTGACATGGACCATGGTAAATTCTGCACTTGACTATAGTACTTAGGAAACTGTCGGGCTCCATCAAAGGTTCTGGAAATATGCTGTTGATTTTGAGATGTTATTATACAGTCAGCAACTTACTGTAAGGGGCCGTTCACCAAGAATGCATTTTCGCGTTTATAAAACGCAAAAGATAGGTTCTCAAGATTCGTTTGCACTTGACAAGGAGCAGAGACATGCAGTGCAATGCCATTTTGTTGGCTGTCTCAATCACAAAATCCTTCCAGTGCTCTGGAATGTTTGCTTCTTAAAAAAATCTCACAATGCACCACAAAACCAGGGCACATTTATGGTAACTGTGTTCCCTTACCAGAAAATACATCCCATTTTCTGAAACACCTCAACTCAGTACATATCATTACACAATAGAAGTTTTGATGGTGGCATTTTACAACTCAGAAACAGTGTTTCGATGTGTAATGAGCCAGGGTTCTTAACAGTGCACAATACACTGACTCACAACCTAGGGAGTTGATTGAAACACTCCCAAATAAACGTCACGCAATGGAACGTGAAAACGCATTCTGTGTGAACTGCCCTAATAATAACTTTCCAAGGTGAACTTTGTAAGGGATGTGTGGGCAAGGTCCCATATACCTCATGAGTGTATGATCATGGACTGATGAGCTATAATTTGGCCACTGTCACTTTAAGATATTGATTTCTAAATACCTTAAAGACCGTGACACACCAAATCAACATTAGAGACCTAGCAGCAATGTAAAGCGACTGTTGTTGTCTTGCGTTTCATGTGTTTGGGCCGAAAAGCTGCCACAAAGGCTATAGCCAAAGGCCAGCTAGTATGCACATTCTGCATATGCATAAAATTAAATAACTTTCTATACCAACAGGTGGCAGTAGTTGGCAACAGTGTTCGGCATTCAAAAAGGGAAACCGAACTACAGATATACAAACTGTAAACAAAGCAGTGCTTTTTTTTTACAACTTACTTTATTCCAGATGTTATTTCGTTGCCATATAATGAAAATATTTGCATACCAGAATGCTCAGGTAAGATGTGAAATTAGAACAGCCATTTGTGTGCAGCCTCTTTGTTATTTGCTTGTTTTCATCTCTTTAGTTTTTCTTCATGTGCACTGGTTTGCTAAGCTAAGCATCCAATCCAGCGCCACCTCACAACCAATTCGTACGTACTTTACGAGGTGGCTAATATGTACGAATGTGTATGACTTCACTCATACGATTTGTATGATTTATGTGAGGGGTAGGTTTAGGGGCGGGGTTAGGGGTGGTCATTTGTACGAATTTGCCACCTCGTAATATGTGCATGATATTTTTTTACAAAATTTATAAATTCGTACTAGTGAGGTTGTAAGAATTCATATAAATTAGCAACCTAGTAAAATATGTACGAATTGCCATGAGATTGAGTTGGCCAATCAAAATGATCTTTCTCACCGACTCCCTGAGACTAATTTAACGTGCTTAATCGGCCAAAAAGCCACCAACAGAGTCCGACTAGTGGTGACGGTGTGGAACTGACATTGGCAGACGGCCGACTGTTGGCTTGGTGTGTCACGGACTTTAGTCACATTTTCCTTGTCTAATTGCAAGTAATGACACAATTTGGTCCACTTTTGTTTCTCCCCACTGCGAAAATGTAGCAATTTACTATTTCTACGCAGGTACTGATCTAGACCGATCTAGATACTGCTTTCCAAATGTCACAATGTGCCTGAATATGTCTTAAATACTCACATAGGGAAGAATGTCAGTCCTTAGTAATACCTTGATGTCACTGCATTTATTTTCAATTCAGGTTGAACTTTAAGGCCTTGACATTGTTTAGCTTTTTTGTAAAGACTAAATTACTAGTGTTTTATTTTGGACTCATTTTGGTGTTAATGGACTTTTCTACTTTCTTGAACCAAGGAGGCCTGTGATGAAAATACAGGCAAGCTGAAATGTTGGAATGTTTCCCCTCTGCCGAAAAAGGGCCTTTTTTCCAGCAGCTAAGCTCAGAAACTCTGTTTCATGTTTTTCACAGTTTGTAGAGGATTTTTTTCCCTCCTAAATGGAACATATTGATTCCCTTCACCTTTCCTCGCAGCACTGTGTTTGGAACAAGAGCATGCAAAACGACCTTCACATTGAGAGGTGGAAATCTTGTAGCTGTCTATGCACTTTGACCTCTGCGCAGCAGAGGATGGAATAGCCATATAGGAGACTCAGCGATTCCCAGTTCCCACACCAGCGAGAGCCAGCCACTGTCAATCTATGGAGCAGCGCAACTTATACGTACCAATCGGATTGGGTTTCGAGCGGATGGCCTTTGAACCGAAAGCTTGGGTTTTGGCGGTGCTTCTGTACTGTAGCTTTAAGACTTTAAACTGTCCCTTTAGAGAAAACTTGTTTGTCACACTGTGAAATGGGTGACATCAAGGTGAACTGGAAACACGACTGTGCTTTCATTGTTAATTTTGTTGGACCTTATTGTGGTTTGGTTGTTTCCCAGCATAGTTCACACAGGAGCGTTCACCCAAAAATGAACATTGTCATCATTTACTCAGCCTAATATCATTTCATACTTGTATCTTTTTCATCTTTCTTCTGAAAAACACGAAAGGACATATTTTGAAAAACTTTTTAGAGTTTTGTCCATGCAATAAAAGTCAATGGGGTCCAAACATTTCAAACTTCAAACTAAATATATAATATATATATAAAATCATTGATTAAATACTGTATGGTGACACACCAGTAATAGCAAACCTCATTGGTTCTTGTGTGTCACATGATGTCACAACACAAAAACCAGTCAGGTTTGATGTTACTGCTTTGTTTCTGTATTTTATTTGTGCTTTGTGTAGATTAGTTGATCAATGATTAAATTTGATTCGATTTGAAAGCGAATAACCACTTTGTTCATTGGTCTTATCAATTCAGAAGACTGGAGTTGTTTGGATTACTTTTATGCTGCCTTGATTAATTTTTTGGATCTTGAAACTTTTGGACCCCATTGATTTTCACTGTATGGCCAAGAAAATGTTAAAACATTTGTCAAAATATGTTTTTTAGTGTTCTGCAGGGGGAAAAAAAATGAGTAAAGGTGAAATGACATTTACTGTTGTTTGCCAAATTTTTGTGAACAAAATTCAGTCATTTCAACAGGAAGCAGAATTTTGTGTGAGGGAGAAAGATTTCCTCACGCAGATTTTGCAATTGATTCACTGCACTAACAAACAAAGTGTCCATAGTGCATAGAGATGTATAAAGCACTGCTCACACAGACTTCAACAGACAATGGACCTTTTTTGCCCAATGTGACCACACCTAAAATGATGATCACATTTTTTGGGTGAACTGTCCCTTAAAGTTACTCAAAAACAACATTCAGTGTTTTCTGTGCATGTAGCATTATAATGTGGTTTCGAATGGGATTCTGATGCCCACAAAGGGTGGGAGTTTCAATGTTTTTGGATCGTGAGCTTGAAAGTTAACTTGAGCTCTGTGTATGCATGCTTTTTCACTCCCGTTGGCATCTCAGACTTCACACTCACAAGTTTTGCAGTGTTTACGTGATGATGTAATAATATGGTGGGAGGGGCTTGCTAAAAAGCAGTTTGGATCTCCATGGAGGACTTTAAACAGTCTAAAGTTGCATTGTATGTCATCTCCTGCATCTTTAAATTTCAAAGCAAGGTGGTCAGGAGCGTATCTGCGCAGGGCCACGTCATCTCTTACCCAAGCAACATAACATATAAGAACACACTGAACTAGAAATATTTCACTTGCTCTCAGTGAGTAACAGACGTTAATCTCAAATTTTTGATTTGGCATCAATCCTTGTAAGGATGGGTTGGATGGATGTCTTTTGTAATAGCATTCTTTTAAAACAGAGGGAGTGTTTTTTGTGTGTGTGTGTGTGTGTGTGTGTGTGTGTGTGTGTGTGTGTGTGTGCGCGCACGAGTATATGTGTGCTTTTGTGTGCATATTTTTTTTTTTTTTTTAGGTGGCGGACAATGAATACACATTAATAAAACTATAAAGGTATCATTGCAGCAAAACTATAAATATTGTATAAATTTTCATTAATTTTTGTAATCTTGTTCCCGTAATGCAACCACCTTTCTTTTTGAAAGGAGTACATGTTTGGTACATGTTTGTAAATAATGTTTGCATAGCACTTGCAGTCTTCAAATGTTTGCCTGTTCATTTCAGAGCTGAAACATTGCATTGTTTGTTACGCATATTGAATTCATGAATTCACACACGCTTGCATAACTTTGTATATTTTATATGTTTATTAATGCCTTGAGCAGTTTGTGTTTATGCAAATGTACAGATGTGAGATCACTACAGCTATATTACAATATGAAAATAAAGCACTTGTTCTTTAACAAAGCTTGCTTGCTAACATAACATATTGCTTTTTACATTTTTTCCCCGTTTTGCATATAATCTAGAACTTGAGTACATCTGAAGGTGACAATCACAAAAGTTCAGTTTTTATTAGATTATTTAATAGGGACCCCTGGTGGACAGATCTGTCCAATAAGGATTTTGATACAGACACACACATTGTACATTACAATGTAAAGAAGTAAATAGAATTTACAAAAAAAATCACTGAATTTAAATGAGCATTTATTTTGCTCAATATGCACTAAAAAAATTAATAAAAAATACTGTCACCTACATGTTTAGAAACAAATGTGCAAGAAAGATGTACCTGTACACAACAACTTCAATGGGGCAGAACCCGTCAATAGACAAATGTATACCTTTTATAAAATGCTTGCCGAGTAATACGAATTAAGCCTTTAAAAGGTCTTTTATAATGCCATTATGTTCTCAGGATTAGAAATATCACATATTAAAAATGTCCCTGTCTCTGCAGATAGCACATACATAGCCTTATCATCATCAAAATAATGCCAGTTTATGAAAAAAATCATTATCAATTAAATTTACATTTCATTTATACAACATGAATGTATTTCATGTTGTATTTCTATAACATTGGGCTGATGGCAATATATAATACATTTTAAATGCAACAAATAAGTTCATTATATATACAATTTATGTATAGAATTTATATAAATTATATTTTAAATAAATTATTCACCTAAATTATAATAATTTATATATTTATAATAACAATAATAATAGTAATAATGTTCTTATATAATGCAAGTAATTTATTTTTTAACATATTTTTTAATAGAAAAGAGTAATGTTTGAATAGGATTAACTGGTTGGAATAAAAACAACCTTGTTATGGCCAGTAACCATGAATATTAAAATTGGCATTAAAAAAAAACACAGTAAAATGTAGCATGAAGTAATAAAAGCGCCATATACAGTTTAAGACATTAATTGTAGAAATGCCACAAATCTTTTGTAATTAACAATTACCAATATGAAAAAATCATTTTTTTTGGTTTTGTTTTGTTGTTTAACACTAAGCTGTCGCCCCCTGCCGGACACACAAAGAAAATACTCTTAAAACACTGAGGATACAAACTGCTGAGAAAGGTTCAAGACACTGTTCATTAAAAATTAGTGAGTTTCTCTTTTTTTAGCATGTTGTGCTATTAGCGAAACTACATATTCTATTTAGTCTGTTTTTGATTTACACTCATAATATAAAGTGATTAAATTAACAACAAACTTTAGTCTCAAAATCTTAAGTAGCTTTTTTTTAATAGTTAGTAAGGTAGTTGTTAAGTTTAGGTATGGGGTAGGGTTAAGGGATCTAAAATGTAGTCATGCAGAATAAGTCATTAATATGTGCTTTATAAGTACTAATGAACAGCCAATATCCTAGTAATATGCATGATAATAAACTAGTTAATAGTGAGAATTGGTCCTTACAAAAGTATTACAGTTTTTGTTGTATTTATTTGTTTTATGATATGATAAAGAATGGAAATGAAAGAAGAATGTAAAATTATGCTAGTAGCTCACTAAAAGTACCGATAACACTGAATAGCTAAAAAATTAAAAGACTAAATAAAAGTAGTGCATTATACTCAAATCATACTTTAATCAAAAACAGATCATGTGCAATAAAAACATAGCCCCTACACTTAACACATAGTCCAATAAAAATATACCCCCCCTCCCCCCTTTTCATAATAGCACACAAACTTTTGCATTGAAAAACACATTACACAACTGAACAATGATTCATTCAGTGGTCACTTTTCATTCAATATGAGTTTAGTGTATCAGTGTGATGAGAATCCATCTGTAGAAAGGAATCTGTCAATCATGTCAAATGATCTCTCTGGTTGATCATAAGGCAAAATGTGCCCGCCTCCCCTGACAATTACCTACAGTGAGGAAAAAAAAAAAGTTATGAATGTATTTTTACAGTTGATATACATTGGCAACATAATTACAGCAAATGATTTTTTTTTATATATATAAATAATAATAATAATAATAATAATAAATGTATTAAATGTAACTTATTTTACACATTATTTAAATACATTTACCAAAATTATTATAGTTATAAAAAAAAAATGAATTTGTTTATCTACTGATGAGGATGTAAGCAGATTTTGGAATTAACAAGAGACAGAATAGCTATGGCTTTCAGCCAGTGATGATATAATATATTGGTTGATAAATTACATATACTGATCTAGCAGTACTGCGAACCCTCACCTGAAAGAACTCTCCCACTTGTCGTACGTAACCTGCCACTTCAGTATCACTAGGCTGGACCTTCCAGTGGAAGCGCTCCGCTTTTTTATACTCGTCCGCTTTAGACCAGTTCACTGTGGGCAGGAAGCGCTCAGTCAGAGGGGCTGCGACGATGACATCAAGCTGTCCACTGTAGATCAACACCTGTGAACACACGATCGGATCAAGTTATTTGTACAGTTCTCAATTATTGTATTGCTTTGCATTATGTTTTGCTCCACAAAATAAAAACTACAGAGCTTTGATCATAAAACTAAGCATTTAAATATTTTACTAGGACATGTTATTATAGAGTGACAGCTAATCATTTTATGTAAATAGTCTGCTATACTGTTATAATGATCTAATTTACTTTTAATAAAAACTGAATTGTATAGTTTTGCTAAGTTTGAGCCTCTGAATAACATTGAGGTGCCTTGACAAAAAAAAAAAAAAAAAAAAAAAAAAAAAAAAAACCAACATGCAAAATTTTTTAAGATTTGTTTTTAATATTTTGTCTAAAGGTTCAATAAACAGTTCCTTAAAAAAATCCAGATTTTACATGGTGAAATTGTTATTTTAATTTAAATTAATGGCATTCTATTAAATCGTTTTTGCTATAAGTGTTTTTTAAAACTGGCTTATTTTATATGCCAGATTTTACATGGTTGATTATTTTTATTTTAATTAATGCCATTCTGTTAAACCATTGTTTTTTTTTTTAGATGATAATAGAGGTAAATATACATTTAAAACACAGAAGAAATTGATAAACTATCAGCCGATTAAAAAAAGAAAAGAAAAAAGAAAAACACCTCACATTTTGTCCCATAATCAATATGGTAGCAACATATTGCACATCCCTAAACCTAAGGATTAATATGATTAAAGAGTTATGTCATATAACAAAGGCCATAAAATTCCCAACCCAATCAATGAAATTGTTTCCTCACTCTATAGTTGTCCATGAGGATGCCCAACCAGGGTTTGATGGACTTCATGACATCCTGAAGCAGATGCTTCTCGACATCTGAGCCGTCATGGAATGTAAGATTTCCAACATGGATTGAACGTCGAACATCTGGCAGAGTCACAAACGCTGAAAAGTACTCCTGGTCTGGAGGTTCCTGTTTAGGGAAAAGCACATAATGAGACAACTAGCCATTCAAATCAAGGACAGCTTTTTCCCATCCATTTGCTTGTAATGAAGTGTGTGGGTACCTGACACTGCATGTAGTTGAAGTAGTTGGTGCAGCCAGTGACGTTTTGGAAGTAAGAGGGATAAGGAGTAAGATCACCATTCAGTAAGCTGTCAAAAACCTGCCGGAGAGACGAGATGTTTTCAGAACGGATGTAATAAAGAAGACGCAGGGTGTCCTGATTTATCACACTCACCTGAAAGGCCTCCACCCATCTCTGCTCCTGGATGAGTTTGACTCCTGCATCTGTCTGCATCTGCACATGCTGCCTCTGCAGTTCATCCACGAGACCCGTCTGATAGAGGAAATCTGCATAACCTCCCAGCATCTGAGACCAATGTGGATTATTAGAGAGATTAAACTCCATATATGAACAAAAGTCAAATTTGTGTGCTTTTCACAATACATATCTGGCATCTGATGAGTTTAAAAAAGGAAATATAATTTTCATTCACCAGTTCAGGGTCACACAGACCATCTCCAATGGCCACTCCTTTGAAGTTGATCTTCACTTTGGCGGAGGGATTGTTCTTGTGGATGTAGTAGCCAATTGCTGGAACATACTTTCCTGCATATGACTATGGATTTTACATAGTTAACAACACAGTATTTTGACGGTACAAGAGAGTAGGATTCTGATTGTATCAATCCAAAATGAGGTCCACTTCCTCACCTCGCCTGTAGCGTAGAACGGATTAGACTGGAACTCACTGAATATCTGGAAGAACTGAGTCAGGGCACTGCGGAGGGGGCAAAAAACCCTAATATTTATCACATACATCTCACGTTGTCTTAGATATACAGTACACTTTTGTCACTGTACCTGTACAAGTCTCTGCCCACATCATCCTGGTTTTGGGCAAATCCTCGGTCATCCTCAGTGAAACTCCATCCTGTCCCAACCAAAAATAAACGACAAATATCCATCTAGTATGTATAATTAAATTAAAACATGTCATAGAAACACTGGATTCACATACTGTATTAGCATATTTGCAGTAAGGCTGTCAAGTGATAAAATACACGTGATTTGTTTAATTTACTCAGTTCCCTCTTAAAGAAAGAAATCATGTGTGTAATAATTATATTTTTAGATTCTGTGTGGATGATGCACAAGACAGAAAATATGTATCTCCATATAAAGACACTCAGATGTATGCAGCAATGCTCTTTACCTCATTTCAGAAAGAAAAAAAATATATATATATATTTTCCATATTTAATATACCACGTGTAGGAATATTAACTGACAGCCCACATTTGCAGACATATCAATCCGATTCTGAAATAATTAAAATACACCGAACTCACCAGCAGACATATGACAGTATCAAATTTTCATGTTGTGATAATTACTAAAGCTTTTATCACTGTATTATCATGATATTAAAATAAGTTGCAAAAATGTTGTCATAATACAGTATAACAGGTTTAATAACTTTTTTCTTATAACAAGAGGAACTGAACATTTAAATACAATATAGCAATAGACAAAAACGGTATAATGTAAACTGAATTAAAATTCAAAAAGAATTATAAAGAACAACAGGTAACACTTGACAATAAAGTCTCATTAGTTAACCTTAGTTAATGCACTAACATTAACAATGAGCAACAGCAACATTTGTTACAGAAGTTATTATTCTTTGTTTAAAAAAAAAAGTTACCATGTTAGCTTGAGAGTCGAGACCATTAAATAATTATTACAACTTTGATTTTAATAACGTGTTATTAAATGTTCAAATTAACTAAGATATATAAATGCTTTAGAAGAAAATTTCATTGGCAGTTTATGTTAATTAATGAATTAACTAATGTTAACAAATGGTGCCTTAATTGTGACGAACAATAAAGAACAAAACATTTTTGAACAATATCAAAAATGTTTTGTGCGATGAACTGTGTTTTGTATTAACAAGTTGATGAGAAAATTATTATTCTATTTTGAAGTGTCCACGAAAACAATATCGTGCATGTTCATTTTCGTGATATATTGTATTACAGAATACCGGAACGTCTACTCACCGGGTTGTCGATGTAAAGAACAGAGTACCGTGATGTCCAGGGGAAATCCCTATAGCCCACTGCAGGATGACATTAAAGGGTTAAATTCTAACATTTTAAGGTAATTTCATACATAGATATCTCAAGTGTAGGGTTTCACTATTAAGCAAATAAAAATTCCTTTCTGGCCCATTTTAATACAATGTTCATAAGACACAGAAACAACATGCTAATCTCCATCAACATAATGTAACACAGCATACAGGCATTTGTACTCACATGTGAGGTTCTTGTGTACAAAATATGGGCCGTGCTCCACAAACAACCCAAACATTGAGGTCCCTCCAGGTCCTCCCTGAAGCCATAGCAGCACCGGAGCCGTCTCTGGTCTCTCCTAAACACAGAAAAACATGCTACAATAAAGAAGTTTGCAGTAATTACATCACTGAATCTAAATCAGAAAAAAAAAATGCTTGTTGTGAACAACTTCTGAAAACACCTGACTTAAGTGTTGCCAACTGACGCAGAAGCTGCAGTCAGCAGATCAGTCTTATCTTTAGTGCTATTCATGCACAGTGTCAAAAAAAATTAAATAAAAGTGCATAACATTATATTACCTGGGCAGGGAAGAACCAGAAGAAAAGGTTACTGTTGTAAGTCTTGTTCACAGTGAGATATCCTGAGTAACTCTTGACACTGGCACCAGGAAGGGGTCCCACCAAACTCAGTTTTTTGGCTGCATATCCACAATACAAAAAAGAAAGTATATTAGCATACAGGTCAGAAACATCAGTGTATTATGATAGCAGTTATAATTTGTGGACAACCAAAGTAAATTCAACTGATCTATCAGTCTCCCACTAACTTCTCCATAATACGGAAAATACCTTATAAAGACTTTTCTATAAAGATAACTTCCTATTTATCAGATTTTGTGAATTAAAGTAAAAGAAGAACGGAAGAAGAGAAACTGAATTTATTCTATGCAAACAGCAAGCATACCTTCTTCTATCTTGCCTTCCTCCAGATAGGGGGTGAGCATCAGAGGTTTGCCCGGGTCAACTCCAAAACGTGTCCCGCTCACGCGGTGTGATTTCCGGCAGAAGAACGAGGAACAGCCGCGGGAGCTGACCGACTCCAGAAGAGCCCAGAGGAACAGCAGCCTAAGCGTTTCCTTCAGCATTATAGAGTTTAACTGCAGACAGCAAAGAAATATGACACGGGGATCAAAGATCCAGCTTGATATTAAAAGGCTCGCATTACCTGCAACCTGTTATTACAAGCCTAAACATATCAGATGAGAGCAAAGACGACACATCTCTTTTCAGTCTGTGAATTATCGAAAATAAACAACATACGTACATAATGCGGCATATTATGTTATGAATATGTGAACAGGAAAGATCATGTGCAGGAATGGCAGGTGTGATAACTTATCAAAAACAAATAATTGATCATTTATATACATCTTGTTTTCCTGATCAGTAATAATAATAGCGTTACCTTGAAGCCAGATGCCAATCGGAAATCCAGAAGCCGTTTGCATCGGTATATGAAACTACAAGTAATTGCAAATCAGTTTGTGGTCACGCTTTGAATGTGTTGCAGTCACATGACTATATGGCATCGAAGTCATGTGATCGCAGTGATTCCAGGAACACTGACCCCTACAGGCCCATTTGAGAGAAGCAGTCGGCATGTTCAATGGTTTTTTGTAGGCAAGACGTTAACATATCTACAGAAGATGATTTTTTAAAATAAAGCAACTCTGAGAGAAGCAGTCCCCAACACAATATACAATATTATGCAATATGCATTTGCTGTGTAACAGAAAAGGCCAAGTTGACACAGTTTTGCCTTAGTTAATAGGCTTTTTCTCAGAGTTGCTTTATTTTAAAAAATCATCTTCTGTAGATATGTTAACGTCTTGCTTACAGAAAATGCATTGTGTTTTAGGACTGTTTTATGAGTATGTTATGGGCATGAGGGTGATTTTGGCCTGTCCATCATCAGAAGTCTTGACCTTATCAGCTGTGGGATACAAACAGAATTTCCATTACATGCTGACTTTAACTTATTAATTAAGTATTAAAAAGGGATACAAACAGAATTTGCTTTGTTCGTCTTCGGAACACAATTTAAGAATTTTTGGATGAAAACCGGGAGGCCTGTGACTGTCCTATAGACTGCCAAGTAAAAAACAGTGTCAAGGTCCATAAAAGGTATGAAAGACATCGTCAAAATAGTCCATCTGCTATCAGTGGTTCAACCGTAACGTTATGAAGCGATGCAGAATACTTTTTGTAAGTGAAGAAAACAAAAATAAAGACTTTATTTAACAATTCCTTTGTCAACGGTCACCTCTGTCTCTCTCCATATCACCGTATGCTTTGTATGCTCTTCTGTGTCATCCGCGCCACAAGGATGTGCTGTTTTCTTTCAAATCAAAGCTAAATACACGTAGAAACAGCGCATCTGCTTCATAACGTTATGGCTGAACCACTGATGGCAGATGGACTATTCTGACGATGTCTTTCATACTTTTCTGGACCTTGACAGTATAAGTTACTCTGTAGTCTATGGGACAGTCACAGGCCTCCCGGTTTTCATCCAAAATATCTTAAATTGTGTTCTGAAGACAAACGAAGCTTTTACGGGTTTGGAACGACACGGGGGTACACACGCCCACTGCAATGAGTTTAGAAGCTGAGAAGTGCCAGGACAATTTTTAAATATATCTCCGATTAGATTCGTCTGAAAGAAGAAAGTCATATAAGCCTACACCGAAGGTGAATAAATAACAGGCTAATTTTCATTTTTGGGTGACCTAACCCTTTAAAAATTGTGACTCCCAAGAAGAAACATAATGATGAGTAATAAATATTGTTTTTAGCAGTGTTGACTGCATGCCCTCAAACTATTTAATTGATGTTTATTGCTAGAAATTATTGGTTTAAACTGTATTTAAACACATCTCAAATGCTGGTTACAAACCTTAGGGTAAACCTAAAAAACAATGAGTAACAGAAAAATATTTAGTTTGACCTATTGAGATTGACATTAAACATTTTCTAAAGGTAGCCTAGTCCCATATCTTTTTACTGCCCCTTTTTTTAGACAGGAAAAAGAGGACATAGGTCTCCTTTATACTATATTTGTAGAAAGTGCAACATGCTTTTCAAATGGGTGTGACAAAATTACATGTCTTTAAAGTGTACAGTGATGTAATAAACTACAGACATTTGATGTTTTTAAAATGAGCCACTTTTCACGCTAGGTTAATTTTTATTAGATGGTAATTTATCAAGCATATTTGATATAGCTATCTTGCAACAAAACAAGCATTTTTAAAAAAGTAAGGGAACACCAACTGTACCTTTATTGCTGCACTGTGTTACGCGCATTATGTAACTTTGCAGTATGTCAAAGCACAGGAAAGCCATAATTTTTAAACATGCAACATTTCTGAACAGCAAAAGGAACGCAACTTTCTTATATGGTCACAGAAGCACACAGCTGAGAGGCATTACAGCACGGTCAGGTAGACAGGAGGAATGTGCGCGCGTCTCTTCCTCTTTAAGAAGGCGGATTCGCCTCTGAACACACTGTGTTTGTTACGAGCCTTGAAGCGGCACATGGAAGCGACACAGTCAAATCCCTGTCTCTGAATATGGCGAAACTTACTGGCACTGACAGCACACGGAACGGCCGGGAAGTTTTTTTGAATTCTGCTTTTCATTACGATGAAGAGTAAATGAGTTGTCACGTTTTCTGTACGTATATCTGAGGTTGTATCAACTAGTTTCATCATATGGTTCTTCTGCTGCCACACACGCGCCTGTAAATGCGACAGCGCTGGCGACTCCCGTCTGATCTGACACTCACAGCTGGATATTATCGGCTGTTTAGGAGCAACTCTGGAGAGCAGAAAACAGGTCAGGAGAGCAGAGACTGAGATGGAAGTGCTGTCAAGCCCTAACAGACGCCAGTAAGCGGGTAGATTCAGTGAATTAGACGCGATGGCAGCGTCCAGCAACTCAAGTCTGTCGGGTTCCTCCGTCTCTTCGGGTGAGTATAGCCTACTGATGAATCACAATCAAACAGGACTATTTTGTTTGGGAATCTGAATATGCAAGCAGTTGGCGAGACGATAGCAGAATGGAGATGGTTGGCACTGGTAGTTTAATTTCTGTGGTTTTGGATGTAATTAAAGCAGACGGGATAGAACACGGTGAATACATGTGTGTCATACCTTTTTTTAATTCAGGGTGAACTATACCCACCTTTGACTTCCTTCACCAATGCAAAAGCATGCAGTCGTTGCTATCACCAGTGCATGCTAGCAGATGATTGTGTAATGTCACACTCACTGTGCACGAGTTTTAAAGGCCACCTCTATCTGATCATACTTGCATGATAGCAAAAATAGACTCTTTAGTTTGATCATGATAACTGGTGGAAACTACAAATCAAAAATGTGCACCCTGTTGAATTGTAATGCCAAATAACATATTTCTCAGTGAGGTATCATTGGTTACTGCATGCACTGAAATTGTATGTGGAGCTATAAGCATTTTGTTTTTTTCACCTCTCGATATAGGCTTTATTAAAGTCATATATCAGCCCTTTACCATAAAGTCCAAAAATAATAATATAACTTTTATCTTATATTTTGTGAGTTTTATTTAAAAACTTTACATAATCAGTCATGTTACCATGATTTTGTACAGTAAATAACAGATTATCGAGAAAATATCTGCATGTAGTGCCATGACCTTGAGTACAAGGCTATTAGCTAATTGTTAAATGAACCGTGCATTTATAACATATATCATGACACATTTTTATTTGGAAATTTACCTTGAAATGACATAATGCAATTGATTAACATTGTGTTTATTGAAGCTGGCTTGAAATTAATCCACTCAGATGTATATCATAATATGGAAAAAAGATTTGTCGTTTCTTCCAATTCACCACAACTTTAGAAGTTAGTTTATTAATATTGGATTTATTTTAAAAAAGAAAACAGTCTACTACCAATTAAGGTCTTTCTGTCAAGATTTTTACTGTTGTGCAGAAATGTCACCCTTTTAAAACGGAAAAGACTCATTTCGTGGAATGACCCATGTGTAATTTGGGCATAACAGCAACAGTATGATGTCAGCATTGTTTATAAATTTGTCATCAGTGTCAACTGTTGATATCCCAAATAAATCACTGCCAGTAATGCCAACAACAACATGTTTGGGGTTTTTTGTGTCCATTTCAACATGTTGTAACGTGGGAACCAAAAACTGGTTTGGACACATCCAGTACAAATGCACTTCCCACCCATTGTCTCAAGGGATCTAGGTTACAATAGGCCTATATATCCTAAATCCCAACATCTCAGATTTTTTTTTTGCATCTAAAATGACTCATCAAACGTTTTCATAGGCGTGTGATGAAAACTAATTACCCTAAAAGCTGTTCCTCTCTCTGTTTTATTCACTCGAAAGATTTTCTATTATACTGATCTTATTATCCCCAAGAAATTATTGATGTTGAAAATGAGCTTTTAAAATCACCTGTCCTCTTCCTAGCTGGGTGTCATGTGGTGTTTAAGCTGCATTATCACATGTAAGGAAGTTTGACAGTCGATATACTAACCTTCACATACAATTACTTGTTACATTTTAAAGCCTATTACATTATTTTCACACAGATACCCAACTGACCTACTACACATTTAAATCTTCACCATATAGGCTACTCTACTGTCCAAAAGTTTAGGATTGGTAGGTTTTTCTCTGCCGTTTATTTAATCAAAAATACAATAAAAACAGTAATATCGTGAAATGTCATTATAAAATAACTGTTTTCGATTTTAATACATTTTAAAATGTAGATTGGCAAAGCTGAATTTTCTGTAGCCATTTCTCCAGTCTTCAGTGTCACATAATCCTTTGGAAATTAGTCTAAAATGCTGATTTACAGCTAAAAAAAAAAATGTCTTATGGCAAACGTTGAAAACAGCTGCCTACCGTGATACATTTTTCATGATTCTTTTTAGTTCAAAAGAATAGCATTTTTTTTTTTTACATTTATAATGTGTTTTGTAACATTATAAATGTCTTTGCTGTCACTTTTGATCTTTTTGCTGAATAAAAGTATTAATTTCTTTAAAAAAAAAACTGAAAAAGTAAAAATAAAAAATCACACTGACCCCAAACTTTTGAACGGCAGTGTATATAGTGACTTATTTACATTTTGTGACCTTAGATAAGAAACAAACATTGGGTGGAAGGGGAAGCACCGTCCCCGAATGCACCGTAAGACACAAAACAGAGTAAAAAGCGTCAGGTTGGCTGGAGGTGTGAGAAGCACAAAAGAGTGTGCAGGTGTTTAAATACACTGATCACAAGTGTGAGGAGAGATAAGGTTGGAAGCACGCTCAGAATCACTCCCACACAGAAATGCACGTTAACACCCTGTTCTCATGCTGTGCTGCTCGGCATTGCGTTTTTTAAGAACAGAAGGAGGGATGTGTGATCTGAGGGACAGTACACCTCTCAAGGGAGTACAAGTTCAAATAACAAGCTTTGTTGAATGGGTGTGTTAAGAAGAACCGTTTTCGTGTAGGCACTCATTTCATTAAAGCTCAATGGTGACCTTGGGAGAGAAAAGAGAGAGGGTTTGTCTCATTCACTTCATGCTTGCTGTAACTCTTCATGCAGACGCACAGAACCACGACTTCTCCTACACGCCAAGCCACGGGCTCTTGAGATCCAGTAAAGGGATCAAGCCAAGCCATGACCCTCTGTGGTCACCATCCATTCCCAAATAGATTATCTCACATGCATGTTGCTGAAAAAGCAGAAGTGCACTGTGGCCACGAGGCATGCAGAAGGCGAGGAGTCTTTTCTGCCTGCGGTACGGAGAGCTGTCATTAGCTCCATGCCCCCGGTGTAATCATCGGATGCAGTATACCGCGCCTCTACCAGCCTCGCCGTGTCTGTCACAGGAGTATCATTATGTTAGAAAAAACATACGTTTTTGTTTTTTGCCAGAAATCTTGTTTCATCTAGTTTGGGTGCGTGTAACATGCACGTTCTGCTTTATATTAGCCAAGAACAGGGCTGTAAACAAATGCAGGGCAGACTGGCGAGATGGATGCCGCTCGGCTCAGCTCTTCTGACTTCAAAGGCCAATTCAAGCTTTGATGTTTCCCTAAAGGAAAACTGGGGCTGCAAGCTTGTGAAAGTTTCAGAAATGATGAAGCTGAAATTATGGGTGATTTCATGGGTTTGTGCTGATTTGATTTCTTTTAATCTGAAGGGGTGGTGTTATCTTAAGCTTAGGGCACTTGACCAGAAGGTCGCTGGTTTAATCCCAGTAAGGAGGACTCGCTTCTTCATTGTATCCTTGGGCAAGACATTTAACCCCAGATTGCTCCAGATAGATTGTCCCGGCCGTAAGTGCACTTTAGTAAGTCACTTCGGATAAGACTTCAAATAAAAGCATTTGATAAAGTATGAATCTGCAAGGCGTTCATTCTTTTAAAGTCATAGTGGAATGGAACTTACAATTGTACTTCTGTTATCTGACTTTTATGTGGTTTATCAAGTAATAAGTACTTGAATCTTAATCTTGAACTCACCATTACTTAAAGGGATAGTTCACTCAAAAATGGATGTTTTTATTTATTCTTGTTTTTATGTTGTTTATAAAGTAATGTTATAAAGCTACGAGAATACTTTTGTGCACAAAGAAAACCAAAATAATGGCCTTATTCAACAATTAGTCTCCTCTGCGCCATTTTGGTGAGTATTACATACATAAATAATTTATGCTGTTCTGGGTCAGCAGCACCGTATGCGGATACGCTGTTTACATTGTTTACACTTTGATCTGAAGATAAACAATGTGTCCGTGTACATACACTGCATACGTTGTTTAAATAATGCTTATATATGTATACATGACAAAATTTTGAGACTGTTACTATTTTTTAAAGAAAGTGCGGTCCCACTTTATATTAGGTGTATTTATACATTGAATCATTTGATACAGTGCACTTTTTATGTACACACATGTTTTTTACATTGTATCTCCATTTGCATTGAACTTTCCGCTTCGTAAATTTGCAGATATTGTTTATGCTCAAACAGCAACATTACAAACTAACTAACGTTAAAAAAAGTGAAATCGCAATGAACCACCCCTTTAAATGTTTGATTTGGACCAAAATTTTTTCATTTTGTCATTGACCCAAAAATGGTCCTTTTTGGTTTCATTTTGACTGCACGTCTGTGCTTAGTCATAGTCATCTTGAAAGCTATGTCTTTTTTCTGTGTTCTTCTGGTTCACTGGAGTTGAGATGAAGTGAATGCGAGTCCTACAACAGGAACTGATCACATGATTGAAAGCTCTGGTAAGCAAACAGCAAGAGAGATAACTCACAACAGTGATTGCGTGTCCTTTTACTCGGCCTCTTTGCATTTCAAGCAGCATCATATGAGGAGCAGCTCTGTTCTTAGTTCTGGAGTTGCTTAACATCAAAGTTAACAGCTAAGGAAAAAGAGAATAGAAGAACTCTTACAATCAATTCATGTGAACAAAATCACTCTTAAGCTGAAGACAGTCTGGTTAAATGTCACAGCGGCAGTCAAGTTAAAGAACCTCATTTTTCAAGGTCTGTACTAAGCTGTTGCACATAGCTAAAAAAAGCATGAATGAAGGGGTGAAAGACTGAATGGAACCTCAGCTTGTGATGACAGAGATGGTAAATGAGGCATGCACATCACTTACTGGCCCGAAAATAGTACTTTCTCTCCTTTGCTCTTCGGAAAGCTGCTCATTATTATAATCTTGTTTTTAAAGGCTTTCGTTTCTGACAGAAGCCACTGTAATATGGTCTGTTCATTAGTGGTCATCTTAATAGTTTCCATGGTTTCTCATGTGATTCCTGCTGTAATTTTACAGTCAGTAAGTCTGATGAAATAAGAGGCTTATTTAAGCCTGCAGTTTTATTGGTGGATGGAGTGTTGTTGAGAACCAGAGGAGAGAAGAGAGTTTTAATGCTCACCTCTTCCTGTGTCTCTGCATTTATTATTAATCACCTCTGTGGAGATCCCCATGGTCATCCATCACCCTCTGGAATCATCACATTACCAAACAATGGATCTCCCTGCTACCGATGTGTCTCTGTGCTTATGTACTGTACATGTGCACATGTGTGTGTGTGTGTGTGTGTGTGTGTGTGTGTGTATATATATGTGTGTAATCTCAGATGGCAGGCCCACTGACCACCAGCAATCTCTTCAGTGACCGTCTGATGCATTTTGCACACAAAACTGGAAAGCACTTTCTCTATCTGGCAAGCTCTAATCTGATTGACTGGCTTTACAACTTCCTGGAGAATGTGTTTACAGGGCTTTTTAGTAGTGTTTTTAAGTCAGGTTGATACATGAGCACAAACATTTGTCAGTTTTAGCAGAATCAAATCTTTCATAGTTTATTTTGAGACACTTTGTAAAGTCCTTATTATGACTTGATACTTTTTAAATATAATATAATTGTAACACTTTACTTTAGTGACCAATTCTCACTTTTAACAAGTTGTGTATTAGCATGTATATTACTAGCATATTGGCTGTTTATTAGTTCTTATAAAGCACGTTAATACCTTATTCTGCATGACCATATTTTAGATCCCTTAATCCTACCCCACACCTACACTTAAAGGGATAGTTCACTCAAAAATGAAAATGACCCCATGATTTATTCATCCTCAAGCCGTCCTAGGTGTATATGACTTTCTTCTTTCAGACAAATACAATCAGAGTTATATTTCAAATTGTCCTGGCTCTTCCAAGCTTTATAATGGCAGTAAATGGGTGTTGAGATTTTGAAGTCCAATAAAGTGCAGCCATCCATCATTAAAAGTGCTCTACACGGTCCCTTGGGGTTAATAAAGGACTTCTGAAGTGAAATGATTCGTTTGTGTAAGAAAAATATCCATAAAGCATTTAAAACTTTATAAACCGTAATCTCTAGCTTCCGCTAACTGTCCTACTCGCGTTCACGAGAGAGTGGCATTCCAGCAGATGATGTAAAATGTAGGCATAGCGTAAGCTCCGGTGAGAAGTGACAAATGTAGAAGCAAACAGGAGAGAGCAAAACAAAACACTGCTAATTAATTAGAAGTACAAGACAAGGATTTGTAAAGAAAAATGTTGGGAGGATTTCGATACAAGCCAAGAAGAGACTGGTTTTCCTTTGCTGTAAACAAAACTTGGTTCTTGTGAGACTGGCATATTCTCACTGGAGCTAACGCTACACCTACGTCATCCACTGGAAAGCCACTCTCTCGTGAACGCGAGTACGACAGTTAGCGGAAGCTAGAGACTATGTGTGTATGACAGTTGTGTGTATGACAGTTAGCAGAGGCTTGAGATTACAGTTTATGAAGTTTTGTATATGGATATTTTTCTTACACAAATGCAATCAATTCACTTTGGAGTAGAGCCCGACCGATATGGATTTTTGGGGGCCGATGCCGATGCCGATATTAACTCGAAAAGAGCCGATTTATAAGCCGATATTTTGATTTTGAAAATAAACTGGATATTAGACCCATTTCCTATAAACTACACTTACACAACATTCAATAGCAAAATATCTGCCTGTTCTATGTATGTGGGCTGTATAAACCATTTTCCAGAAGGGATTATGTTAAAAAAAGTCTTAGATTACAGTCTCAATGACTAAACAATTGCACATCAAAAGTATATATTTTTTAATGATCAAAAGAACACTGCATTAGAGGAATCTTTGCAGAAGTAGTCCCACACTTTGCTGCTACAGCGTTCACCTTTTTCAGCCATCTGTAGGGCAGAAAGAGAGACAGAGAAAGAATTAGCATGTGTATTAATAATATCACCATGTATCATTACTCATGTCATCATTAGAATTATAATAATAATAAACAGGGATCTCCTATGTATCATTAATATTGTAATTATTGGGATTTTTATATTTATATAAATATATTTTTTTATTTGTCAAGCAACAGGTATTACCTATTACCTACTTATATTTAACTATATTATTACAACATTTTCCTGTTATGTCTGTAAAGCTGCTTTGAAACAATCTGTAAAAAAGAAGAAAAAAAAGCGCTTGTTCAGCTCACATTTATTTACATGTCCCCTTTGGTTTAATATTTCTGACGCACCTACTGTAGTAACTGTAACTACACTATATTTGCTCTCACAGACACATTCACAACGGACCCGTATATCTTCTCCTCTTCTCTTTGTGCAGTCTGAATCAAAACATCGTCATGCGCTGGCGAACGTAAAGTTAGCCTACTGTTACCGGAAGATTACGGAATCATTTCGAAGTTGAATGGTTAACGTTAGTTTCATGAACACACCGCTGTCAATTTTGAGAAGAACCACCTTCAAACAAGTTAATAGCAAGCATTTAAGGGCCCTACTAAAAAGGAAGCTATGTTAGCGTTAGAATAACGTAACAGTTGTTGTTTTTTTTTCGAGCACACGCTGTACATAACTTCTAGTCATTTACTACACGCGCCCCCCCTGCCACAGTTACGCGGTCATTATGTGGGAAACACTGCAGATATATTTAGAATAAGTTAAACGCTAACGTTATAGTTTGACCTCTTATTATCGTTCGTGCTCTTCCACTGATAAACATGGTATTAGCTTGGTGGCTAATATAATATAGCAATGCATTAGCGGCTGTAAGTGATGTTACAGAATATTTAGTAGTGATAATGATAGGACCGTTAGCTAGAACTACCACACTGTTTTTATATACAGTGTATGAACTAAATCTACAATCATTTCACATGACGAACGACAGACTCACCGTCAAAAAAAAGTACATCTCCGTGGCTCGGCTGATAGCTTTCTTCTGTAGTGGATTTCTGGTGCTGTTGTCAACTGGGGAGTTGCAGAGCTCCCTCTGGTGGGCAAACTATGCAACACTCATAACATGAGTGAAGCATGAGACTCTGTTTCTCATGTTTCATCGGTCGTTATAAATGCCGATGCCGATTTAAATGCAATTAGCTCATATCGGCCGATAATATCGGCCGGCCGATATATCGGTCGGGCTCTACTTTGGAGTACTTTTTATGATGGATGGGTGGATGGATACGCTTTGTTGGACTTCAAAATCACATTCACTGCCATTATAAAACTTGGAAGAGCCAGGATATTTTAAAAAAATAATCCAATTGTATTTGTCTGAAAGAAGAAAGACATATACACCTAGGATGGCTTGTGGGTGAGTAAATCATAGTAATTTTTGGGTGAACTATCCCTTTAACAACTACCCTACTAACTATTAATAATCAGCAAATTAGTAATTTATTGAGACAAAAGTTGTAGTTAGTTATTTAATAGTAAGAATTGGTCCCCAAACTAAAGTGTGACTGAAAAAATATATACAATATTGTTTCATTTTCTAAATTTTGTTTTATGAACAGAATTCTTACAGCTAAATCACAATTATTATTCCAATATATTATTATTGGGTATTTTCATTAATAATAAAGATTAATAATAATAATATTTATTACAAACAAGTTCCTAAAATAGTTTATTTACTTGTTTATTCAAAAATGATTATACAATAATATTGAAAATATTTTTTTAGGATAATACAATAATATGAAAAAAAAAATTATGGTGATTATTTTTATAGATTAAAAAATATTTTTTATATTATTGTATAAACATTAAAAATATATATTTTTAGACTTGTTTGTAGACCATCACGCAAGTAAACACCACTTTCATTCCTTCAAAAAAAAAACTCAGTATGATTTTTTGATTATGTGACCAACAAAAGTTTGATTATTTCATGTTCTGGTTATCATAATAAACTTCATAAATGAACACGACTTCTATGAAATTTGAGGCCTAAATACAGTCACCATAAGTAAAAAGCTAAACGTAGGCTTAACAAACTACACCACGGTCATATGACTTCAGCGTCACCTCCATTAAGCTTCTGACAGCTCTTTAGTCTTTATTTAAAAACACTTTTTCTGAAAGTGTGGGTCAGAATAGTTTGCAAGAGCACAATTCTAAACATAATGGGTCTGCAAAAGCAGACTAGTAAGTAGATGAGTTTTGCTGTTCGGTATAACTGCTAACTTGTTTCCGGGTTTTGGCCTACAGAAAGCACTACAGGTAATATATACACAACACAACAAAGTCTCTGGATGGTTAAAATGTCAGTCAGACTATCTCTTCCTTCATAAGTGGGCAGTTTTTGGCTATAATCAAATGCATTGTAGACCAGACATTGTATACCGTTTGTCTACGTGAGACTGTGTGTGTGTTTCCTTTGCAAATCAGAAGTGAGGGGCTTCCAAGAGTAAATGCGCTTGTATGTGTACACACACAATAAAACAAAGGCATACAGCCTTACAGGAAAATACCCAAACCCACCCTCACTTGCATGCAGTGTTACAGGATAAACACACTTCATCTTGCCTTCCCTCACGATTGCTGCGGCTGATGCCTCGTCTCACACATAGTCACAAAATTCTCTGCATTTCTTGCCAGTTCTGTTCCTGTCTTCTCCACAGAATATCCCCATACTCTTTAAGCTCATTGTGTGAAGTGGAAGAGATGTGTGGGTTTGCGTTCTGTGCCTCAGAGAGACATAGAGTCTATATAATATACCCAAGCTCTTCCAGAGCAGCATACTGTACAGATGGCCTCCCCACAGGAGCTGGAACATGTCCCCGAAAACACTGGATCAGCACTAAATGTGTGTGTATTGCATATTCACATATGTGTTCACTGAAACAGACTGCTGTGTGTGTGGTTACGGTTTTGCCGACATTGTTGGTACCAAATGTCTCTACAGGCAGTGTTTTCTTCATAACTCTTTTGGGGTTTTTACACATCTAGACTTCACTTGACACAACAATAAAAGTCATTTTCATTTTACATGCAGTATTGACAGCTTCTTTGTGTATTGTTGCGTACAAACTAGCCAGTAGATACCAAAGCAGAACCATTCTGCATATTAAACAAAACAAAATGGTGTTTTGTTCCTGTGGCCTCAGTTCAAGCGGCACGTGAACCTATCATCTTCTTCTTTTTACTAGTTATAACACAAAATAAACATGAATGAACATCAGAAGGTATTTTGTTTCAACTCTGGAGAGGCATCAATACATCCAATCTTTCAAGTTTGAGTCCACCAATGTTAATCTACTCTTCTGTCTGGTTTGTTTGTCGGACAAAATTGCAGATTCATCATTATGATTGGTCAGATTGCCTGTCAATCAAGCTCTTTGCGAAGGGTCAGTTAAACCCAATGTAAAATCTGTGTGGGGAAACCTTTTTTTCTTATGCGAAATTCACTGACAGCATGTCTTGAATGAACAAAAGTGTGATGCAAACAATTTTTATAATAAATTTGTTCATTTATTACAAAAAAGTTTAATGTTTAACTTGTGTGAGTAGTACCTTTAACCTTTTCATATGAGGACAAGCAGTCTGTATTGATACTGGCACAAAACCTGCCTTATTTCTATAACTGAAATAAATAATAATATCCTGTAGTTAAGTAAAATGTTGCCATGGCCCTGTAAATGCTGTTGCTGTTGACAAGGAAACACTTCTCACAAGGACAGTAAACCTGAAAACACATATTGTAGGGACCAGCCAAGTGTTTAGCTGTAAGCGTTAGAAATTATAGAATGTATCAGAATGTCAAAATGTATAGAAAGTAATCGAATGATAGTGTATGTGTGTATGTGAGGCTGTTGGGATTAGATGGTATGTTATGTCAAGAGGTTTTATTAAGGTTGTGTTCCTCTGCATGCAGATATTTTAGACGGGGTGTTCATTTGAAGTGCATACTGGTAGTGTGCATCTGCATTTCTATGCGTGTTTTGCCTTAAGGAAGCTGGTTCCCTCTCATCCGCTGAGCTTTAATTTGTGTGAGAGATAAGAGTCTGCCCAAGAAAGTGTGAGCTGTGAGGGTGTGTGTGAGCTGCAGATAGTCGCCCAACTCTCCATCTCAAAGCAGCTTTAACGCTCTCAGAGTCTTCTAAGCAACCGAATCCTTCCTGCTCCAGCCCGAAATCAACAGCAAGTGACGTTTAGCATTACCCAGCCTGTAAAATATTACCTCAAATGGATGCCTTTGCTATATCACTACGGAAAAGTTGAATATGATAACAGCTTTTACAGCATATCTCCAACAATTTGTCATTGGCACATTGTAATCAGATTCATCTAGTCTCTTTTTTCAGTAATGGCAGACATTCCTAACAGATTGCCAGTAGTATTCAGACAGGAAATTTGCTTAATTAAAAGCCTTTTCTCCTGAGGACGGCAGCAACTCTGGAGTCTAATCAAGAAAGATGCAGTATAGTTAGATATTGTACAGTATCTTTATGTCACATCCTTTATTAGCCTTCACAAAGCACAACCTTCACCATTCTAATAGCACTGACTGCAATATTCTTCCTATTCAGGCTTTTCGAAGCTTTTGTTCACTTTTAATTGACATACTGCAAGTAGCCAGGAGCGTTTTGTGAATAGGCTGTCTGCACCTCCTGACCCCGAAGTTTCCTCCTTCAGTGTTCTCCAGGCTCTCTGTTAGATTCAGTGATAGTGAAAAGAAAACACCTGGCAGAACACCAAAAGAAATCACATTTTCCAAATGAGCCACTGAAGAATAATTCATTTTTTGTATTGTTTGCAGCACGCCAGCACCCCTGCGCTCCAACAGACAATACAACTTTCTAATCCAAACATACGCTCACATAAACACAGATTGAAAGCTAATCCATCTCACTTGAATACTGTAAAGTGGACATTGGGCCAATTAAAGGAATAGTTCAACCACAAATTTAAATTGGCCGAAAAAGTACTCACCCTCACACCATCCATGATGAATTTGTTTCTTTATTAGAGGCAATATATTACTTGCTCACCAATGAATCCTCTGCAGTGAATGGGTTCCATGAGAACAAAAGGACAAAAACATCACAATAAACCACAAGTAATCCACATGACTGAAGCTTGACTTAAGATGTTTTTTAAAGTCGTCTATCTATAATATTGCTTTCTCCAGTGAAAAGGTCTTCTTGTCTGAATCAGGTGAGGAATATGCACAATCAAGCACAGTTCAAAACAGTTGTCAAAACAAATATAGTGCATTTTTTTTTCACATTTTGTTATGTTACAGCCCTATGTTAAACTGCTTTAAATTACTTTTTATTCCACATCAGTCTACACTTCATACACCATAATGGCAAAGCAAAAACAGAACTATCACAATTTTGTAAATGTATTAAAAAAAATTAAATAAGTACACTGCATTAGTATTCAAACCATAGACTGTAAAAAAGATGGACGACTCACCTTCATTCACTTCAATTGAAGAAAAGTGAAGCCGCCATTGTCCCAATAGGGCACGGCCATATTGTGCTGATTTGGGACCAGAATCTGCCCTGTAGTGAACTTATTTTAAAAACGAACACCCTAACTTACATCAGCGTGATAAAATCTACATCAAGTGACATAAACCATGTTTGAAAACAAAATATTTAAAGTGAAATTTAATTATTTCGTTTGTCCCACATCCCATTAGATTGCATGGAGAGGGTGGGGTTTATGACCTATACTGGGACCAACCACCTGGGGGTGATCAAAATGTGATGGCTTCACTTTTGAGGACTAGTGTGGCACACTTGATTCAAACCCATAACTCAGTACTTAGCTAAAACACCTTTACAGCCTCAGGTATTTTTGGTTATGGTGCGACAAGCTTTGCACATCAGAATTTGGCAATTATCTGCCATTCTTCTCCTTACCTGTTCACCTCTCAAGCTCTGTCAGGTTAAATGGGGGCAGATGCACATTTTAGGTTTCTCCAGAAATATTTGATTGGACTCAAGCTCAGGATGTGGCTGGGCCACTCAAGGACATTCACAGAGTTGTCTATAAGCCACTCTTTCTGTGTGCTTAGGGTCATTGTCTTGTTGGAAGGTGAACCTTCTGCTCAGTCTGAGGTTCTGAATGCTCTGCACTGAGTTTTCAATAAGTCTATCTCTATATTTTGGTGCATTGAGCTTTTCTCCTACTCTGACGAGTCCCTCAGTCCCTGCAGCATGAGGCTGCTACCAGCACACTTTACTTTTGGGATGGTACTCTGCAGGTGATGAGCAGTCTTGTTTCTCACAGTCTGAGGGTCGTTTAGGTGCTTTTTTTGCAAATTCCAAGTGTGTTTTCATGCGTCTTCACTGAGGAGAGGATTGAGTTTGGCCAAACCGGCATAAAGCACAGATTAGTGGAGTGTTGCAGTGAAGTTTGTCTTTCTTTATGTTTCTCCTATCTCCACATATGACAACAGTTCTGACTTTATAACTCGCAATTGTGAATTTATATCACGCAATTCTGAGAAAGAAGTCACAATTGCTAGTTTATATCTCACAATTCTGACTTTATTACTTACAATTGCAAGTTTATATCTCACAACTCTGATAAAAAGTCACAGTTCACTTTTTTACATTTTTTTATTCAGTTGCGGAAACGGGCTTCCATACTAGCTATACAAACCTGATGTTGTTGTTTTTTCAGACGAATCACAGTAAGATTTTATCCCCAAATCATGTAGCCCTACTTCAGAATATCTTCTGGATCTTCTCAGAATATCTTCTCAAATGATATGAGGCACAGTTTATGACAGAATTATAATTTGTTGGTGAACTATCCCTTTAAATATTTAAATTTTTCCTCCATATTTTGTCCTGCACTGCTGCCTGCATGTAAAATGTTTTGCTTTACTCTGCTTCATGAATTACAAAGTATTAAGACCAGCAAAACATAAATCCAAACCTCAGCCAACATTTAAACTTCGCCATATCATCATCTTCCAGATAGAAAAAGGTCTAAATCGCTTGATGTTCTTGCTAAATGTTCTCCTTGCAAGCACATGCCAAAGCCTCAAACCATGCAATCCTTTCATTTTGGCCCAGCATAGCGATTGCTTTTTTTTTTCCAAGTCAAGGCATAATGGATATCTTAGCTTGGCAGCTCAGTTTTATATGTTCTTTTCACCTGTGGCTCTATAAACATATTTGACAAAATTTTTAGAATTTTGACGAGACGTATACAGAGTGAGCCCATGTTGTTTAACAGTTGTATGTTTGGTTGTAGAGGGTTTGGATGGAGCGCTGTGTGTCTTGTGGTTTTGGACTTTGAGCTTGTGTTTGGTTGTGAGCGTGTAGGCAGGGAGGAAATGCTGACTGGCCGCAGTAAAGTGCTGACAGTAAAAGAGACAGTGCCTGAAATAAGACATGAATCCATAGAGACCAGCACGTATTCAGGGAAGAGAAAAATACACACATTGATTTATGCATTCAAAGACACTTTGCTACTGCTACTATTTTCCAATCTATCTTTCTTATTTGATCTACTTCTGCCTTTACACAAGATCACACATTTACTCATTCTGAACTTTCACACACTTTCCAAGGCTTTTTAATGCTATTTTCAACTCTCTCTCTCTCTCACACACACACACACGCACACACACAATGTGTGTGTCATTGCTAGTATTTCCATGAATGATCAGAGGTTCAGGTACTTTCTTGGATGAGGAAATGCTGATGTGCCACGATCTAGTTTATTTCTCACACATGCATCTTTGTCTTATTGCCAAATTTTATATAGTTACTGTCAGGCCTATTTTACGTACTAATATTGATTCTCTAGAAGCCTGTCTGGCTAGACTGAAAGCAATGAGAAAGAACTGTTGTGATTTATTCCTGAAAATCCTGTTTTATTTATTTATTTTACTATTGATGCTTTCAGGCTTCTGTATTTGGACTTCGGAGAATGATTCAGGTGAATAATTTAATGAGCTGTTTGACAGATTTTATACTGTTTACTGTGGGATTGGTAATAATTCATAAATAATAAATGAATGCTGAGGGCTGCCAGTCAATTTGAAAATTAATTTCTTGATATGCTGTATGTTAATGCGCAAGTATTCATATATCAGCTGATAAAACATAATGATTTAAAATGTCCTTTAAAGTAAAAACGTTATTTTAACATTATTATAAAGTGCATTTAAGTGTTAAGAAATTGTCATGAAAATGTGCTCAGGCACTTTTTTTCACAAGGGACAGTCCACTGCTGTCCAGTCTGTGCCATTTTTGTTGGTCTGTGTTGATATGCATCTTATAGGCATTAAAAACGCATCAAGACCCCTGCAAACAGTTTTTGGAACTTAAAATGTCATATGTGAATGGCTCCTTACTCACTCAGTGTGGTTTTAATAGCAGCTGGACCTGTGCTGACTGCAGAATTCCCAAACCCATGCTCTGCACTGGTACTTCAAGCTTAAATTGCTCAGATGGTAGAAAAATGTACAGAACTTGCATACTGTTCAGAAATATGTTAAATTAAAATGTTAATTTCTTATCTCATTTTTTAAAGTAATTTTCCGCACTCATTTAACATGTCAATTTAACAGTAATTAAGTTATTTACATTAAAATATTGTTTCAAGGTGGTCTTCTGTTTTAAATGTCTAAAAATCTTATCTGGGAGTACAGGGCTATTCTGATTAGTATGCATAATGTATGCAAATGAACCATCCAGACTGTCTGTTCAGTAGCCATACTGAACCCTGTCTTAGAGAAATTACTTGCTTACTTTAAGTGCTGCTTCACCATTCATTTATCGCATCCTATTTAGAGAGTATTTATCATAATGATATTTGAAGTTAGATATACGCTTGAAGAGCATTTCTGAGACTAATTTACTAACTATACAGATTCGAGCTGTGTTTGGGTGTAACGTGTCAATAACAATAGAAGAGTATATAAATGGCATCTTATCTCATATCTCAAATTTACTCACACTCGGGCCATCCAAGATGTAGATGAGGTGGTTATCATTGCTTCACTTGCTCACCATTAGATCCTCAGTGAATGGGTGCCGTCAGAATGAGAGTCCAAACAGCTGATAAAAACATCACGATAATCCACAAATGATCCATATGTGTCCCTTTTATCAGTAAACGTCTAGTGAAGTGAAAAGCTGCATGTTTGTAAAAAACAAATCCATCATAAAGAAGTTTTAACTTCAAACTGTTTTTTCAAGATATCCGTAATATCATCGTCTATCCATAATATTGCTTTCGCCAGTGAAAAAGTTGTCTCTTCTGAATTAGGAGAGAAATATGCACAGATCAAGCACCATTTTCAGTCCAAAACGAATATGTTGGTGGATTTTGATGCGTGAGGACAACTTTTTTTGATTGGAGGAAGTGTTATTATGGATGATGGATTCATATTTTGGCCAGAAGCGATGGTTTAAGTTAAAATGCAATAATGATAGATTTGTTTCTTACAAACACAACAGATTTTCACTTCATAAGATAATAATTGATAGACTAAAGTCATGTGAATTATGTGTCTATTTGTGTTTTTATCAGCTGTTTGGACTCTCATTCTGACGGCACCCATTCACTGCAAAGGATCCTTTGGTGAGCAAGTGATGTAATTGTAAATTTCTGCAAATCTTTTCCAGTGAAGAAAAAAACGTGCACATCTTGGATAACCTGAGGGCATTTTCTTTTTTGGATGAAATATTCTTTTAATATTTGAAACTGTGAAGAAGATTATCGCTCCATTTCATCTGCCCAAGTTCAAAACAACTAGATATTTAAATATGCAATTAATTGTGATTCATTTGGTTAATTTGTCTGCATGTATTGTTATTAATTTGGAAAAGTAAGGGAAACGTGAAAGAAGTGTTAAAACATGTACACCCCTGAGGGGATTGTACAGGAAGGATTATGTTGTCAGCCATGCGCATTACGCATCACAGCTTACAGAACAACTTAACATTAATGTAACAATATAATAACCTTGGATCACAGCCACTCTTTAACCTGACAGTAAATATTATAGACTTTGTTAAGTGAGAACAAGCTGACAAGAGATGGTTATTTTAACACATGTTCGTAGCACAAAACAGAAGACGTCCTGACATTGTTTTATTATCTTTTCCTTTTTTTGTAGATCCTGAAGATTATCAGCCACCGATATGGAAATCGTACTGTAAGTATTTTAATGTGTTTTTAACATTATACATGTACGGATTTACATCATTTGAATGTAGAAAACTAGATCCAGTTGACAGACTTCACACTATACTGGAAGAACAGCCAGAATAACATACACTCAACTGAAGAAATACAATAATCTAGGCTTCAAACAGAAGAAGATTGCATCATGGGAATGTGGTCTAGCACAGAGAAAGTGGACAGGAGCAGTTCTAGAGCACTTTTTGCTGAAGGTCTCCATGGCTAGTAATCGTTATCTCTAATTTTTGTAGCCCATCCCACGATTCAACTGATTTTCCCTCGCATTCACTCCCACTGTGCAGTATTTTTAGAGCAGGCCCCGTCCTTGTCATTCTGGTGGACATTGTCCAGAACCCACTGCTTGTTCTGAGCTTCTTTGACAAAAACTTGGCATCGCTGACAGATGCCTTCCTGCTTCCTGTGAGGAAAAATCTGAGTAGTGAGGCCAGACTCTGTCTGTGCTCGGACTGCGGCGGCCAATTGCTGCTCTCTGTGATGAGCAGCTTTTAATGAAGTCATCAAAAGAAGGTCACGTCCATGTCGAGCTGAAGTATCCCCGCACATCTGCTGCTGTTTTTGAGCTGGCATTGATCATTTCACTAGTGCTGCTCTCTTCACACTGATCGAAATGCCATTATAAAACTTTTCTTTATTACAGAACTAATTGGTTGAGATTAATAATATACTGCCTTTTCCTCTAGTCAATACACTATCATGGTACATTTTTTAGTACATTTTGTATATACAAATGTTACCAGCAATGCAATTTGGGTTCAAATGTTTAATTAAAAAATTAACATAAATGTTCAAAATTTTCTTAAAGATTATCCTCAAACCTTGAATGCATATCTGAATCATAAATGTATTTTTTGGTGTAAAAATATATAGTAATATATAGATATAAACTATATAGAAATAAAGTTTTTTTTTTTTTTTTTTTACAAGTATCATAAATTATTAATTAATAAATATTTTGTTTTAGGGAATTCATCCCACATAAGTTTATAACCTGAACTAATCTTGCCTTGTATATTAAAAAAATCTAATTATCTGATATTTATAGAGACTTCTGGGTGTGCAGGGTGCCTCTCTATGGTGTAATTTTAGATTTTTTTTTCCTGCATGTTTGTTTATATGCTTTGTCATATTAAGCAGTGCCAAACTACTAAATCATGTTTTCTTTACAAGAATTTCATACTTATTATGAAACTTTTTTCATTATTATGAAATCAGCACAGCAAGAATTTTCTTTATGCATCAGCCCTCCAATAATGTCAAAAGTATTTGAATGCTTAATTTTAAAGCATGTAATGTATTCAAGAATGTGTATGAATTGCATTTTAATGTATTTCTGTACAGAAAATCTGATGTCACATCAGAAATCCAAATATTTCTAATTCATTCATTTATTTTTTCTGTTTTACAGTGTTCAAAACTCATATAAATCATTGATTAAAACCCACTGTAGGTGCAGAGAGAGATGGAGGTGCACTTTAGCACTTTTATTTATTTTTATAGTGACAAATGTACACTACAAAGGTACACTACAGAAGCGCTTCTCATGTGGCATTTAGGCCCAAGGTGTTTTAACACAGACTATTTAATGCTGCTCAGAAGTGGCTTAAATGCATTTACACAGCAATTCGCCTACAGCTGTATACTTGATACTGGGCTGAGGTGGGACTGAGCAGGCATAATTTAGTCTAGCTTTAATGCAGCACTGTGCATTTACGCTGAATTTTGTCCCTAGAGCAGTCTTAACGCAGCTGTAGAAAGACGCCTTTAGGAGATACAGGTGTATTTTCCATTTTAGTGACGTAGCCCATGGCTCCAAATTCAAAGTCCCCATCTTTATCATTGTGAATGAAGTAACTCGCTATCAAAGGAATGTTGTTTGAACTGACCGCAAATTGACCTTGCCTGTGCAAGCCGATTATTTCGGAGAGGATAACCTGAGGAATTCCTGGTATTAACCTCCATTCTCTGTACTACATTTTCAAACAAACAGGCGTAGTAAAAACATCAGAGCTTAACCCCCCCTTAAGCTGAACACTGGCCCTTCATGTACGCCATTCCCATATTGACCAACTGTTGGTGTTGATTTATCTGTTTACCTTTTGCACGGTGTTCATTTTTCAATAGCTTTACCAATATTACCCAATCCACTTTTATAATGCGTTGTAGCTTAGTCTGACAGCAGTGATAGTGGGTGTGTCCTCAAGCTCAGACCTAATGGATTAATGTCTAACAGAGAATGCTGTGTTTTGACATGCTCTATATATACACCAGTTTCTTACCACAGCAAAATAAAGATTTAGAGGTAAAATAAACTGTAAAATTTCTCCCATTTGGTTGCTGCTCATGGTGAAAGATTCAATATCAATTTATAGATATCAGCTTTTATATTCATATTCATTTAAAAAAGAAAACCGCAAAAACATTTTGCTTTTTGTTCATCAGTGTACCAGCTACAGCAGGAAGCACCAAGACCAAAGAGGATCACATGTCCTCAGGAGGTAAGTACAGGAAAATGTGTGTAAATACTCCCAAGGTTTATCAAACATGACTCATATTGATTCAGTCTGCATATCTTTTACTAAACACTGGAGCAGATGTCTCCACGTTCACAAAATCCTGTTAGAAAAGACTCCTGTCACCAGTAAGGCAAAGTAATTTGTGTTGAAAATTGTATTTCTCTCTCTTACCTTTTTCTCTCTAACATGCAGATGGAGAGCAGACCCAAATACTATGGAAGAGAGTGAGTGTCTAACTTTATTAGTGGTGTTTTGGAAGCAAAGCATCAATATTACTGTTCCTCATATTACTTCTGGTATCCATCTGGTTACTTTTTACCCCTTTTTTTTAAAAATGTGTGTGAAATTTAGAGTGACTTAGCAGAATTTATTATTTAAGAGTGTTATGAGGTGTGGTGCATATTGATTTTGTGTAGTGATGTGCATGACGGGGCAAATATGAAATAGTGTATGAGGGAGAGAGAAAAAGACAGTGATTTATGGTGTGTCAGTTGAGTGAGAGTGTGTGTGCATGTGAATATGCAAGCATGATAGTCTCTGTGTGTGTGTGTTTATGTGCACCAGGGTAAATGATAGTGTCTGTGTACAGGTTCCATGGTCTGATTTCCAGAGAGCGTGCAGATGAACTGCTGGCTGGTACAGAAGGTGCTTACCTCATTAGAGAGAGTCAGAGACAACCAGGAACACATACACTTGCTTTGAGGTACACACCATCTATTCTTCTATCCTTTTTTTATGCTCACCAAGACTGCATTTATTTGATCAAAAATGTAGTAAAAACAGTAACATTGTGAAATAGTTGCAAATTAAATAATTGTTATCTATTTTTATTTTAAAATGTAATTTTTTCTGAACAAAACTGAATTTTCAGCATCAATGCTTCAGTCTTCAGTGTCACAAGATCCCTCAGAAATCATTTCAATATTTTGATTTGATGCTCAAGAAATGTTTACTATTGTTATTACAGTTGAAAACAGTTGTGCTGCCCACTACTTTTGTAAAAACCATGATACATTTTTATTTAAGAAAGTATTTTTATTAACAGAATGGTTAAAAGAATAGCATTTATTTGAAATAGGAGTCTTTTGTAACAATGTCACTTTTGACCATTTTAATACATCCATGCTGAATAAAAGTATTAATTTCTGTAAAAAACAATTATAACAATTATATTATATAATAAAATAATATATAAAATGCTTTGTTTTACAATGTACAGTAACATTATAATATATTAATGATAATATTATATAATACTGTATAATAGTATATGGTAATATAATATGAATACTGCTTGTCTATCACTCAGATTTGGTGGCCAGACTCTGAACTACCGACTCTTTTATGATGGAAAGCACTTTGTGGGAGAGAAACGTTTCGAGTCAGTTCATGATCTGGTTACAGATGGCCTCATTACTCTCTATATTGAGACAAAGGCAGCAGAATACATCGCTAAGATGACCACAAACCCCATCTATCAGCATCTGGGCTACACCTCTCTCCTGAGGGACAAAATCACTCACCAACTCAACCAGACCCGCTCTGAGCCCAAAAAAGTTACTTTCCAGCAGGATGAAAAGGTGAGGGGTGTACCTCTTCTTATATAGATCATAATGTTCTTTGTACACTTTGTTGTACACGTACACTTATGTACACTTTACTAAAGTTACAGCCTACAGTGTGAACAATGTATGATCAAAGCCTTAAAGATATAATATACAGCATTATCAACAGACACTAATCAAACCTTGGTCACTTATGGCAAATAATGGTGATAAAAGAAGTTGTTGCAGTTTCTGTTTAAAGCGTTAATAAAAATGTTCCGTTTTTTTGTCAAGTCCCACAGGGCTCCGTTTTAGGACCTTTGTTGTTTTTCACTGTATATGTTGTAGGCTTATCAGGAAACTTGGGATACATTTGATTGTTTTTTGGCATTTATTTCTAATTTCAGGACTCTAACTAACAGTAATTCTGTAAATTCTGTTTTAGTTTCTTTATTTTAGCCATATTTGGTATTTGAGATTATATTTACTGCAGGATTCAATGAGAGAGTTCATCTTAAATTCTCATTTCTGTCTCTTCACACAGTGAAAACAGGACATTATGCTTATACGGTATCTGCTTCATTATGTGCCCATAAATGTTATCAGAGTTTTATTGCTAATAGTAAACACAACCAACCCAAATCATGGTGTCAGACACCATCCTTTCATAAATCATTATAAGAATGGTTTTTAGACAAAAAGGAGCATTTCTTTGCATGCATTTGGAAGATTAGAAGAGTGTGAGAGTTTTTTAGCATCAAGGTGTGCATCTTTGATGAAAGATAATGCCATGAATGTGTTGTCTCCTCTCTCATTTATCAGACGCACTGTCTGGTTCTCTGACGGGAGAGTTTTATCAAATCAGTCAGGTCTACCGTTACCTCTTTATAAATTCTATTGCCTCACTCTTGAGGTGAAATGGCTCTTCATGAGAGCTCTATGAAATAAACATAAGTGATGATGAAACATTTGTGAATTAGTCAAATGAAGTGTAGTTTGTTTATCACCCAGTAATGTTTGCATAGGGCATTTTTTGTTTTTGTTGCAGACACCAGACAGAGAATTTTTAATGTGACTCAGTTGGCTAAGCATTCAACTTAATATAAATGAACTCAACACACTTTTTTCCCCACATATCACTGTTTTGTACAAATGTCCACTAGGGGGCAGCCTCAACGAGCTGTCAAACTGTAAATATAGATTTGCATATATACTTCAAAAGATCTGCTTTGTGCAGCCCAGTATTCACTTCATCAAATTTTCTTTCTCTTATATCGCACACACTGTGATGCAAATTTAATGCATAAAGAACATCAATTAAAACCGTAAGATTTTTCTGAGCAGTCCACCCTGCTACAAACAATTGCCCTTTAAAATTTAAAATCCATAAAATGTAAAATGCACATTACTTTTTGATTGTTTATTCTGAATATTGTGTCTGTACTGTACAGTCATTCTGTTTTGTGCTCCTCTAGAAATACAAAGAAATCATCACAGTCATTTTTGCTGAGACCAGCAGAAATCCAAGGTTTTTTTTTTTTGATCTGGTCTCACAGTACACATAACGTTCTGGAACATTTCCCTCGGCCTAATCCAGACAGTATTTTATATCTGGCACAGTGAAGATAAAATGACAAACATTTTGCAGTTTTGTTATGTTTCTATTATTTTTTTATTAGTTTTTAATAGCGTTATTATTATTAACTTTAATAATAGCTGATGTGTTGCAATGGATGCATCATCATCAACAACCTAACAATCAAATTAAGGTAATTTTGTCTCTTTTGAGATTTTACAGTGACCTTACACACCCAGAATTCACTTTTACGTCACTGTCTTGATTCATTGTACTTGTGTCTGAGCATTTGCTGGTCACATTTAGGGACCAGAATTGGGTGTGTTTTTCTATGACGGCAGTCTTCTTGTGTGATAATCTGAATGAAACGCTCACCTTGCCTGTCTGGTCATCTGCGCAGCTCAGAGTTCTCATGGCTCTCTTCTTCTAATAACAGTAATCGCTTAAGTGTTCTGCTGACCTGGCAAGTTCCTACTAAAACCACTCGCTGCTGATGGATCGGAGTTATTAGAATTAGCGCTAAGCCTTGTAGAGATTTATCATTGTTGTTTACATTTTATTTCAGCACTGCAGCTTTTAAACTGAAAGATTGGAATAATCAGTTTTTTACTTTTCTGCAGTTGTACATAAGTCATAATAATGTTGCATTCTTTGCTTTGCCGGTTGGACAAAATGCTAATTTTTAAATGTCCTGCTGTGCAGACAGGGATAGACAGTATTTTGAATGAATTGAATGGTGTATTGAATGAATATAGCACATTTCCCTCTGTGTGTATCACATAGGATGCGGTTTTGTACGGTCCACACTTTCTGTGCCCTAGTTCTGTCTGTCTCCTCAGCTGCGGGGATCTCTTCTGTCAATACAGTGGTCTCTAAAAAGAAACTAGGCTTTATTGTCTCTCTTTTGTGTTTCACTTTGTGCCTCTTTCATTAGGAGACAAGAAGACATCTGCCTTAGGACAAAAAGTGCGAGTCTTGCTCATGCACTCACACTGTCTGTACGCCCCGTCTCCCTCTTCCCTTTTATCACTCAATCTAACTCCCCAACATCTTTCTTTTGAGTGTATAGCTAAAATGTGTGACTCTTTAGTGTAAGTATTGCAGTTTAGGTTATCTGAACTAGATGTTGGTCCTCTAAGCAGTTTGAATTAGTGATAATATAGTTTACATTTTGCAACAATGCATGCAATTAAGCAGTTGAGATATGCTGTATAGTATATATCACCCTACATGAGTATACTGTAGTACTGTATGCAGGCAAAAGTGGGGCATACTGTACTTATGTACAATTTTAGTAATGTTGTAGCTCTCATCTACTAGCTTTCTAAAGCTGTTCATGACCTAGAGAGAAAAGTGCTTTTAAATGTATTAAATATGCACTTGTAGTGTACTACAAGTATACACTTTGGTATACATACACTATCATGACATATAAAGATGAGTCCTACTTATTTGGGTCAAAAATATATTGTTTTAAAGTATATTGTTATTATGCAATTACATATTTGGGTCAAAAATATATTGTTTTAAAGTATATTATTTCTATAAAAATACCCTTTCTTAAAGTATGCTAAAGTGTATTTATATGCTTATTTTTAACAGGGGACGTCAGGATGTCATTTTGTAGGCTAACCAGCTAGATTGCCAAGGGGTTTTTATTATAGTGGTTTTCAATGCATGATTTTAACATTACCTGAAGAGACTTGTTTTGTTTAACTACATAAATTATAAACAGCCATGTCTCAAAAATGAATTTTGAAACTGTTGTGTGCTTTAAAAAACTAACATTGTCTTTGTCTGTCGTTCACATCTTCATAAACCTTTTTTTACTCATAAACCAAAGACTGCTATTGTAAAACACTTTCAGAGGTAATGCTTTCCTCATATATGTTAATTTTAGTACATGTTAATAAAACTCTTTGGTTTTAGGACTACAAACCAAAAAGCACTATATTGATTATATAAATTGCCATTATATCAGCCAACAGCTGCTTTGTGCCCTAGATATTGGCATCGGTTTTGAAAAACCCATATTAGTCGAGCAGTAGAACACATGTTAACTGCCCTGTACCCCCAGCACACAAAAATGTGTGTCACTGTGGAGGTCAGCAGCAATAAAAACTACACCAGCGCTTTTTTAGCAGTGCTCATACTTTGAGTCAACACAACCCTGACAGTCTTCCACTCACCTCCGCCTGACTTTTCTGGGAAATCAGGTACATCACGTCTCTGACTGTGGCATATCTTGAATATGTGAGCCGTAGCCAGGTTGTTTTTCTTCCTCTTCAGCATTCTTTCTTTTTTACTTGTCAAAGCTCCATTATTCTTTCTTAATCTCATCATTTTGTTAATTGATGTAATCATGCAAATGACCAGCCACCTATTCTGGTCTGTAAGTTCTGCTGTGTCTGTGAGGTTAGGAAGTCTTGTGTGTGTTCTAAGGGATGCTTCAGCAAATACCCAGACAGTGTTGCTGGATTCGGCATCAGCCTCCTGCTGAGAGGGGTCATGGTCCCCCAGCCTGGACATGAGTCTTGGTTTTGGTGCAACAGCAGAAATCCTTATTTGCACCTGGTATTTAGTTGCATTCCTCTTGGATGATCTGATGACAAGGGCTGGTGGTCTTGTAAGACATGTTGCATTTTACACCTAGTACATTCTTAAAAAATAAAGGTTCCAAAAACCATTCATGGTTACCCAAAGAAACTTTCAGTGATAATTTCTTAAAAGAAACATAATATTCATGGTGTGAAGAACATCTTAATGATCTTAAGAACCATTTTGCAATATAAAGGATCGTTTGAGCGGTGGATGTTAAAGGTTCTTCATGGAACCATCAATGCCAATAAAGAACCTTTATTCTTAAGAGTGTAGTAATGTTTGTTTCTTTTAAAAACAAATGTAACCTGTAAAGTTATTACTCCTGTTTTACCACAGTGGATGATACAGGTACTGGACTTAGGCAGTAATTCAAAGTATACACTCTACTTTGACATTTTGTTAACCGCAAAATATTTTTTTTTGCCATTATTTACTTACCTTCATATGTTCCAAGCCTAAAGACTTTCAGTTATCTTTGTAACACAAGTCCATGCAACTAAAAAGTTCATAAAGACATTGTAAAAGTAATGTGAATCAAATGTGATGCAAGCGCATCCTGTTTGTTATCTTTATTTTACAAAAGCACAATGTTTTCTTGTTGTGAGTGCACACAAATAAAAGTAGACAATTTACAGTTGCAAACTATGTATTATTCGTACCTCTATGAGCAAAAATGACGGCGTATTTAATTTGTTTCCACTGATGTCCTGAAGCGCGCTTCTGCTTCCACTCTCCACACAAATTGGATATGCGCCTAATAGCGGACTAGTCTCTACTCGTATTTTCTACACAGATTGTAGTTGTCTTTGATGCTTATAATTTTCTTTATTTTCTTCATATTGCGTTACTATCTGATAACATCAAATCAGTAAAATAATAAAAATTGCACTACGAAAGATCTCCATGTGAGTAGAGATGTTTTTGCGCTTCCTGTTTTCCCTGCTTGAGAATTTCTGTCAAAAAATTTTATTTTTTTAACTTTTTGTGATTTTTTGTGAAAAAAGGATTTAATGATACTTGTTTTTTGATAGGAAATTATTGAGATTTTTATTTTTAGTGTGCCTTCAAATGTGGTATGGAGACCCTTGAGAGGACATGGTGATGGAATGGAGAGAAATGGGAGAGAAAATTATGTTTCAATGCAGTTGTGTTCTCCTGCACAAGCATTCCCCTGAGAAACTTTGTGTTCACTTTGCAAAACTTTTAAGATGTAAATAATGCCATCAGCATGTCCCTTTAGGGGCTCTGTAGGTTTGAGAGATCCAGATCACAAAATACTTTACGCCCTGTTGACATTTGTATTTTTTTGCTATCCACTTTTAATTAGATTACCCAAAATAGATCATAAGACCAGGTTAAATGGGGTCTAAGCATATCTGAATCATGAAACAAGTGATTCCAGCACTTTAGGATTATCCTGTGATGCAGGATTACAACTGTAAATCTGCTTCAGTCCTGATCCGATTTGCAACCAAAGTTACAATCAGAAGTTTAGAGACAGAGAGAGGTCTCTAGACCTAAAAAGAAAAAAAGAACCTACTCCTAATCTGCTCTCAAGGGAACTGCGGTGGAATCGTGTCTGGAAGCACTGTGTTCTGGATTCCATTGATCCCACTGCAGAAACCTGCTGAGATGTATCTACAAGACTGACACATTCACTCCTTCTCCCTCTCTCTCACATTGCCGTTCTCTCAGAGTGCTGAATGTATGCTATTGTGTGAGACACACTCCTGCCCCCAGGCAGCCCACCCACCATACATCCCACCCCCAGCCCTGCCCATGCAGGACCAGGCTGTCCCCCTTCTCAGTCGACCCAGATCACCAAGGAGTGGAGGACTGACTCAGTCCCTGCTTTTATCTCCCATTCCATATTATTCACATCTTCCTCTACAGAGGAGATGCAGGCTCTTCCGAGGCCCAGGGCCCAGGTTGTTGGCACTAAGGGGTCAGCAAAAGGTGAATTAGCCCCTCACAAAGTCAAGCAGAAGGAGCGTAAGCACCAGGAGCTGTTGGCGTTAGCTCTAGGGGTGAATCTGGGTGGTAAGGGTGCCCTCCTCTGGAAGCCTCTAAAGATTTTGGCTTGTTCACAGATCAGCCCGTCACCACTGAGCCGACGGACCACAATCAAGGATGGACCGGAGAAACACTGCAATTATGAAAAGATCCACAACTTTAAGGTGGGTGCTTGTTGTGTTATGGTTATGTCATGTCGGAATTATTATATCTACACCATTCAAAAGTTTGGGGTCAGTAATATTATTTAAAAAATAATAATAATAATAATAATATTTTTATTCAGAAAGAATGACAACTGAGACATTTATAATGTTACATTTTCTATTTAAAAAAATTGTTTTTAGAACTTTCTTTTCAGGAAAAAATCCTGAAGACGATCCAAAAACATATTAAGCAGCAAAACTGTTTTCAACACTGATAATAACATTGTTAATAATTTTCATGAATTAAAAAAAAATCTGCATATTAGAATGATCTCTGAAGGATTATGTGACACTGAAGCCTGGAGTAATGTCTGCTGAAAATTCAGCTTTGCCATCACAGGTATAAATTACGTTTTGAAATATATTAAAATAGAAAACTGTTATTTTAAAATGTAATAATATTTCACAATAATACCATATTTTTAACCAAATAAATGCAGCTTTGGTGAGTATAAGAGGCTTTAAAAAACATCTTTTAAAATCCTACCAGCCCCAAACTTTTGAATGGTTCAAAATGTTCATCTCATCATAAACTCCTTATTCATCATACAAAAAGAGCTGGGGTAGCTGGGTAACTATCTTTTCACATATTTTTTATTTGAAATGCTATTTTATTACATAGTCTCACTATGTCATCTCTTCATTGTGATCATTTTGACATGACATCATGTAAACATGAATGTTTTATGCAGAATTATCAGTTATTTTAGTTAACTATCTGTATTAAATGTTGACATTGGGCATACTGGAGATATTTTGTGAAGCCTTGTGCATGTATTTGTTTGTGATTTCTCAATTGTTTAGATTTAATGTTTTTTTTGTTGTTGTTTTTGTTTTTGTTTTCAAAACCACGAAAATTGAAAATGTTGGTTGTGGTCCTAACAAAGTCAGTCACTTCTATATTTGGCATTAGCATGAGATTTTTCAGATGTTTACTAATGTCTCATTCAAATGTTTATGTGCTGACAGCATTTAAATGCACTATACACATACTGTGAGCCTCGTATCAATAAGCTTAAATCTATCATAGCCTAACTGCCTAGGCTTTTAATCCATTAACAGCACTCTTGACTGATAGGATTGATCGCACAAATCAATAACCTCTCGCTGCCGAGCTGCTGAATGGCCTCTCACATTTCATGCCTTTTCAGCTTCTGAAAAATGACTGAGGCTGAGAATCAGCACAGTGTACCATCATCTGACTTCCTTTTTAAACCCCAAAAGAGCAAAACAAAGCAATCATCTGACTTCAACGTGTCGCTTAGAAGTTTCCTTATAACATCTTCTTCATGATGTCACCAGCGGTCATAAGAGCATCATGGATTATACAGTATTACATCCCTCATGAGAGTGTTCCAAAACCTAGTGAGCGCACTCAGTATGTAGTGTTTTAATGTATATCATTAGTGTGTTCCCTATGCCAAGGCAATGTTATTCATGCTGGCTCATGAGATATTTGTTTTGGCCAAATGTATCAATGCTGTTACAAGCTTTGTAAATAGCGTAAATTCAAGACGATGAAGGAAGATAAATATTTATTATTGATTGTAAATACTTGTTTAAGAGTAATAAAAATAAAATATATTTGTTAAAAAAAAAAAAGTTACATACAAAAAAATCAAATAAAAAAAATCAATAAAAATTTAACTATTTTCATGTTTGCTATGTGTATTGAGTGCTGTTTATCTGATAATTCAGAGTTTCTGCCCTATGTAGGGTGCAAATCAGTCACTTATGAGGTGGCATTTCAGCTAGAATGTAGACAGCTCATTGGGTTTAGGAACAGCTGCTCGTTTTGGACCGAGATGAATAGTATTCTCTTTATGATATTTACATTTCAGCAGTCATACACCTGGGCTTTGTTCCAAAACCCTGTGTTGCGCCTTTTTTTGTCCATCTTTGTTCTGTGTTTTGACAGCACAAGGGCGTGCATGGGAACATGCTTTGCGTGTGACTTTCAGCAGCTTGGTAACAGATGCCAGACACATTATTTTCCCCTAGCAGTCCTGTAATCTGACTCAATGTATTAAAATTTAAAAAATCAGGGCTGTCTTTACAGGGGGTCCACCCTATCTGCATTCTTTCGGTACCACCCTCAGTCTTAGAGGCTTGATTATTTGCTCAGAACTTTGGATAGGAGCGGTTTGTCTCTGAAGTTTTTCCTGCCTTCAAACTGACCCTCGAGTGATTGGTTGCTGTCACAGGGTTTGGCAGAGACGGTGGAGCTGACACTTCACAGAGCTACAGACAACAGCTTCATTCGTCACTGGCTGTCGTTTCCTACAACAAACGTCATGCGTCATGTTGATCTAAACATATTGAATTTTAATACATTTTTGGAGCAATGATCCAAGAGTTAGTGTACAAACACTTTGCCATGATGGTGCAGTGATGACAGACAACAACATTTTAATCACTTCAGTCACATTTCCTGGTCCTTTCACGGAACTTGTTTGATCATTGAATTTTTTTTATTATTATTTTTTGCTTTTTCCTGGGGCAAGTGGCAAATTGAAATGAAACAAGTAGTTTTATTTAATGTTTTTTTTTTGTTTGTTTTGTTTTATTTTCTGTTTTGTTTTATTTTTTGTTTTTTTGTATTTGTTTTCACAGCTGTTTTGTTTTGTTATTCTGAGGCAAGTGGTAAACTGAAAGTATTTAAAAATTAATTCAAATGATATTTACTCAAATTTAAATTGGCCAGTTTCCTTTGGAAAAAATACTTAACCAATATTGGTCAGTACCTGCCAAAATGTGTAAAATAATATAATGCCAATGGTTCTTTATGGAAGCCTGTGTCCGCCACTGATTTTTAATTTTTAAGAAAAAAAGATAATTTTTACTTTTTATCTCACAATTCTGAATTTTTAGTGCAACTGCAAGTTTATATCTTGCAGTTCTTACTATTTTTTTCTCAGAAGTGCGTGATATAAACCCACAATTGCGAATTATAACATCAGTATTGCGTGATATATAAACTCACAATTCTGACTTTTGTGAGATAAAAATTCACAATTGGGAGTTATAAAGTCCCATTCTGAGGGGGAAAAAAGACTGATATTTTCTATCAGTTTATATCTTACAATTCTGAGGGTTTTTTCCTCACAATTGCAAGTTTATATCTCACAAATCTGAGAAAAATCTGAATTGCAAGTTTGTATCATGCAATTCTGAGAAAAAAAGAATTGTGAGATGTAATCTCTCAGTTTTGAGAAAAAAGTCATTATTACCTTTTTTTTATTCAGTAGTGGAAACAGGCTTCCATAGTTCTTTATACATCATAGAACTATGAATGCATAGTCCTATGCTTTTCTTTTTATGTTTGTCCAGTCTCAGTGAGACACATTCTCATAGTTGTCAGGTACAGTAAGAGATATTTTCTGTGGAACTTTCATTATGAGCTTTAGCTGGAAATGAAAATCTAGAGATGAATGATTCACTGGCCTAATATGTATGTATGTATGTTTTCGATGTGTGCTTGACTCACAATGACTGCTTTGCTTTTGGTGCAGGTACACACCTTCAGAGGGCCGCACTGGTGTGAATACTGTGCAAACTTCATGTGGGGTCTTATCGCCCAGGGCGTCCGTTGCTCAGGTAACCCTCCACCAATCATAAACCCTCCCACACAAATAAAGTGTCCATCAGAATTATGGCACCAGCCAAGGAGCATTATTCATATTAAATTACAATCCAAAGGCCGCTTAGGATCCAGATAATTTCTCATGCCATTCTGGTAACAATGCCTAATTGGCTGTAGAACTTTTCCAACATGCGGTGGCAACCTGAGGCTAAATACTGAAAGTGATACCTGGGACAATAAGGGTTTTAACTAGTATGCTGATGTGTGGGTATTTTGCATTCCTAAATGACACCTGGTCCAAACCAGTTGAGTGCCTTCTGTTGAGTGTTGACTATTTATAGTGGAACATACTGTGTACACTATGGAGTACTGTGAGAGAGGCACACCCAGGTAAACCAGGACAGTCTACTTGTGTTAATGCCAGATGCATCAGGCTACACTTCAAATCACACAGATAAACATACATAAACAGATGCATATATGCACACACACCTGTAATGTATGATAAAACATGACACTAAATTGGTTATGTACATATGCATGATGCATATGATTTATACAATAGCTTTACAATAAACTTAAATTCTTTCAAATTAACAATTATGCATCACAAACTAACAATTTTTGTAGGAATTAATTTGAATCCAGGTGAAGCTAAGTTACTTTATAAGTAAACTATTGTTGTTGTTTTTTTATATTGTTCACTCATTTTTGATCCTTAATCTCATCAAAAATAAAAGTTGTTTACATAATATATACATATATGTGTGTGTACTGTTTATTATGTACATTATATATAAATACAAACACACACGTATATATTTAAGAAAAATATGTTATTATGTTTATTTATTAAATATATTTATATATAAGAATATGGATATATAAATGTATAATTGTAAATATTTTCAAAATATATACTGTATCTGTGTGTATTTATATATACATAATAAACATACACAGTACACATATAATTTAAACAAAAACTTTAATTTTGAATGCGATTAATTGTTTGACAGCACTCATTTTTTGTTCTGTGATATATATTGTGTTTTTGTTCTGTTTTGCTTTGCTTTGCTTACCTTTGCGTTGCTTTGTTTTGCTTTTCATTATTTTGTGAAGTAAAAGACAAACTGAAATCAAATGTAAAAATAACAACCAAAAAATCCTAGTTGACCATTTTTGATACAGGATGGTCCATGATTACAGGTTTGCTCAGATCTCATGTTAACATGGGACTGGTTATTGTTTGACATCACTTTCCCAAAACAATCTGTACATAAACTCAATCCAGTCACAAGGCTTCACTGTTGATTTTTCACACTGTAAATGGTCTCATCCATTCGGGCCATTATTCGAGTCTCTTATTTTCACACAGGAGCCTCTCTTCTTTCACTCCGGCCCCCGGGCGAGCCAGTGTCATCAGACACATTGAGAATTAGAGCATAGTAGAATGTGTCCCTAGGCCCATATGGAGGAACACAGAGTGTTTTTCTTTTTTTCTTCTGTTTTTTTCTCGGTGGCCTTTAAGATGTGAAGGAGGGGTTCAGGCAGGCAGTAAAACTGACAGAGAGTGTGATTAATGGCATTGCTGAAGATGAGGAGCAGTGGGACAGCATGCACATGCTACTGGAGACACACAGAGAGACAGACCACCCTACTACCAAATTCCCCTACACACACACACACACACAGTCCCAGTGTCAAAGCAGGTTATCAAACCAGGATTCTAACAACTTAAAGAACATAAAACCTGTTCATTTTTGTGGAGTCAAAGGGAGAGTTTTGCATTAATGGTAGCAAAACTGTGTCAAAGTAGATTTTTACATTTTCTGAAGAGCCACAGAAGAGCCACAGGGTGTTGTGTGTGGTTCCCAGAGCATTGGTATGTGGTTGATAGGGTGTTCTTGATGAGTGAAAGTGAAGTGACATACAGCCAAGAATGGTGACCCATACTCTGAATTAGTGCTCTGCATTTAACCTATCCAAAGCGCACACACACCCGGAACAGTGGGCAGCCATTTATGCTGCGGCGCCCGGGGAGCAGTTGGGGGTTCGGAGCCTTGCTCAAGGGCACCTCAGTCGTGGTATTGCCCGAGACTCGAACCCACATCCTTAGGGTTAGGAGTCAAACTCTCTAACCACTAGGCCACGACTCCCCCCTTGATGGTTGCTAGGTGGTTGCTCTAAAATAAAAAAGAAAACACTTAATGGTCCCTGGTTCAACACCTGTACTTAACTATATAACTTTTAATTCTTAAAGAGTTTTTTTTCCAAATATCAAGCCCTGAGTATGAGCAAACACCAGTAATATGGCAAAAAGTCACATTTTACAGTAAGGTTTTATGTGTAACCACTTGAACGTTTTGGCTGGTTTTGTCAGTTTTAATTTAGTTATTATTTTAGATAAAATTTTGTTGTGTGTTTGTTTGGTATTATAATAATTGTTGTATTGTTTTGATTATTTTTATTTCCGTTTTAGTTTTAGTCATTTTAGTACATCAAGTTAAACTAAATGGAAAAAAAAAAAAATATTTATTGGCAGCTGGGGAAAAAAAAGCTTATTATGTTTTAATAATTCTGTAAATAACATTTTTAAGTGTTATTATTTCTGTTATAATTTTTATCATTATATTTTACATTTACATTTACTGTTATGTATTTATCAGATGCTTTTATCCAAAGCGACTTACAGTGCATTCAGGCTATACATTTTTTTACCAGTATGGACCAGTACCAGTATTTTAGTTAATGTTTATTTTATGTTGAGTGATGAAAATGTTTTAAAACTAAATGTTTTAGTTTTAGTTGACTATAATTACCCAATGGAAATGGATGAGGTTGGTCCATAAATAGTAAAATACTCAATGGTACAGCCACAAAACATACCAAGTTCAAGGCCCAGAAAGGTAGTAAGGACATCGTTAAAACAGTCCATGTGACATCAGTGGTTCAACCACAATGTTATGAAGCTACGAGAATACTTTTTGTGTGCAAAGGAAACAAAAATGATGACTTTTAATGATTCTTTTAAAGATGTCCTTACTACCTTTCTGGGTCTGGAACGTGTCAGTTCCTTTGCTGTCTATGTATGGTCAGAAAGCTCTTGGATTTCATCATAAATATCTTAATTTGAAGAACGAACATCTTACAGGTTTGGAATGACATGAGGGTGAATAATTAACGACAGAATTTTCATTTTTGGGAGAACTATCTCGTAATCAAATAAACTTAAAATTTCTTGCAGATTGCAAACTTACAGATTCCTGATTCTAATGAACAAAATATGTGTAAAACAGTTGGACACGCAATTCAGGCTAGGCTCAGTGTAGAAGAATTGTTTTTCAATTAAGCAGATGTCCACATGACAAGAGGCCCCGATACACACCTGCATGCACATACATGTATGTACTATATGTAGGCCCACTGGCAAACACACCCAGAAGTCTCTCAAGGTTATTCTCTCAGAAACACATGGCAGAATGTGACTGATATTGTCACACTTCACCACCCAGTTTGACTGACATGCACCTCTTTCTCCACGTATACTTTACCCTGAAGATATACCCTCCATAATCCCCTAGACACACACACACTTTGGGTCTCCATTCCCTTGGCGTCTGTCTTTTTGCCTCTTTGGAGACAACAGGGTCACACTCCTCTAACCTTTTGACCTGTTACTCTTGCAGACTGTGGGCTGAACGTGCACAAACAGTGCTCCAAACTCGTGCCCAGTGACTGTCAGCCGGACCTCCGCAGGATCAAGAAGGTCTTCAGCTGTGATCTCACAACGCTGGTCAAAGCCCACAACACGCCACGGCCGATGGTTCTGGACATTTGTATCAAAGAGATCGAGCACAGAGGTACTGAACGCTTCTAAAATGCAGTGCTAGAACATTTTAATATAGAGATCCCAGATCTTCTCTAGCACCTGTGGCCTTCAGTAAGGCACTTAATCACTGACTGTTTAGGCGTCTCTGCTCTGGCGTCTCCTTGTCATATATCAAGATGTGCAAAAAGAAGAATGCCTTACCTAAAACAACAGTTAGAGAGGAAGCAAACATTAACTTTTTGATACTTTATGTGACTAACTTTAATGATAGATGAATTGGCCAAGACACAGAATATCCAATTTATCAAAAGGATAATCAAAACATTAATTGATTATCTGATTAGTTGTTAGTTGCAGTCCCAGTTTGATCAATACTAATTTACATGTTTACCTCCAAGTCCAATGATTGGATAGTTGAAGTAAATATGTGTTACTTCTGTTTCTTCCAGGTTTGAAATCAGAGGGTCTGTACAGAGTGTCAGGCTTCACAGAACACATAGAAGATGTCCGACTGGCCTTCGATCGAGGTTTGTAGAGGTTTAGAATAACTGTTTGTGCCTCAAACCTGATGTAATCAGGTGTATGATAGGTGTTAAACTAACATTTGGTCTCTTCACATTCACTTACATGCTTAAATGAACTCACACTCCTTTATATCACTGTTATTTTATCACCATGCAGCCTGGATGGAAAAACCCATGCTTTTCCATTCAAAACAATGTATTGTTGGTATGGTATTGTGATTAATCTGTTACTCATAACCGATAACTAATTCTCCTTTGCAGATGGTGAGAAGGCAGACATCAGTGCCAATATGTACCCAGACATCAATATAATTGCCGGAGCTCTGAAGCTTTATTTGCGAGATCTGCCCATTCCAGTTATCACATATGACGTCTACTCCAAATTTATTCAAGCTGCCAGTAAGAGACTATAGCTATATATTAATTATACAATATCAATTATATGTTATAATTAACTGAAAACTTTCTCTTGTATACCGGACACTGAAGACTGGAGTAACGGCTCCTGAAAATTCAGCTTTGCCATTAAAAAAAAAAAAAATTAAATAAATAAATAAATTAATTAATTAATATATAGACATATATATAGACATATTTAAAAAAAAAAATACATTATATATTATATATATATATATATATATATATATATATATATATATATATATATATATATATATACTGTGTATGATATATATATATATATAGGTGCTGGTCATATAACTAAAATATCATCAAAAAGCTGATTTATTTAATTAATTCCATTCAAAAAGTGAAACTTGTATATTATATTCATTCATTACACACAGACTGATATATTTCAAATGTTTATTTCTTTTAATTTTGATGATTATAACTGACAACTAAGGAAAATCCCAAATTCAGTATCTCAGAAAATTTGAATATTACTTAAGACCAAAGAAAGGATTTTTAGAAATCTTGGCCAACTGAAAAGTATGAACATGAAAAGTGTGAGCATGTACAGCACTCAATACTTAGTTGGGGCTCCTTTTGCCTGAATTACTGCAGCAATGCGGCGTGGCATGGAGTCGATCAGTCTGTGGCACTGCTCAGGTGTTATGAAAGCCAAGGTTGCTCTGATAGTGGCCTTCAGCTCTTCTGTATTCTTGGGTCTGGCATATCGCATCTTCCTCTTCACAATACCCCATAGATTTTCTAGCCGAGTTTGCTGGCCAATTAAGAACAGGGATACCATGGTCCTTAAACCAGGTACTGGTAGCTTTGGCACTGTGTGCAGGTGCCAAGCTCCTGTTGGAAAATGAAATCTGCATCTCCATAAAGTTGGTAAGCAGCAGGAAGCATGAAGTGCTCTTAAACTTCCTGGTATACGGCTGCGTTGACCTTGGACCTCAGAAAACACAGTGGACCAACACCAGCAGATGACATGGCACCCCAAACCATCACTGACTGTGGAAACTTTACACTGGACCTCAAGCAACGTGGATTGTGTGCCTCTCCTCTTTTCCTCCAGACTCTGGGACCCTGATTTCCAAAGGAAATGCAAAATTTACTTTCATCAGAGAACATAACTTTGGACCACTCAGCAGGAGTCTAGTCCTTTTTGTCTTTATCCCAGGTGAGACGCTTCTGACGCTGTCTGTTGTTCAAGAGTAGCTTGACACAAGGAATGTGACAGCTGAAACCCATTTCTTGCATACGTCTGTGCGTAGTGGTTCTTGAAGCACTGACTCCAGCTGCAGTCCACTCTTTGTGAATCTCCCCCACATTTTTGAATGGGTTTTGTTTCACAGTCCTCTCCAGGGTGCGGTTATCCCTATTGCTTGTACACTTTTTTTCTACCACATCTTTTCCTTTCCTTCGCCTCTCTATTAATGTGCTTGGACACAGAGCACTGTGAACAGCCATCCTCTTTTGCAATGACCTTTTGTGTCTTGCCCTCCTTGTGCAAGGTGTCAATGGTCGTCTTTTGGACAACTGTCAATTCAGCAGTCTTCCCCATGATTGTGTAGCCTACAGAACTAGACTGAGAGACCATTTAAAGGCCTTTGCAGGTGTTTTGAGTTAATGAGAGTGTGGTACCAGGTGTCTTCAATATTGAACCTTTTCACAATATTCAAATTTTTGGAGATACTGAATTTGGGATTTTCCTTAGTTGTCAGTTATAATCATCAAAATTAAAAGAAATAAAGTTTTACTTTTTGAATGGAATTAGTGAAATAAATCAACTTTTTGATGATATTCTAATTATATCACCAGCACCTGTATGTATGTGTGTGTGTATATATATATATATATATATATATATGTATATATGTGTATATATATATATATATGTGTGTATATATATATAATTTTTTACAATATATTAAAACAGAAAATGGTTATTTTAAATTGTAATAAAAATTCACAACATTACTTTTTTATACTGTACATTTGATCAAATAAATGCAGCCATGGTGAGCATAAGAGCAAACATTTAAAAAATATTTTAAAATCCCCAAACCTTTGAATAGTAGTGTAACTTTTAAATGAAAAAGTATAATAATACAAAAATAAATAATTTTCATTTCTCACAGTCTCAGATTTTGGACTGTATATGCTATAACATCAGTAAAGTCTGGTGAATAGTGGCCAGTTTTAGCAGAAAAACGGACTTTGCACAATTCTGAACAATATTTTGCAAAACATTTTCTAACATTTTCTTACTTTCTGTTGTCAGAAATAACAGACCCTGATTCTAGACTGGAGGCAGTTCATGATGGTCTCCTCCAACTTCCTCCAGCCCACTATGAGACCCTGCGGTACCTGATGACGCACCTGAAGAGGTATTGAATTTCCACACACATTTACTGCTCCCTTAGGTGCCGGTCACATAGTTCATTACATGGCTCTCTACCTCACTGAGCTGTTGGGTTTTCAGGCTTTTGTTCCATTTAAGCATTCTCCCTGCGGCTTTAAAGAGGGATTTTACTTCCTGTCACCCTGCAATATAAAACGTATAAGACTGATTAGAAGGAAACAGGAAACACAATACGGCACTTTAGCTCAGTGCACTTCAGGAACTAAACAACCTACACAATGATCCTCAGGGATTTGTGCTTTACCGCTAACCTGCCAAGCCAGCTTTGCCACATTTCCCCATCCATGGAAAGTATATCAGTTACCTACCTGCATAATTATTATCAAAATTGTATTGTCTGAGGTGTTTTTCTCTATTTATCAGGGTTACCATGCACGAGAAGGACAATTACATGAACTCAGAGAACCTAGGAATCGTTTTTGGCCCAACACTCATGCGGCCCCCGGACCTGAACACACTCACCACTCTCAACGACATGAGATACCAGAAACTGATAGTTCAGCTCCTGATAGAGCATGAGGACATCTTGTTTTAAACAGCTGAAATGAAGACATCTTTTAAAGACTTTAAAGAGCGTGTACATTTAAAAAAGCAGCCTGCCACACATTTCAAAGAAATTATGTTTTCTCTTTTGTCTACAAAATTTGGACTTATATGCACATTTCACTCAATGTGTTTCAATTCCCCAAACAAATACTGTTAAGCATGGAGTAAATGAACATTCATGCTAAAAACAGAATTACTTATTATTGGGCATTTTGTTTAAAGGAGTAGTTCACCCAAAATGAAAATTTCCAGAAACTTTGAATGTAGATGAGTTTGTTTCCCCATCAGAACCGATTTTGAGAAATTTAGCGTTACACACCTGCTCACCAGAGGACCCTCTACAGTGAATGGGTGCCGTCAGGTTCAGAGTTCAAACCGCTGATAAAGACATCACAATAACCCACAAGTAATCCACATGACTCCAGTCCAGCAATTAACATCTTGTGAAGTGAAAAGCTCTTAACAAGATGTTAACTGATTATGATAATTGATGAACTAGAGTGTGGATTATTGCAATGTTTTTATCAGCTTTTTGGACTCTTGTTCTGACGGCACCCATTCACTGCAAAAAGGATCCATGGGTGAGCAAGTGATACAATGCAAAATTTCTAATTTATAATTTATAATGCAAAAAAGGCAAGACAGTTAAGATCATGTGTAAAGCACTTTTTAATTTAACATGGAGTGTAAATAGATAATATTTTGTTCACCCGGTGTTAATAATGCTGTGTTTAACCCATGCCTCCTTCAAATTATATTTTGTTAGCCCTGACAACAATTAAGTGATCTACGTTATCACCCTGTGAATGGAAAAAATGGTTTTGTGAGCTTTTATTTAGTGCCTGTTCCTTCCTTCTTGGACTTGGTCCCATTTCAATGATTTCGCTAAACAAAATTACGTGTATTGTGTTCATCTTGGACTCCTGAGACAAGATCAGTTATTCACCTTGAAAAAAAAAGTCTGCATATGGTACCATTACCTTGGTTTGAGTTCCTTCAAATTGTTTATTTGATAAAAGACCTTTTTACAGATATTTCTGTGAATGATTGTAATTATGTGTAATTTATCAAATGCTGATTTATTAAATTATGTAAATCTGGTTACTTTAAATCAGTTTGACAGTCAAAATGAACTTTTGAAAGTTTGTGTATTATTACTTAAAGCTGCAACACCTCACATTTGCAGCATGTGAAATATGTTGCTGTAATTAGTGCTTGGTCAGCTCTCTTTAGGCGTTGGTTAAGCTTGGTTTTCTTGTTCCATATTCAGGGGCGTGAACGGCAGCATTGTTTTAGTATCAGACAGCTGAGACGGTATATGCCCCAAAGTGACTTTTTCACCAAATCACAGGTGAAGTGAGAACCTGAAACCAGCTTCCTGAGGGCAGTTACAGCAACTCATCAGACCAATGAGAGAGAGAGGAAGGAGGGGTATGAGCAACAGGTGAACTATAAATGAATGAATTCATCACTCATTATAGTTTAGACAGAGAGATGCAGCACTGTATGATGTTGTAAAGATACATACAGAAAAGCCACAAGGTTGTTCAGCTGGATGTTTTCTTAAAAGATACGAAAGACTCGACTGTCAGTCTCTAGCTGACAATAACACACCTGAAGCTGAGGTGAGTATATCTTGTGGATAGACAGATAGATAGATAGATAGATAGATAGATATAGTTTAGCTTTAAAATGTTAACATTTAAAGTATGATGAGTTAAACTGAGATAGATGATGGATGGATTACATGGTAATTAGAATATATAGGCCTATTGTATGTATAAAAAATAACAATGTTCGCATATAATTTTATAAACGTTTATATATGCATTCCAGTGTGAACTGAGGAATTAGACAGAATGGCAGACAGATACTCCTGGTGGAAAAACTTAACTGGAAAAAACAAGAACCATTTTAAAGAAGGCCAGCAGGAATTTGGAAATGCGACGTCGGTGAAACAAACCGGCGGCGACAACAAGAACGGCAATCTGATCAGCAACGAGACGTACGACGACTCTCAGCTGGAGCCTTCCTTCAGTGAAAACACGTGCCGGAGAAACTGGACAGTTTCACGGTCTGGCCGTTTTAAGGAGAAACGAAGAGTGCGGGTCACCATGCCCGAGAACAACTTTTATGACAAAAACGTTGCTGCAGCAAAGTAGCTAGCCAGTTTACTGTGTTTTCAATAAATTACGCTGTTTACACTGCAAGCGCGCGATGCGTCTTCTGGAATTGTGGATGGAATCTTGAGAAGTCCATCTGTTAAGAGGGCGTGCTAATTTTGTCTGGTTGCGTGGTTCGCTTGCAGTGTAGAGATGTTATGAAGAAAACCATCATTCGGTGGAGCCATTGACTTCAGTTTCAGTGACTCAATGTACTGTAATGACACTTATTACATTCTGCAGTAATTTGTCTCTGCTGAAGGATCTAAGAGACGCTGAACGTTGAATTTTTCAGTTATTTGCCTAAAAGAAAGACATTTGCTCTGTAGGCGCAAGCTATTTATTGTTTGGCTGTTTGCTTTTTTCCAGAAAAGTCTCTTATTTATTATTTAAAAGGGGGATTTTTAAAGCAAACGTTTTTAGATGAAGGATATCCAAGATATGATGTAATTATTAAATTTTCAGTTCTGTTTGGGGGACAGTTTGGTTTGATCTACATTACCTACTGAATGTTGCACCACTGAGAAGTTATTGTGTTCGAGGTTTTATCCAAAATGATTTCAGACTGGGCAGATCCACCGGAGCAAACTAAAATGGAACTGTAAACTTATGCAAAATTTTACAAAAGTTTAAGTATCTTTGTAATGCCATAGTAAGAATGGAATGCTGTTAAACGTGACTGAGTATATGCTGTTGTATGCAAATTATTATGCACACCACACACTACTCATCTCTGCATTATGTAGGTGTGTGATGATGACTATGCCATTTGTCAACAAAAGGCCACTTAATTACATTTTAACTGAGCGTCTCATCGTTTTCAATAATGTTTCCTATTATTAAACATTACATTTTCTAAGAGTACCGTATATGCGAGACATTTGAGCTATTTTCAGTTATTTTGGAACAGGCTACGAGAAGAGCTCCCTCTAGTGATGGTGTATAAAACTACAAAGTCAATAGTGATGAGCAGCACAGAACTGATGTACTTTATTCACTTAAATACTTATAGGCTACTCCAGACAATTCGACCTAATCACATTCTAAACATTATTTAGAATGTTATCTGAAAAAGTGACACACACATACATACTATAAAAAATCAGCTCTGAAATGTTCTGAAATATGTTTCAGCCAAAAGGCACTTTGGGGACAAACATTCTCTTTGGGCAGAATTTAGCACTTGAAGAAGAATTACAGTCTTCAAATAGGCCTACTGTAAAAGCTCAATCATACCACCACCTGAGTGTATTTAAAAAAACCTAAAAAAAAAAAAAACATTTAAATTACAGACATGATCTGTAGATAACAAAACCTGTTTAGAACTACTGAAACATGACATGATACCGACAAGCTGTAAATCCCAAAGAGAAAAATACTGGAATCTCTGTGAAGGTAAACATTGATGCTGTTATGCAGGAGTGTGAAGTATTTATAGTTCATCATGTTTGTAGGTGAACTCCCGAGCTGAAATAAATCCATCATTATCTTCATCTTCTTTTTGGAAGATGTCCTCAACCATAACTTCATGATGGGTGTCATTGGCAGCATATCCATGCCTTTCAAACTCTTTACGCAGGTATTCTTTGACCTAAAACAGAAAGGTGTTTAGAATAACACAAATAACTCATTGGCATTGATGGTTTCATTAAGAACCTTTAACATTCATGTAACCTTTCAATTGCAAAAAAACTTCTTTATGGTGAGAAAAAAAAGGTTCTTTAGATTATTAAAATATTCTTTAGAAAAAGAAAAAAAATGGTTCTTTTAAGAACTATTCCATGAAAGGTTCTTTGGGGAACCAAAAATGGTTATTCTACTGCATTGTATAAAAAATAGTTTTTATGATGCTTTGTTTTTACCCCTTTTGGAACCTTTAATGCTTGATGGACAGCTGCTTTCTGACGCACAGTTGTAAACAAGCAACTGTTTTGACAAACCTCTGCTTTGGAAAGTTTCCAGTCATCATTGAGGTCCATTTCCTGAAAGGACTCATGGGATCTAGGCCCGTTTCGGATCTCGATGATCTCAATGTCAAAGATCAGAGTGCTCTCCGGAGGGATTTTACCTGTGAACACAGCATAGCCATGGTCAATATAGCTAATCTGAGTTACAATTCATATAGGGGTATTTTAGACAGATTTAATGCAATGTCAATGACAAATTCAAAAGCAGAAGGTGGAGAACACCAGAGTTCCTCGAATGTTTTATGCATATGAATCTTGCTGGCACACCTTTGCCCTCTTTGCCATATGCGAGAGCTGGAGGGACGGTCAGTTTCCTCTTCTCCCCTGCACACATGCCTTGAAGACCCTTGTCCCAACCCTTGATCACCTCACGGATCCCCAACGTAAACCACACAGGGTTTTTGTCTCCATGATGGCGGCTGCCAATTACAAGACATATGCATTAGTATTAAAAGCTAGAGACATGCACACTCTGTGGGAAATCCAAGCATGAGTTGTGTTATGGAACATGGTTGGTGGTTCCTATCTGGTCTTAACTGGTCATCCGCTAGTCCAAACTAAACCATTTTGGGTCAGCAACACACCAACTAACAGCTAACGTGGTCAAGCTGGTTTTTGGATCAAGGTAGATGACCAGCTAATGATCATTCTGGACCAAACAGAAACCAGCAGAAATGTTACAAAACATAACTGTTTAAACTTACAAAAAAAAAAAAAAATGTGTATTCAGCAACAATAAACACATTCTGACAGTTAACCAATGCATTCTCATTGCAAAAGGGGAAGGTTTGGTTAATAAAGGTAGTTCTTCTGCAGTGTGAACATGCAATAGATGGTTGATTAGATGTCACCTGGAATGAAACATTGTGCCATTACTCTCCAGAAAACCTTCGTAGTGAACCAGAAGAATATCTCCGTATTTGGATTTACGATGACAAAGGAAAGGTTTGTACAGAACTTCTATTTTCACCTCTGGTTCCGGAAGTTTTGCTCCATCCACATAAAAGAACAATGCAGAAAAAATGCATGCCCACAACTCTGGAATCATCTTAATATAAAGAACCGTTTAACACTCTCTAATTGTTCAACTAATGTTTCATGCACAACAAAGTTAAGATAAAACTTCCCAAACTTCAAGTTGTGCCGCCGCGACTACGTGGCAAGCGAAATTTCTACAGGGGTCTTTCCCAAACCAAGGATGTCCGATCCGTGAACGAGTCATTCCTTTGAGTCGACTCTTTTCAATGAATCGGTTGAAATTGTTCACAAACTTGAAAAACGAGCAGTTCACTATGACTGTTCGGTGTTCACAATAATAAACAGCAGAAATGTGACAATTGACATGTTTATGACTGATTGCATGAAATATTGAAATAGCCTAGATCATTTCTGAAAATACAAATTACATATTGTTTTATGAGCTTAATTATGACTTCAACACGCTGGGAAATATCACAATTGCAGCTTTCAAAAACAAAAGGATTAAAAAAAAATAAACGTTATAAACGACAGAAATGATTAATGTACTGGACTGTATTACATATTAAAATATATGAAACTTATTAAAATGTTAAACTTACAAAAAAAATGTAGGTAAGAGATAATGAATTTTGTTTAGAAAAATACAAATTATATATTTAGGTTCTAAATTACACTTTTCAAATTACTGGAACACATCACAAATACAACAAAACGTAATAATAAACGACCGTTTAATTTAGAGAATGTAATAGGCCAAGTTGAGATGTCACAACGGGATTGCGTAAGAGACTCGCTGAGTTCATTTGAAAGGAATTGTTCGAAAGAATCGACTCTCGGACCTCAGCACACACTCCCCAGATTCCCAGCGTAAACGTTGCCACACTAAAATACAACATTGAATTATTATTCGTCAGATTTTTTGAGGACACGCCTTGGCGACCAATGTCTAATTTTCATTGTACATTACACACATAGTCTCAGCACAACCACGCCCATCTACTCACACCGTATCCAATGAGAGGTTCGCTAAACGAAAATCCCACAGACGTCACGTACGTGGGCCGATCCTTCTATGGTCACATGGACTGATATTCTCGAAGCTTTTACGCCAGTCGTTTGCGTAATCTCAATTCCCAGCAGTCACTTTGCGTCTTTCGGATATAGTTGTCGTAGTTAAGAATTATCTCGAGTTTCTAAAGAGGCTGTGTTGGGCTCAGTCTTGCCACGACTAAGTAATGAATTGTCAAGAGAAGGTCTATCATGGAGGGAGTTCTCTATAAATGGACAAACTATATCAGCGGTATGTATACAGCGATAGTCAAAAGTTACATGACGTTAATCAGGGAAGTCTGAAAAGCAGTTAGCCTGTTTGCTAGCTCAAGTAACGTTAACGTTAGTGTATAAATGAAGTTAAGCCATCATCCTCTTTAGCTCTTTGTGCCGATATTTTTTTTCCAACGCTGGGACCAACTGAACCACATGCGTCTCATCTCCCAAAAGCATTTTCAGAAAAGTTTGTTTTGCTCTTAAGATTATGTGTGATTCTGTTTTATTCACTTCTAACTATGACCTGTTAAATGCCTCCACTTGACTGGAAGAACAAGTCAAACCGTATTATGTTCATGGATCTCAGCGTCATCAATACATTGTTACATGTGTCAGTTACAGTGAAAAATCTCATAATCGCTTTGTTGTTTCTCTTAAGGTTGGCAGCCTCGTTGGTTTGTTCTTGAGGGAGGCACTCTTTCCTACTATGACTCTCAAGAAGATGCATGGAAGGGATGCAAGGGCAGCATCAAAATATCTGTGTGTGAAATACAGGGTAAGGAAAAGTTTACGGGCAGGAAACCTAATAACCATTACATCACAAGCAGCTATTCTTTATGCTTCACGATATTGTAACACATGCTTACGCAAGTGGATGTTTCTTCATCTTTGGGAACTTTTATGTCCCAGGGGCTGATTTTTATTAAAACTAACGTTCAGCTGTTTTTCTTTAATGAAGTTTGAATTAAAACTGTCTTCAGCGCTGATTTTTTTTTTGCTACTTTTCCAATGTCTTATTTGATTTTTATCATTTTATCTTTTTTAATCTATTAATCTTAATTATAAAAATCCATCATGAAAGTATGAATCATTGCATTTTTGTAACTGTACACAACCTTTTTACAATATTTACTGTTTGAAAATGATTTATAATTATTGCCACTACAACAACAATGTTCTCCCTAATAGATTTTGAGACTATATGTAGGATAAATAAAATGCAAGATAAGAAGTTAGACTTATGCCTTATGAAAGGAAAGCAATTTATTTGAAAAATGTACATTTCCTCTGCCATCATTTCCACCATTCAATCCTATGTCATTTTCATGGAGATGTGATGAAAATGACACTGTGATTATTTAATAAAATGGGGAAAAGGAGCAGAATTGTGTGTTCACTGTCGAACACAGAAATAGACTAGTAAAATAAACAAGTGGGAGTGTGAAGAGACTTTATTTTTTAACTGGGCCAAGTGTCCAGAGTTGAAGAAACACCCAAGTACTGTATTACAACTACTGTACAGTGACTGATCTCATGCTTTGCTTATGCGTCTTCTTTGTCCTCCCTCTTCATTGTAGTTCACCCATCAGATTTCACTAGGGTTGATCTGATCATTCCAGGAGAACAATACTTTTATCTCAGGGCAATTAATGCAGCAGAGAGGCAGAAATGGCTTGTGGCGCTGGGGACTGCAAAAGCCTGCCTCACAGACAACCGAACCAAGAGAGAGAAAGGTGAGTGTTGTATTTTTGCCGTAATAGACAAGATATTCTATGTAGATCATCTGGCGTGTATTAATATGACAGTGAAATATGATAATGTAATATAAACTACCATCTCGGTTGATAGTTTGCAGTCAGTTCTAATGTTTTTGAAAGAAGTATGTTATGGTCACTAAGACTGCATTTATTTAATTAAAAATACAGTAGAAACTATAAATCTGAATTTTCAGCAGCCCTTACTTCAGTCTTCACTGTCACATAATATGCTATTGTGGTGCTCAAGAAACATTTCATATTATTATCAGTGCTAAAAAGGTTGAAACAATTCTTTGTTGAATAGAAGGCTCAAAAGAACAGCATTTAATTGAAATAGAAATCTTTTGTAACAATGAAAGTGTCTTTTTTGTCAATTTTGTTACATTTATTGCATCCTTGCTGAATTAAAGTATTAATTTGCTGAATTTAATTTTAAAAAGTGTTAAATAACTGATCCCAAACTTTTAAATGTCTTTTTAAAGGGTTAGTTCACCCAAAAATGAAAATTAGTCCATGAATTACTTGCCCTCAAGGCATCCTAGGTGTATATGACTTTCTTCTTACAAATTCAGACGAATTCAATCGGAGTTTTATAAAAAATTGTCTTTCATCTTCCAAGCTGTTTAATGGCAGTCAGCGGGTGTTGCAGTGCATCAGTCCAAAAGAAGTAAAATGAAGCGCATCCATTCATAATAAAAGGTGTCTCACACGGCTCCGGGGGGTGAACCAAGGCCTCCTGTAACATATCAATGCATTTTTGTAAGAAAAATATCTATATTCAAAACGTAATAATCACTAACAGTTGTACATGGAAGCAGTTCTGGGCAGAGGACGTATGAGGTTGGCGTTGCGCATGGGCCGCTCAGAAGTGACGAACACGGAAGCGCAGCAGAGAGATCAAAACAAAACAACAGTCACAAATTAGAAGTACAAATCAAGGATTTATAAAGCAGAATGTCAGAGGATTTCGATATAAGACAAGAGGAGACTGGTTTTCCTTTGCTAAAGTAAGGAAACTTTGTTTCCTTTGATCCTGTAAACAAACGCTGGTTTTCACGAGACTCACCGGCACATGCGCAACTGCTTCCGTTTACATCTGTTGGTGCTAGCTAGATTAAAGTGATTATTACATTTTGAATATAGATATTTTTCTTACATAAACGCATCGATTCGCTGTAGGAGGCCTTTGTTCACCCCCCGGAGCCATGTGAGACACTTTTTATTATGAATGGATGCGCTTCATTTTACTTCTTTTGGACTGATGCACTGCAACACCCGCTGACTGCCATTAAACAGCTTGGAAGATGAAAGACAATTTTTAATATAACTCCGATTGGATTCGTCTGAAAAAGAAAGTCATATACACCTAGGATGCCTTGAGAATGAGTAATTCATGGGCTAATTTTCATTTTTGGGTGAACTAACCCTTGAAATGATATGTTTTAATGTTGTTTTAATAGACAATATGTCAAATACAGGAAACTGTGTTTCATATGATTTCATGGGGGCTTTAACCAATGATATAACACAACCCATTCAGATCAGGACGCTTGTTCATTTTGCAATTTTTCAAAGAGCTGTCAATTCAAGTCTATGAAGAAAATAATGTCAACAATAGTCTCTTTTATCTTCTCAGAGCTCCAGGAAAACACAGACGCTCTGAAAACAAAAATGTCTGAGCTAAGGCTTTACTGTGACCTTCTCCTTCAGCAAGTGAACAAAATACAAGAAAGTTCTCAGGTGGAGATGGCAGCCGATTCGGGGGAGGTAAGGGAGTGCTTGTCTTGAGTCAACCTCCACTACACTTACTGCACCTTCCAAGGACATATTATGACAATTAAACTATATTTAAGCTGTTCAAACATCAATGCAGAGTGTTTATTAGCTCAGACTTGCACTAATGAATTGTATTATAATATGATTTTTTTTGTCTTTATCACAATAATGAGGGGCAAAAATCAGTCCTAAAACAGTCAGACTGATCTTAAATTTAGTTGTGCTCTGTGTGGGTTTCAGGTAGGGGATGAAACTGGAAATCTAGTGAAGTCCACTTGCACCACCTTCTTGAAGACCCTGGAGGAGTGTATGCAGATTGCTAGCCAGACCTTCAGTCCGGACCTTCTGAGTCGGACCCCTCCAGGCTCTCCTCCTGTGGCTACCATCAAACCTCACAAGGTATGTTAAATATAACCACTGAATGGTTGTAGTTTCATTTAGTTTGTCAGAACCTAAAATAGAATGTTTCTTTTTTCCATAGATCAAACCTACTGATCCAAGAAATCAGCACCCAGGAGAAAAGTGAGTTCAGTTCATAGTAATGCACTCTTGTGGGTCAGATGTGCTTTTGTTTTTCTCTACAATGTTTAAAATGTGTGTTATGCAGACAAAAGGACTTAATCAACATCTCAGGAACATCAGCACATGAGAGTGGACCAGAAAATGAACCACCTCCATCTCCTCAAGAAAACATACCTACGTCTACAAGTATGACAAACATTAAGTCAGATTCAGAAATGATTATGCATGCAGCATTTGGCAGAGCTCAGCTATCATTTCCTGCCTTGTTCTGTTTAGGAAGTGGTTTAATGGAGGACCAAAGGGAACCCATGGAGCCTCGTAATGGCTCTACATCAAGCACACAGGACCCTGAAGAATCTGGAGGAGAAGAGAAGGACATACCGATCCAAAAAAAACAAGAGGAAGTCTCAGTGAGCCCCACACAAAACAAAGAAGAAAAGGTCACTGAAGAAATCCAGGCTGACCTGGAAGAGAATGAGCCTCAGTCTGAGAATAAACAGGAAGAGGAAGATAAGGTGGACACATTCTTCAGTACCATGAGCCACAGGTATGAGGCGCCTCCGTTGCTGTGATCCTCTGAGGGAACAAGATGAATGTACTGCACACATAGAAATACATAGAAGTACTACACACTTATAAATGTGGTATATGCAAAGTCAACGTTTCAGTAAAAAATCTAGATTGTGGGACTATAAATCTCCATTGAGTAACATTTTGTCCTGGGTAACCAGGTGCAGCCGATAAAGTGACAAGCAATCAATCCTGTCTGTTCTGTTAAAGGTATATTCAAAGGTAAAGTCTGTTGAAAGAATTGGTGGCTTGCTGTGAAATACCACACAAAACAATTTGCACTCACCTAAAAGTTTGCTTTCAGTTTGGACAAAAAAGACAGACCTTTATACTGCATACTTGTTGCGTCTCACCTGGTTGGATCGTGATGTAAAAGGCACTTTCCACAAATAGGGTACCCTTTGTTGTTCCATTATTTAAAAAAAAAAAAAAATTTAAGCACTAGATGCACACAAACTAGATGCACACCAAACTAGAACTTTTAGAAAAACCATTCTCTAACATCACATGTGTTAAAAAAACTGTTTTAAATATATCAGATATCTGGACCCACTGTAAAATAGAGATTTTTTTTTTTTTTTTTTTTTTTATGACAGCAGTGTCCTATAATTTTGACTAATTATTGAACTGATATTTGATTAATTGTAGTTCAAATCTATTTAAAAAATCCAATTGAAATGTCCAAACATAATGTTAATGGTTTACTGTCTTCCACATTATGCATGAAACCATTTCCAATTGGACCATTTCTAAAGGAAGATTCATAAATAATCTTATTTCCTTTTTTTTTTTTTTTTAAATTCAAAACGTTTATCTATGATATTATAAAAATGATTAAATATCTATTAATCCGTCCATAATATGACTTTCTTTTTTCAGACAGTCAGATACAGTCAGAGTTATATTTAAAAAAATTCCTGGCTCATTTTAAAGCCCAAAAAAGTGCATCCATCCATCATAAAAAATGCTCAACATGGCTCTGGGGGGTTAATAAATGTCTTCTGAAGCCAAGCATTGCATTTGCATAAGACAAATATCCATATTTAAAACTCTATAATAAACCATAATCTCTGTCTTCCACTAACTGTCATACACGTGTTCATGAAAAAAGAACACAGAATCCCAACACCCATTCACTTACATTATAAACCTTGGAAGAGCCAGGACATTTTTTTATATAACTCTGATTGCATTCATCTGAAAGAAGAAAGTCATATGCACCTAGGATGGCTTGAGGGTGAGTAAATCACGGGGTCATTTTCATTAATGGCTGAACTGTCCCTTCAAGTAGAAGTTAATGGTCAAGCACCTTTGCTGGAAAGACTCGTATTTGTACCTTGCTTGTAAAAAGTCCTGAAACAAAGAAATAAATGTCTTGCAGTTTCAACATAGTGATTTCATCATGTAAAGACAAAAGTGGTTCATGACTAAATGTTTATCATGGTATGTTTTCTTTTGGTCGCTCAAAATGAGGCCCAGCCTGTGATGAGGGTTTGTAGATTCTTTTGCTGTTCATAATTCTTTCATCTCTTTTATATAATAATGAGGTTATCACGTATCTACAACATTAATCTGCTCCAACTGCCTTCATTGGGCTGAAACCAAATAAAATTGAACTGTCCGTAATGTGAAATGTTATCAAAGCAACGAGTCGGTATTCAGATATAAAAACCTTTTCAGTATTATATCACTGTGTGAAGGTTGTAAAATCTCATTTATAATGTGTGCTTTTCTGAATTAAGGACTGCATGTTCCAAACTGGTTTTCTTCTGCTTTGGCTATGCCTGCTTTTGTATTGGTGTTTTATTTCATCAAATAAATGTGTTTTGTTGACGTGTGTACTAATGTATTGTCCTTGTCTGAACGTCTGTGGTTTTTCTTGTAGATTTAGTGATATAATACTGGAGGACGACAGTGGTATTCCCACACAAGCCTTTTTGGATTCTTGCTATGCTATAGTACCAGTTTTAGGTAGGACACTCTATCTTTCACTCTTTCTCCCTTTTCCACCCCTTCGTTGCTTTGTTTGTTTTCCCATCAGTCCAGGTTTTCATTCTCTACTTTCGGAGATCTAATTTATTGTGCTTATTAAATGTTGTTGTAATGCTACTGGGGACATAGATTTTTGTTACTCTGTGCATGTGTCAGTTCACCATGTGCTCATGATTTTTATTTATTTGCATCTCATGTTAGTCTGCACAGTTAATACCTCATTCTCCCTCAGGCATGGTCTTGCATGCTCTGCTATGTCTTTATACTGGGACAGTTCGGTGAGTATCTGACCAAGAACCAGGGCCAAAAACAAGAAAATCTGTGTCGCCAATCAATTATAAAACCTTTGTACAAAAGATTTTCCTCACTTTTCATCACTTTCTTCTTAAGGTGGTATCAAAGGTGATTGATATGTCATGCACTGGTTTGCTACTGGTATAGTTTTTAAGCCTCACTTTTTTTCTATATAGAATGGGCATGATGCTTCTGAAGGTGATTGGGATTGGGTAAAGATTAAAGGTGTTTCTCTCTGGGTTGTAGCGACTCAATACACTAAAGGCATACAGTAGCTCTTTGTGCAGATGAATCATTGGACCGCACATGAACTGGCACAAATTGTTATTTCCCACAAATGTTTCTAGACCTTCACATTGAATTTTATGTGTGATTGACTCACAGTTACTGTGACCCTCACCAATATATGAGTACACTACCATTCAAAAGTTTGGGGTTGGTAAGATTTTTTTTTTATGCTCCCTCAGCTAATTTCTTTAATCCAAAATACAGTTAAAAAAATTGAAATGTAATTACAAGAAAAATGTGCAGTTTTCCATAAAGCATTTTAAAATGTAATATATACCTGTGATGGCAATACTGCATTTTCAGCAGTCATTTCTCCAGGCTTCTTCTGAGATTATTCTAATATGCTGATTTTGGCTCACAGTAAACTATTTTTTTAACTAATATTATTATCAATATTGAAAACAGTTGTGCTATGTAATAATTTAGTGTAAATCATGATATTGTTTTTTGGGATTGATTAAATGTTTAACATAATTTGGAATATTTTTTTTTTTTTTTTTGCAATTATCATTTCCTGTAAAATTCTTTACTGTCACATTTGATCAGTGAATTCTTCTTTGCCGAATAAATGTATTCATTTCCTCCAAAAAAAATTACTGACCCCAAACTTTTGAACAGTAGTGCATGTTTAGGATGAAACTAACAGCTTAACCAACAAAGTACTTATAAAGACTTTCTCCCTCAGACAAGCTTGGACCAACTGTCTTTGCTCCAGTTAAAATGGATTTTGTGGGAAACATTAAGGTAAGTGTAAATGCAAACAATGAAATACATCTATAATAATACATACATATTTTGAATGACATGAGCAGTGGGTTTACAGATTATAAGTCTGTTCTAAGATGACGTGCATGTCATTAGTATTGGGGTGAAAAATGCTTGATGCATCTGACAATTATAATTCAGTGCATCCAGTACAGTAATTTGATCTGTAATAATGAGCAGTAATGAGTAATTACTGTAATAATACAGCAAATATTTAGTTAAGCTCGATCATTCAAAGAAATGCCTGTGACGACATTGAGACTGGTTTGTAATGGGTTTCCTTACATATTATGATATATGAATTATTGCTTGGGATTTCAGATCTTTTTCCCTTGGGTTTATCAGTTGAAGTATTTAACAGGGTACTGTAATTTCGCTGTACTTTTTCTGGATGTCACCATTACCACTAGAGGGCATAATAGCTTGGTCTGAGAGTTCATCCTCCTTATTTTCTCCATCAGAAAATCCAGCAGAAGGTGGTGTCCGATCCTGAGAGTTTCCCCACCCTGCAGAGCATCGTGCTGCATGAGGTGGAGACGGAGGTGACACAGGTGCGGAACTCGGCCACAGAAGCGCTGCTGTGGCTTAAACGTGGACTCAAGTTCCTCAAAGAATTCCTTTCTGAAATCAATACAGGGATAAAGGATGTCCAAGGAGCTCTTAGTAAGTCAGATGATCAAATCTAAAACGGTTTGTGTTGCAAAAAGAAAATAACAACTGGTTCAAACAACTGTCCTTCAGTTAGTGCTTTTTAATGTCCCCTTTCTTCTTTCAGATAAGGCATATGGAAAGACGCTACGGCAATATCATGGATGGGTTGTTCGAGGTGTCTTTGCAGTAAGTGTTGTGCTAAGAGTGCTGTTTTTCCATTTTAAAGGAACATTTGTCTGATGCCCTAGTGTCACTTCATGTTCTGTGTGTGTTTCTGTCAAACACCAAAATTGAGAAAATTGAGAAACTTTATACAGTTTAACCATACTTCATTCTGAATAAAAAAAAATGCTATTGAAGAACCCACCACTAACCAGTTTGTGGCTACAATATATATTTTTCTCTTTTGGTTTGTTTTGTGTTTTGTTATGTGTGGGCCTCCTATATTTATACAATTTTTTAAAACGTATATTTATATTTTATTTTTGCCATTTTATTGCAATAAGGCAGTATGGAGTAGACAGGAAGCTACATGTTAGAGCACTGCCCTTCAGGCTATTGGCTCTGACCATTTATGCCATTTTATTTATTTAGAAAATTTCTTTTATGGCCCTCTATGAAACATCTAGTGCAGTCATTCTCTATATGGTGTACGCTGATAATGCAATCTGCTAACAATCACATCATCACAACATGGCATGAGCTGTCTGAGAGAATGTTTCTGAGCACTTTATAGGCCTTGAACAGTTAAATACACACACTTGTATGTATCAAAATGCCCGTCTTTGCAAGTATCCTAATGAACGCAATAATTTAGGTCTTAAGTGAAAGCAAACAGCTGAGAAAGAAAACATCTGTAACAGTATACTGGATCCGGGCAGCTCTTAAAGTGACAGCAGTCTAATATTCCTGTTGTCTGTCATTCATGTTCATCAAACAACAAAAGAGAAAAATGTCTCACTGCTCTCGACTAAAAGCACTTTTGTAACTTTAATAAGAAGAAATTTATAATTAAGTTACACAGTTAAGATGCAGTGTTTTTTTTAATACATTTGTTTAGTTTATACAGTATATGTAGCATTTCTACATTTATCTGTTCTTCTGTAGTTTTTGCTCCTATTGTAATGTTTCTTATTCTTATATAATCACTGACTGTTTACTTTTTTCAGTGCATTTTTTTTTTTTTTTTTACTTTTATGTTTGTATTATTTTTTTTTTTTTTGTTTATAATTGTTATTATTTTTTTGAAATTTATGTTGTTTTTATTTTTTTTGTTTTTTGTTATTTTGATAAAATGTATGTATATTTTCTTATTTATTTGCTTATAAGTGTGTGTGTCTGTGTGTATATATATATATATATATATATATATATATATATATATATATTATATATACTCGTATCATGATTTTGGCCATATCGCCCTATAGCACACTATCAGAAACCCTCCACCTCCCCCAGCTCCACCCATATAAATATGCTACAAATAATTTCATGTATGCTGTATGTTCACAGCAGCTTGTCGTTGAATATACTTGCAGTAGTATGTCTCTGTACTTGCTCGGCAGCAATGTTGCAGATCTATTCAGCCAAGACCAAATACATTAACACTGGCATGTCTATTACAATGCAAAACTATTCCGAGAGTTGTCATGATTGATAGTTTTATGGCACAGGCTGTGCATAGATTCTTTAAAAAAGTCATTTTAGTGTTCCATTGAAAATAAAATTAATATACAGGTTTGTAAAAACATAACAACATGCTTTCAACCCCCCTTAGGCCTTTCTGACTGTGTTTATGTTCATTTTAGCTGGCTCTACGGGCTGCCCCATCCTATGAGGGCTTCATGGCTGCTCTGGTTTCTCATGAAGGCGATGAGCTGAAGGAAGGCTTTACGACCAGCATGCATCGAGACCTAGACGTCTACCTGCCAGCCATGGAGAAGCAGCTGTCCATCCTGGATGCTCTTTATGAGGAGTATGGCTTGGAATCAGATGAAATCGTGTGACTAATCAAATACACGTGAACAGAGCTTGGTTCTGACGGAGCTCATCGGTTTCAGTGGTGAAGTTGTAACTCTTTCACCCGCTGTGGTACCCGAGCCCGAAGTTAGTGTTGAAGACAGGGAGGTTTCTGTGAGGGCAGGGCTTGCAAAGCCTGACCAGTAAGAGTGTGTTGGATAATGTGGCATATGCAGACTCCAGTAACAGTCATCCCTGTGAAATTTAAACAGCCGTGTCAAAATAATGCTAGCTGAGGGGGGCAGGGTGTGATTCCAAGTGTTTTCGGGGAACAGGTATATTTTTAGAAACCTTCAGTGGCGTGATCAAGTGTTTTGTTGACACTGGTTGTATGTTTTTCATACACTTTTAGGCATGAGAGTACAACGGCAGATAAGCTGAAGATAGTGTTTACCTGGCAGTGAAGGTGTTACTCGCAGTATCCTTATTTACAGTAAAACTGCACATGTGCTTTTCTCCTCACTTGAGATATTGCATTACTTTTGTTCATATACTCACATCTCGCTCGTTTTAGACTAGCACAAAACTAAGAAGTTATTCAGAGACTTTTGGGGATTCAGATAAACATGCAGTTTGTTCATAAAACCAAGTACTTATGTTAAGTATAGATAATGTGGTGGGCTATTTTTTGCAGTGACATAATCTTAGTTTAAACACATTCATGATAACTCAATTCAGGACTTGTAGGATCAACTTGGTGAGAGGGACCAAAGCAGAGTTTCTTCTTCGTGATTTTGTGGAAAGATTTCCTACTATTGAGATTATGTAGCTGTGGCTCTCTCTACAAAAGGAAAGATGTCATGATATTTCCTCAGTGACTTTATTTATTGACTTATTTATATGAATATTAATTCTAACTGTTGATTTTTATTGTAAGAATCACACTATGCCTATTCTCAAATCATATGAATGATACAAATTTGTGCATGTTGCATTGCATGGATTGTTTTTATATTTTGACATTAATCTAGATTTCGATTACTAAATGATTCACACATAATATGAGGATGACTGTTCTCTTAGGTTTAGATTTTATTTTAATTGAATTCCACAAAGTTTTAAAGTAAAATACGACAAACCATAGGCTTTATAAATATGCCTTCCTAGCATTGTAAATGTAAGGATTGTATGACTGTATGACTTTCCTTTTCTGCTGAACGTAAAAGATATTTTGAGGTAAACAGAAAGTTATCAAGAATATAAAATCATGAGACATTTCTCAAAATATCTTCTTTGTTCCATATAAGATATTAAGTTTTTGAACCGCATGGTGTCAACAAACATGTATGAGTTTATTTCTTCTGTTGAACACAAAAGTAGATATTTTGAAGAATGTTGGTAACAAAACAGTTGATGGTAGCCATTGACTTCCATAGTATGGAGAAAAAAATACATATACCATGGAAGTCAATGGCTACTGTCAGCTGTTTGGTTAACAATATTCTTCAAAATATCTTGTTGTGGATTAACTGTCTCTTTTAATTCAGTTGAAGTTTTGACATCCTAAGAATAGCACACAGTATCCATGTGGCCATTCACTAGTATTAAAATGTCTATATGGTATGCCTTTTTATATGTATTTGCTAATTGTACTTTTTAAATTGTATGTAAATTACACTATATTGTCTCAAGTGGTTTTCTTTTAAAAAAAAAAATTTTATTCAACAATATGCTAAATTTCTCGCAACAGATCAATTTTGTATTTTCAAATTCATGAGGTGACCAATAACAAGCATTATCCATTCAAGTGACCTTTTTAGACACAAGTAATGTTATATCGCCGTTATGACACTCAGTTCTTCAATATCTGGATGTGGTTGCTGGGATACTCTCACCACAACAAGAATGATCTCTAGACTCAATAATAAGGGCTGAGAATAGAAGGATTGTTTTTACGTACACTTGTTCATGTGTGATAGACTTTGTTCGTCAAAACACATAGAAAATATCCAGAGGCAGTGGTTCACTTTGACTGTTTTGAGAGAGTATTCTACATGACCAGTCTGTAGTGACTAAATATACTACTACAATCGAATACAGTATTTATTAAATGGCCATCATGACAGTTCTGAGAGGAGTTATATTGCATTCCATACTCAATGGAAACACTTTATCTATGCAGCATTGCTCCATCTATTGCTTGCAATTGGATGCCAAATTAACCTCTTGCAACACCCCCAGCACTCTATCAGAAACTTCTTGGCCCATGAACAGAGTTTTCCAGTGACCTGAATGCAAGCTTCTTGGAAGAAGAGGTCTAATATGTTAACTGGATTTCAGCCAGCCAGACAGAATGTAAAGTGTTTTTGATTAAGCAGTATCACAAGCTTTTGTACAACATTTAATTTAACAAGTGCATACAAAACACATTCCACTACACTGCTTTTCAGTGTGCTAGACTGACATATTTAAAGGTGCAATAGGTGATTGTCTTCAGAAACTATTTTTGTTATGCTGGTTGAAAGTCTCTTCACATCCCGATAGCAATCACTATGTTAAGTGTTCTAAATGTAATTATATATTCTGTGGAAGGCGTAGGACCAAAAAATGTTTGTCGAGCGTTTTGATTGGGTTTCCTACCTGCCTGTCAACATATGTATTTGCATACCTTTGCGCACCTGGTTTGCGCAGACAGGATACGTCATCAGCACCTTCACGTATACTGTGCAGACAGTGCGAGAATGGCAGGCAAACATCAACAACCTGATCTTTCTTTCTGGTATTGTTACTAACTGTGCTGTAAAGTTTTCTCAACGGTGAATGACACATGATGCATTTTAGCGATGTTGTCTCTGGGTTTGTGGTCTGTTTGCGTTCATTCATTCAGGAGGCGTGGCTTTGGGTGGCAATTTGCAGGGAGGGTGGGACGGGTGTTTCCAATGCTAATAGGCTAAAGTTAGCATTTTCCAGTATCTCCTACTGCACCTTTAACTGTTGAGCAAAGGTCACACATCTTTTGCAAACTCATGCACATGACAGTATTTAAAACATTTAATCTTTTCAAAAATGCATCTGTAGACCTTGTGTTTCGTGTTATTTAACAGTTACAATGCATTTTCTGTAAATTACCCCTAATGATATTTCGTTCCTAAATGAATCAATATTTGTTGATTAAATTAAGGTAATGATTCAGTGTCTTATACGTACTGGATTATGCAATGAATGTTGTTTTCATTGTAAACCTACCCTAAAGCATGGACACCACAACAAATTGCAAGATTTAACAGAATATAAATTCAAAATTTTAAAATATATTTTCCTGCAACACTGCAGCTTTGACATTCGATTCTTTGTATTGAGGCAAGAGGTCAATCTGTGATGCTACTTTGGCAGCATTGGCTTTGTCATCCCATGACCTATGGCATCAGTTCCACTGCTGCCCATTCACACTTCTCAAACACTGCGTATTTCAACACTAAACGCAGCTCAACCAATCAAATTAGAAGACTGCAAACAGCTGTTGAATGAAATATATTAGACTGCTGCAGAGATTATGTATTTGTAGGCCGAAACAAGGTCATTTCTGGAATCTGAGGGTGCAAAAATATCAAAACATTGAGAAAATCACCTTTAAAGTTGTCCAAATGAATTTCACACAGGCAAAAAGGGAAATGCTAACTTCCAGGGTGTGGCCTAAAAAAATTTAATCACAGCACTCTATAGTATTTATTGCCCTTGTCAGAAAAAATTGAGCTAGTTGATAATGTATTAAGACTTTAATTTTTATATTGATGAACACTCATCTAAGATTTAAGAGTTCTTGTGATTTGTCCCTTTGTTCCTGGCTATTATCCATCCATTTATTTCTAGTTTATATGTGTTTGTGTATGTTGTTCATTCCCTGCCATTCTGTTGCACCTTGCATGTTTTCCATTCCCCCCGTAGGTCAGGGATTTTCACTGGGGCCTCGGGTGACAGCTGGGTCCTCTCTGTTTCCTGCCTGTGGGGCCCCCTGTCCTCCGTCCTACACCGGCACCCGAAACTTGACACCACTAAACCTGCATTGGTATAATCCATCATCATACTTACAATATGGCAGCTGTCTTTTTTCCTATTTAATTTAATCACAGTCTATTGAGCTGTTTCCAAAATTGCCCAATACACTATTTCTTTGCTCATTCATTCCACAAGTCCACAGAATGAGTGAAAGAAGCGAGCAAATTTCGACACTGAGTGTGCTAGAAGTGCTTCAGATGGCATCTTTTGTTGAGGTGCATTATGGAATTGAATGAGTGCACTCGATAATGTCCACTAAAGTTTTCCACACCACTACAAATAGTCAGTGTTGGGTAGATTACTTGTAAATTGTAGTCTGTTACTGATTACAAATTACATACATTTTGTAGTGTAGTCTGTTAGATTACACATGTTATGCAATTAATCTGACTATATAATCAATAAAGGTAATTAATCTGATTATGAGCATTTTTAAATGTCATATGGAATCTGATTATATAATCTAGATTACATTTAATTACTAAATTACTTTTAGTTACCCTGAAAATAGTACACTATATAGGTTGCGATTTGGGACACAGTTTAGGATTTCACCAGCAGACATTTCAAACTCCAGACTATAAGATTATCAGAAAGTTTCCACCCAGCCCCAATGGAAAATCGCAGGCAGCTTTAGCTAAATAAGACCCCATTTGAGCCCCTGCAAATTCAACAGGGGTCTCACCTCACCCAGTTCCATGCGACCCCCTCTTCAATGACTCATACTGGCACATTCCCAACAAAGTTCAAAATCAGATTGTGTTATGCAATGTATATATAAGATATTGCCTAGCTCATCTGCAGGCAAATTACCATAACGTGATTAGTGGGTAAAGATATGGCTGTGTAATATGGTTACTGAACGGCAACCATCTTCACAAATCTGTGTACCCAACTCAGGGTTCCTGCCAACCTTTACAAACACACACACACACAATAAAAAAATGCCAGTCTAAAGCCATTGCACAAGACCTTTCAGACTCTAAGGTCCATTCTTCCATTGGCACAAAGTGTTTCTTTCCTGAAAGCTGTCGACAGCATCCCTTTATCTTTCTCTGTCACCTTCCGTCTCCTCTGTGATCAATACACTGTCAATCACTGTCAGGCCTCACGCCCACATATACAGTCTCTGAGCTGCAGAGCTGGAGACTCAGCTCAGAAATGCTGATGTAACTGCGGCTGGCTGTGTTCTAGCACAGAGCCTAGTCAGCTACAACACAACACCTTGATGAGCTAGAAAAACTCATCAAATATACAGCAATGAGAGCAGTACGACGTTCTCTGAAGGCTTGCCAACACAAAAATGTTAGCGATGCCAACCCATATATCACATGATCCACAAATAACTTTTAAAAAGTGTAATGATCACTTCACTTCAACATAAAGCAACATTCATAATCCACCTCTGTTCGAGTTTGTTGTGGTCAAAATGACTTGAACAACTTGTGCCCATCATACAATAATTTTATGCTAAATCTTTCACCTCTGATTGCTCAGAATCGACAGATTGGCTCTGACGTTGGGCAACTAGCATTGACAAATTTTATGTAATCTATTACAACATTTTGATGAAAGAATATGAAGACAAAATCCTCACAAAATTCATGTTTAGAAGAAAATGAATGGGTCCAATATAAACAACAGTGATACTGTAAAAGTTAACTTTTCAAGCTTTATTTTAGCATCATTACAGGACAGTATCAAACAAGTTTTAATACTGAGAACAGCTTTCAAATTACACTAGGACAAAACATTCAGTCTCTTTTGGATTTGTCTGTTGTGCAGTATTTGATGTTAACATCTTTCCTCAGTTTGTACAAATCTGAGGATAACAGTCAGTTACAGTATGTGGCAATTTTGCTCTTTTGAACAAGAGTATACAATATAAACATGCAGTTTCACCAGAATAATACAGTAAATTCAAGACACTTATTTTCGATAATATATCCATAATATTTTACATGAAATCTACAGGGAAGTCAGGAATATCACCCCAGAAATGTAAGCAAAGAGTTTTCTGTAGCAAATGCATCATATAGCTTATGGAAAACTGGCTTGATCATAAAAAACTCAAAGATACTTAAGCAAGATTTCACTGTATTTAATAATAAGTAAGTGCTGTATGCTACACCTCAGGTCCTGTAGTCACAAAGGCTAAAGCACATCATATATGCTGAGGTATATTCAGACTGGACTTTGGCATAAATCAGTTTAAAGCCTTTGGGATGACAAAAACAGTCCAGCCTTAATCCAACAGTCTTAAGCCTGAATAGCAGCAAAATGCTATCCCTGCAATAGCAGACAGTACAAAATGTTCAATAACAGCTGTAGAGCCTTCACATACTGAATGGTTTTTCCAACACAACCTCACAACAATTCCAAACTATTTTGCATTTTGGCAAATTGATGGTTATATTCTTACACACCACTCACTGATGGTTAGGTTTAGGGATGGAGCTTCATGCTAACTGTTTTCTGAAAATCACATTGTATGAATTCAAACGAATCGCCACCTTGTAAAATGGTTAGGTTTCCTCGTGAGATTGGTTGGTTTTTCCTCCCTATTTTAAGATCTTCAGACCCATAACCCAGTAAATAAGCAGTGTTTGCTTTACTTCAAGATCTTGCAGCACAAAACAACAGCGTGGAACTAAGCTAAACTGTGGAATATTTGCACCCTACTCCACACATGGAGGTGGATGGGTTATGGATATCTTTAAGTGGTTTCCTGAGATATGATGGAAATGTTAACTAAGTGTGACCCCATAAAACATACCGAGAGCCTGGAAAGCAGGGTCTTCTAATCTTAAACATCCTAAATATTGTCAGTAAGTAGTATTATTGTAGTTAGTGTTTAAGTGCATTTATGCAGCCTTTTTTTTTTTTTTTTTTTTTTTTTTTTAACATTACATAGTCTGTGAAAACACCTTTTATCCCAAGGGTCCAAAAATAACACCTGCCATGCACCAAACTGAAGTAAAATGTGATTTTGGTGCTTAAGTAAATGGTTTTACTGGCCGTTTGGGTCACTGCAACAATGCAAATTGCAAGAAACCCCTGAAATGAGTGTATAAATGGTTTATGAGAGGTAGCGTTTCGTATAAGGGTGAGTAAAATGGTTGCAAATATGGCAAAAATGTACCTTATTTCAAAAAAAATTCAAAGTCTACTTGATATGCTTTCATGTGTGATTTCTCATGTTTCTTGAATGCGACAACAAACCACACAAACCGTGACATCGATTTGTAAAGAAATTTTAAAAAGCATCTATAGGGTGATATCCAATCAGAATATACATGAGAACGTATATTCTTTTTTTCATTTACCTAACATATGCATTGATAAACGCATTTCTAACATTTCCTTACAACACTGCCTTGAATTTACTTTTGAGTAAGGTCTTTGAATCAGACTCAGGCAGTGAATCGTTCAGAGATGTTACTGAGTTTGACTCCCTCATTGAGCTTTGAATAATTTTTTGGTTATGCTTGATTAGTATCAAAAAATATTAAAGATACTGAATGTTGGTACTGTATATGGTATGCTGGCACTTCTGAACAACCATCAAGCGATGTTTGTCAATTAAACAGTCATTTGGCTTATAACTGTGCCATTTTATATGCTCTTAAATTCCATTTTTTCTTCAATTTACCCATTATTGGGCTGTATGTTAATTTTGGACCCAGTATGCAAAACTGTACTAAACCTAATGTACATCAGTGTAATTTAAGATAATGAAATTATTAGGTTTCTTCCAAGGCCAAGCACCAGTTTGGTCTAAGCCTACTTTATATTACACTTAAAGATATGAGCCACTTTAGTTTTTTCAGTTACATGCCTAAGTAATGATCTCCGCTGACATGTCTACAGCAATCTCAGCCTCATGCAAAATACTATAGTAACAATGTCACATTGCATTCCACATACAGAGCACCCTTTGTAAGGGAAGGTGGGGTGGACCAGGAGAAAACAGCTTTCCTCTGAAACAATACTACAGTACTTTGAGGTATTGAGAAGTCCTTTACCCATCTCCAAGAGGCAACCAACTCACCTGTTTCCTCTTAATGCAGCCAACCACACTGGCCAAATGTCGAGCTAGGGCCGAATGGGAGGCAGCAGAGGCTGAATGAATGGAGAATGGCGTCTGAAGTCCTGTTAAAGTTCTTAAGAGCACGTGCACAAACGTGGCTTTGCCAAGCATTCCTTTCCCGAGTGAGCTACATGGCTTCTCAGCATCATGTCAACAGAGGAGTTCAGATAATGTGTTTGTGATAATTCCATCAATGATTTCTACTTTCAGTTTATCCACTGAATCTATGGTTTTCAGTGTCATCGTTTAAATGGATCTCGCCAGCTGAAACGAGACACTACTTTCTTTTGTCCTCATGTGAAATACTTGCAGTTTGTTGAGTCAATGAAACAGTCAGCTGTGCACTTGAGATGTCCATAAGATCTGTGGACAGAAAGACAGGGATGTTATTTGGACAAATTGAATTTAATCAAAGCAAAATTCTTTCAAAATATTATTTTAATAGAACATTGTGCTAGAGTATAATAGTCAGTAAAAAAATTATATTCAAACTTTGGGATGAGAAAATGGCTCATTTTCCATCAGGGGGATTTAAGCTTTGCACTATTCATTTTAAACAGGCTTGAATAGTCTTACCCAGGCAAAATGGATCTGCATGTGTGAAAGCCAAAATCCTTTCCATCACACTCCTCTGCCTCTTCATAGCGATATCCATCCCCACAATATGCAAGTTTGCACTCTGAGAAAGAGAAAAAAAGGAAAAGCAAAAGATTGGTGAAATTTACAGTAAAAAGGTGAGTTATATGGTAGCAAATGTACATTTTAAGCTTTACAGACTGAACTCAAATTAAAAACATAGATTTTATGAACTGAGATAATGTTAATATACCAATTTACTAAAAAAAGTTTTGAGATGTATACACAAATACAAAACACCAACATGGCAAACAGACATGACACTAAAGTAATGCAATAATCATTAATTAAACAACTTAAGATATAACATAAAACCCTATTGTACATAAGTGAAAAGAAATTGTAAAAAAAACTAAGAAGAATGCCGTGGTGTTATTACCTTGGTGCCCTGAGATGAGGGAATGAGCATTGCATTGCTACATATATCTGGAAACTCCTGTTTACTCTGAATACTGAAGCCTGATTTGTTCATGTTTGTGTAGCTGCACGGACAAATATATAAGTTGGCTCTTAGTGCCATTTTGTCAGAATCTTTTGACTGATAGCGACAGTCAATGACTCATGTGTAGCCTTATAGCACAGCAGGTTATGCAACGCTCGTTCCCTTCTCTCAGGGAACTGAGGTTACATTAGTAACTGGAGGATTCCCTATCAAACAGTCTCTCCTGTTGCATTGCTACACATATGGGGAACGCATCCAATGGTGCCATGAGTGCAGAACAAAGCGGCTTTGTGAGTCCAGCCTCAGAGAACCCATAATGATGGCCCCTAAGAAGCGTGAGCCAAATATGAGAGATAAGCCACCAGGCTGGGGTACATGTTACAAGACCTTCTCCATTCACAGAGGGGATTAGGTAAACTAAGTGGACAAAATCTATGCCTGAAGACCAGGGACCTCCAAGACATAAAATCTGGCGAAGGTAAATGGCGAAGACCAGTCAACAGATGCACAGATTTCACCAATTGAAACTCTGCTGGACCAAGCCCAGGAGGAGGACATTCCTCTGGTAGAATGGGCCCTCACTCCAATAGGACACTGCAAATCCACTGAGGCATAAGCCAGGGCTATAGCCTCAAATATCCAGCAAGATAGTCTCAAGAAGCAGGTCTCTGCTTCGTAACTAGCAGTCCTTTAGAGTGGCCTCCAAAGCAAGCAAAGAGCTACTCTGAATGCCAGAAGTGGTTAGAGCACTCTGTTTAATCTCTAAGAGCCTGAACCGTGCAGAATATAGGAAGCATTAAGAAGAGCCAGAAGGGAGATAACTTGTGCTCCAAACGGAGTGGAGAGCACCTTAGGCACATAGCAGTGTCTTGGTTTGAGGATGACTACAGTAGTTAGGCCCAAAATCAAGCCATGAAGCACTGACTGACAGTGTACTCGCTTGACCGATGCTAATGCCAGAAATAGGGTGTTCTTAAGTGCCAGAGGCCTTAGGTCAGCTGATTGGAGCGGCTCAAAGGAAGACCCTCGTAGGGCCCTAAGGACTATGAATAAGTCCCATGTCAGCATAGTATGAGGATGAGGGGGGTTAGTCTTCAAGCTCCTTTCAAAAACGTATTCCTACTGACTGGCCAGCCACGAGCGCGTGATTCACTGCGAAGGGTGCCACATACACTTTTAGCATGGAAGAAGAGTGCCCTTTGTCCAGCAGCTCTTGCAGAAAGGTAAACATGGATGACATGTCACAAGAGGATGGGTCCTCGTTCCGTACTGCACATAATTTAGAAAATACTGACAACTTAAGGGCATAGAGATGTCTTGTAGATGGGGCTCTAGCCTCCAAAATGGAATTAGCCACCCTTACTGGGAGCTGTAGTGACTCACGTTGAGGGGCCAAACATAAAGGCTCCACAGCTCAGGCCCGAGGATACCAGATCTTGCCTCTTGCTTGAGAGAGAAGCCCTTCCTCAATAGAATTGGCCAAGGGGATGCTGATAGCAGCTGAATCAACTTGGGAGAACCACGTCTGATTACTCCTGAGTGGGGCCACCAAGAGGACCGAACACCCGACTTCCCTTAACAGTCTGATAACCTGAGGGAGTAAGGCAATTAAAAGGAAGGCATACAGGTGAGCGCTGGGCCATTTGTGGGCCAGAGCATCCCGTTCCTTTGAGAAATATATTGGCCAGTGAGAGTTGTCTTCTGAGGTGAAGAGGTTCACCTCTGCCCTCCTGAAGACAGACCTTTGAACAATTTGGGAATGTCGTCTCTATTCTCCTGGAGCTACATTGTCCCGGGGCAGCATGTCCACACACTGGTTCAGTCTTCCCAACACATGGACTGCCCTCAGTGACAGCAGATTATACCATGTCCATAGAAGGAGGTGTATCGACATCCTTTAAAGGTAGTGTGACCTTGGTGATTTATAAAGGCTACCACTGTGAACCTGTCCGAGCAGACCAGGACATGGTGCCCCCTCAAATCTCCGTAAAGTTGAGCCATTTTGGCCATGGCCTTGCCAATTGCCAGTTGTTCATTTGCTGTGCGCAGCTCCCTGAAGGCATCAGAACTCTGGCCATACTCATCCATTGTGCAAAGAAGTTCAGCCTGAAAAACTTGGAGTACCACCATCATGTGAAGCACTGAGCCAGCCTGAGACTTCAATGTCTCTGAAGTAAAGCGACCTCCGATCTTTACGGAAGGCCAAAGCGTTATCAATCTGTAGGCGGTTCAGCTCCTGTTAGTTATTCACCACAAAGACGTTATCCTTGCAGGTACCACTCATCTAAGCAGCTGCAGGCAGGCTCTTTAGGAGCCAACCAGTCCAAACCAAGGTCTTCCACAGCCTTTAAGAAGATGCAGATCTGTTAACTGTGCCAGGGTCCTCACCAGAACACACCCAATCTTCTGCATCTGAAGCTGTCAGCGACTTAAGAGTCATCGGTGACATGACTTGTTCATGCTGCTACACGAATGTGAACAAATCAGGCTTCAGTATTTAGAGTAAACATGAGTTTCTCCATGCACCTAGCAATGCAATCGAAGAGACTGTTCGATAGAGAAACAGTCTTTAAAAGAAAAACCATTAAATGTGAGTTGTCTCACTGGGAATGTCAATTTATTGTTTTTCACTAAAATTATAAGACAAATTATTATTTTTCACTTCCAAAAACTTTACAAAAACTGACATTAATTTCTTTATTTTATTTGTATTTTTTCAGTTTCTCACAGTATAGAATAAGGGGACTTACTGTTAACCAATTAACAGGATTTTACTGTTAAAATTATTATTTATTTTTTTACAGTGAGAGATCATGTACAGTCTGTTAATGTACAATCTAGCAAAATAAACTCTTAATGCATTCCAGCACATAATTCAGCTTAGTTCATGGCATACAAAATAAATGAACAAACACAAAAATACTCTGCTTCATGCTGTGGCCGCATTACCAATTTGGGTATGCATTATTTTCCTAATAAATCAATCGCCTGTCTTCAATTATTCCTTACATAAATATTGGTTTGAGTGTTAAATCATTAAATGAGAAGAAAGAGAGCACAGTGCGATACGAGGTCTAAAACCAGCACAACTATGTAAGACATAGAATGCCTGGGACAAAAGCCAGCTCTACAGTTTAGCGGTCATTGTACAAAAATATATGACCGCAGAATTCAGTGATCGACCAATCAGAATGGAGTATTCCAGGGCGCCGTGTAATGAATTATGAGCACATATGTTGTGGTGACTTCAGAATGAAGGTGTTATTCTCGGCTTCATTTGCCATACAGGACCGGATTATTCCCATTTTAGAATGCACTCTCACATTAAACTGCATTACAGCATGTTGTTGGGAATAAGCTGTCAGTTGGAGCGCCTCTGTTTCAACCTGATACTTACTGACACAGCCATCTGTGACCACCTTATTTCCATCATCACACTCCTCTCCGTTCTCAACTTGCACGATGCTGTCTCCGCAGAAACCCTGCTGGTCGGGATCACGCTCCATCGACTGGAATGGTGTTAACTGCAATCAAAGAGTCTTTTACAGACCTTGGAGACTAAAATCACTGTGTGTAAAACTATATATACATATATATACTAAAAAGTGGATTTTGGATATCACTATATAAATCAGAAAACAATGTCAACAGGCAGAAAAAAAAAACATTTTTAACAAATCTTCAATTTTCAAATAATTATGTATGAACAAACCCCTCTGCAAAACACTTCAGAATATAGATAGGAATAAAACTGTAAAGCTTGGTGTATGTAAGTGATACTGAAGTGGATTTCTGGCTCTGTGCAAAAAAAAATATATAATAATAATTTTGAGAAAACAGCCTTTATTGATATGAATCGTAAAGGATATCTACAGACACGAATAAATAAAGTGTGATTTAAAAAAAATAAATGTGTATTTTGGATTTTTGTTTTTCAATAGTCTGAAAGAAGACAAGTTATGGAAGCAAAATAGCCAAAATTGACCAGTGTGGGAAAAACAATAATTTTGCCTGTAGTGTCTTGTAGCATTTATGATAAAATATAAACTAAATAATAAACCTTATACAACCTTAAATATGCTTTTCCTAACACATTCATATCATTTTAACACTAAAAAAAAACAAAAAGTTCTGGACAAGCATTACGCCATCTGTCCATTTATAAATTGGATTATGTTTAGATCACAACAATAATGGGTACCTGAATTGGAATCCAGCCATCAATGTCTTTGAAGTAAAGTGACCTCTGATCTTTACGGAAGGCCAAAGCGTAATCAGTCTGGAGGCGGTTCAGCTCCTGTTCGTTATTCACCACAAAGATCTGCAGCACAGACATTAAATATTATCAACTGCTTTACTGGCAAAATGAATTGAATGGTTTTGAAATTGAACATCATCCAAAAATAACAATCAATCCAGTGCAGTGCACAGATATCTGGGAATATTCAGGCTTAGTTTGTAAAGCGTGCTGGCATTGCTGGCTTACCGCTGGCACTCTGGGATAGCTGCCCCAGTGGTCAAAGGAGGGGGCATTACAGCCGCAGCGTCCCGGGCTGCCAGGTTGTCCCCTCTCTCCTTTCTGTCCTACCATGTACAGTCCTGGAGGAGAGGTAAACAACATTAAGCCAAAGCCATAAATGTCCCTCCATGTGATGCAAAGTAATGGAGTGATTTCAAGAGCTACTAATCCTGGCCCTCATCTATCATGAAGAGAAATCAACTGAGTTAATATGCACAGAAACAAAAACAAGACAGCAGCTGTCCTGTGAATAAAGTGATGACATAATGTTTGTAATTCTGCAAGAAGCTTGGCCGCTCCGGCCGTCAGTTAAGGACATGATGTCATGGCTTCAGTCTCCTTTGGGGCTTCTGTTTCAGTCATGGATCAGGTTACTTCTGAAGCTAAATAGACCAGTGGTGGGATTTCCTACAGTGATTTAAGATCCATGTGATTCACCGTCTGCACATGGCGAATGCTGCAATATCATCATGTGATCTTGACAGAGCTGTTACCCCCCCCCCCATTTTAAAAATAACTAAATAAATAGATACATTTATTTTCATCTACTTAATTAATTTTATGTTCAAAATTTTCCAAGCAATTTTCCCAAAGAAACGATACTTTTTTTAGAGACCACAGGAGATTTGAGAACTATTAGCACTTGTATGTAAATTTAATACCTGAGGCAGGCAAACCGGGAGGGCCAGGGTGACCAGGAGCCCCCTGAGGGCCTGCAGGACCCATGGGTCCAGTTGTACCAATGTCACCTTTTGCACCCTGCATCAGAAATCAATAATAACGGTCATTTATTTCCAATGCTTTTGCACTGTTATCATGTTGTTATTAGGTGTTTGGTGATGGATCACCTGCTTTCCTCTTTTTCCTGGGCGGCCGGTGGGTCCCCTGTTCCCTGAGCTTCCAGGTTCTCCTTTTGGGCCCATTTCACCCTGAGAAATTATTTTAAAACCACACAGAAGATTGCCTTTGTTTCATTATGTTAACAAATAATAGATCATTTCTTTTCATATATAATATCAAATACCCCATAGCTTAAAAAAATATTTATAATAATATTTTCCGAACCTTCTGGCCAAGCATTCCAGGAAGACCCATTGATCCCTGAAACAGTACAAAAATGTGCAAAAAATAAATGATGGATTAGACAAGTTACAATTTGCAGTATAAAACTAATTGCACTATGGTAACTTACCTTGTCACCTTTTAAGCCAATTTCACCTCTGAAACCTTGTGAGCCCTACCAGGACAAGATCAAAACAGCAAAAGAATAATTTAATGATGAACAACTGGGGTACAAAATTAAAGAATGAACTGAATGATAAAAGTGAGTTCAGAGAGGTAACTCACTTTTTCTCCCTTATGTCCAGGTAAGCCCTGCAATAAAGGAACAATATTCAGCGAACAGAGTACAGTATTTAATGTCCATATGACAATGCAGTATGACTGTTGGAGTCCTAATTCAGGGGAAAAAAGACTGTCCAGACCTTGGGTCCAATTGGTCCTCTTGTCCCTGGCATTGCCATCAGCCCAGGGTCGCCTTTCTCCCCCTGTTAAAAACACAGGGGTCACAGGAATAACATTGTCACGGTTTCCAAAAAAATATTAAGCAGCTCAACTGTTTTCAACACTGATAATAATCAGAAATGAGCACAATTTCTTGAGCACAATTCAGCATATTAAAATGACTTCTGAAGGATCACACTGATGACTGGAGTAATGGCTGCTGAAAATTCAGCTTTTCAATCAGAGTACTAAATTACATTTGAAAACATATTAAAATAGAAGACTATTTTAAACTGTAATAATATTTTACAACATTAATGTTTTGACTTTCTTTTTTATTAAAAATGCATTCTTGGTGAGCTTTTTGTAATGTGAGGATGGAATTAATTACTCACTTTAGGCCCAGTTGGTCCTTGCCATCCACTTGGTCCCTGTCGTCCTGGGAGACCAGGAGGGCCAATGTGTCCCTGTAACACAAACAGCATCATTTTACACACAGAGAGAAATATACATTTAAAAGTACTGTAAGCTTTAAATCAGCTCCATATATCCTTACATATTGGCAGATTTCACTGAAATGAATGTCTTGATAAAGTGTTCTTGGCTTAATAAATGTCCAATCTTCTATGGCTTAAAAAAACGTCCAAATGTTCAATCTTTTTGCTTGCTCAGACTGCTGACATTATTTTGGCTGATATATCTTTAGTGCACAGGTTTTGGCTGTCTAATGCAGTGGCTCAGAGCAATTTTAGGACAATTTTAATTAAAACGTAATTTAATTACACAAATTCATTAAGTATTAACTGATAAAATAGTCCCGATATAACAGAACTTGATATACTATGAGTTTTTAGCACAGATGGAATACTGTATTGATTTTTTTTTTTTTTTTTTTTTTTGTAATTCTAGTATTACCACTTTTTTTTTCCATTTATTACAAAGGCAACATTTCTTAAACTTTTTTAAGTATAAGTTTTTCATCAGTCAATAAGTGTTTATTTATAGAGCAACACAACCAAAGTAGACTAAAGCACTGTGCAATGAACAAAAAAAATCAAAATGTAACAATAATGAATATAAAGGGACCAATATATAGAAATAAAAACAAAATAAGTAATAGACAATCAACAATCTACAAGAGATACCCAAAATAATAGGGAGAAAAATATGTCTTAAGAAAGATCTTAAATGCAGTGATAGATGGAACCGGTCTAATGTGAATACAGCAGAAGTGCAATCACCTTGATTTTTAAGTTTTACTCTGGGGACAGTGAGTAGGCCAAGGTCACATGATCTAAAGGTTCTAGAAGAAGTATACAGGAGCAAGTATTGATGTGCCAGGTTTTGAGAGCTTTGTAGACAAATAAGAGTTAATTTATACTTGACAGGGAGCAAGTAAAGACATTAAAATATGTAATGTGTTTATATTTGCCCTTTGAGCAGTCCACCTGCAGACAGGAAATGGAAGCTTGAGTAATGCCATAATACAGTATTACAGTAGTCAAGCAAAGATGTTTCAAAGGCATGGATTGCGGTTTCAATTGCTCATGGATGAAAAGATCTTAACTTTAGTAAGAAGGTGAAGTTGATAAAAACATGACTTGACAACAGCAGTGAACTTTAAACTGCATTCAAATAGGATGGCCAAATTTCTGGCACACTGCATATTTTATAGGATAAAAATATCAAGATAAAAAAAGTAATAATTTTGGATTTATTTTCATTTAGATTTGGAAAAAATAGCTTTAAAACATAGTTTAATTTCTATAAGAGTGTTTATTGTTAAGCTATAAGGTAAGATAGATTTGTGTGTTGTCGGCATATAGATAAAAAGACATGCCATATTTATCAAAAACAGAATCTGGGGGAGCATAAACAAGGAAAAAAGCACAGGTCCAAGAATTGATCCCTGTGGAACACCACAACCAAAAGGTAGATGTTTGAAGATGAGTGATGCCTTAGACCAGGGAAGTTCAGTCCTTGAGAGCCAAAGTCCTGCAGAGTTCAGCTCCAACCCTGAAAAAAAACGTCACCTACCTATAGCCTTAGTAATCCTGAAGACACTGATTAGCTTGTTCAGGTGTGTTTGATTAGGGTTGGAGCTAAACTCAGCAGGACAGCGACTCTCTAGTACAGAACTTGCCTACCCCTGCCCTAGAAGAACCTATTTTACAAATCAGAGTGAAACCACTCGAATTTAAATTCTTTATATTTTATTTCATTTAAGCTTTGAATTACAGAAAATTAGTTAACGATAACAACATTAATACAGTACATCAGAAATGTAATTGAGACAGGCATGTGACCAAATGTAAAGAACGCAAATGTTCTTTACAAAAATCAAATATTTATGATTTCACTGAGTATCAGCTAGGTTTCATGGCCACTGTCCCTTTTCCAACGCATCTAATGCGTGTAACACCTAAAGAAGACTGGCTGCTCAATTGCAGGGCAGTAAGGACAAGGTGAGGACAACATGTCTTCTGAGTGCTCTGAGGGACAAAACAGCCATCAGAAGAGATGGAGAGAAAGAGAGAGAGAGAACAAACTAAACCAAGCCCCATCAGTCTCCTGGCTTTAATTAAATTATGTGCTAAGGGCAGGAGCCGGGCATTGTGGGAGAGCAAATGATTTATTGTGCTGCCCCAGCACTAAGCTAAATTACTATGCAATGCTGCAAAGCTTCCTACACCAGCAGCACTCCACTCTCAGTGCCTGTTTGGAGTAAAACAATGCACCTGCACACCCAAAATCCTGTGCAGCAGTTTAGTGGCTTCTCGGTTTACCCACAGCCCCGCTGTAGGTATTACTGACTCTGGTCCCAAATGCCTTCCAGGAAACCACACAAGCCCACAATGTGATTGTGGGACAGGAGCCATGGGGATATTCCATTGTGGATTGAACCTAATGATGGTGACCACAAGTGTCCCCTGATGTTTAGCTCTCTGCTGCTTATAACATACAGAAGATCATGTGGAATCATATGACATGTGTATCTGTGTCAAGGTCGCGCTTGCTTTGAATTTCCTTCAGCTCATGTTATGCAGCAGCTGTAAAAGTGTGTGCATCTCTCATTCCTTCTTCTTCTCTTTTTTCAAAGTAAATCCACTTATTGGTAAACAGAGGACAGTGAGTCTCACCTTTTGTCCAGGTCTTCCAATTTCACCCTAGCAACATACAGGAGGGGAGGACGGAACAAATCAGTTCATCTATGTGTTACAGTATACAAAGTTATAATTTCTTGAGTCATAATTTCAAAAGAAGACATTTTTAAGAAAGTTTCAACAGTCTTTTAACAAAAACAGTTAAAACTTTCTTCAAAATATCTTCTTTTGTATATTCTGAGCCTGGTTCAGTGTTAGTACCTAGTTATTACACAGTTATTATAATTACTATAATAAGTACACAGTATGCACATGCTGATTAGGACTGTAAAATAAAGTGCAGTCATAACAAGAAACTTATTTGCTTCCTTAACTCACTGGACCACTTAATCAGTCTCATTTCTCTTTCACTCTTTCAGTTGCTTTTCATGCTGTTGTTTGTATTATATTTACATAAGTATGTTTTATACCTTATCTCCTTTTGGTCCCTTTGGTCCCGGCAGGCCAGCAGGTCCCTGATCATAAAACAAACATACCTGTTTAGAGCATATCCAAAACCTTTTGCTAAATCTATAGCAGAAATATTTATTTATTTATTTATTTTTTGACCAAGAGTGTTGACTACAACTTATAATTTTTGTAAGTCATTTCAATGCCAAAATGATGACTGTTTCCAAACAGGTTTCCCAAACACTCCTCATGCCTTCTATTGGTTGACATAAAAGTGACAGCCCCACCCAAAACTCAAACAAAACAATGGTCAAAGGGTCACAGCATTGGAACTTCTTGTGGAAATCAGCCTATGAATGGCTTCCTTATAGTTGGAAAATATTTTAATGAAAAAAAAATATGCACTGCACCTTTAAAATTATCATTGCTGTTGCAAACTTAAGTGTTACAAAAGGATGCATTTATAATGTTTTTGGCTGACAATCTCAATAATATACAGTACACAACTGATAACCTATGACAGAGATCAAACTGAAGATTGGACTGAACTTGCAGCATGGGAGAACTCTCTCTTGGGGTTGTTTCTAAGAATGGTACGATGGAGCAGAGGCTGGCGATGGAAAAAGGTCTATTTCCATCTGCTCTAAATGTGGCGCGTTAATAGCCTGCTCCTGCTGTGTCGTGGGGGGCCAAACTGGTCACATCCGTGTCACTACAGAAAGACGTCTGGGGAACTCACACGGGTCTCACATGCTGAGAGTTATGAAGGCTAATTACAGAGCTGTAACTGACCATTGTGACAACCCAATACTCTTCTTCCTTGAAGCACCAACTACGCATGTGACTTGCTTTTACTTATAAAAATGTTAGACAGTTTTTAACTTTTGGTTTTGTCAGGGTCTGTACATGTAAATATGGCTAATGGGTCAGTGATATGGCACTATTTTTTCGTCCGGGTCAATTCATATGTTCAGAAATAAAAACATTTGAATTATTGAAACATTAAAAAAATGTAAATTAAAATAATATTTTTTTTCACATTACCAAATCAAGGTCATGTGGTGTGTCCATCATTTAGAAACATGCAACAACAAATTATAAGCAATTTGACCTTTTTATAAAATGGCATGTTTTGGTTGTAAATGTCTTCTACAAGTCTTGTGGTGCACTAAAGCATAATTTATGAATTAATAATTCTCACTGAAAATACATACATTTTAATAAATAATTCATGATTTTTTTTTACTTTTTTAAAATAATGATCATGATACACCCACAAGTAATAAAAGGTGTAGTAAGGAAAATTATTTTACTTGATAGTTACACCACATGACATTTTAAAGCATTCAACTGAAAATACTGGAAATACTGTTCTTGTATTAAAATGGCATTAAAGTTTTTCAAAACCATATGAAAGCAACATGAATACAAGTATGTTTCTCATTGGCCCTTCTTTGTGTCTAGCTAGCATGTCAAATGTCCTGGTACATAGTCTTTGCCATATAAACAGTTTACAAAATCAACCAAGCCTCCAAACAGAACAACTATAGATCATTGCGGCATGACATTTCACTCAATGTGGAAAAAGCTGTTTACAGATGCATGGCCTCATTTTAAAATCTTGTACCAAAAATGTATGTAAATACGCCTTAAAGTCACCTGTTTGATAGTTGGACATCCAACTATGTTTTGTCCTCAACATGAAAATTGGAAGCACATACCTGAGGGCCTGGAGGTCCTGCTGGTCCCGGAGGCCCTGGGGAGCATGTGTGAGGTGTGGGATCGCATGGGACATTTGGTGGAACATCAGTCTCAGTCTATAAGAGAAGTCATAGAAAATTACATCTGGAAACGATGGAAATGGGAAAATGTAAAATAAAAAATAGTCCATAAAGTGTTATAATCTTTGTTTCAGTGGTTCTGTGGTTTTATTTACATCTATTATATTTTTTATCAACATCAACTATTGTGGTCATTTAGACAGACATAATGTATTTATTGACACCCTGAACCCTGTAGTACCTGGAACCTACACATGAAATCCAGGTGCTTGATCAGGACTCACCAGAGGGCTCTGCCGCCACAGTGAAGGGGGTGGAGGGAAGAGAGGGGGCGGAGGTGGACTCAGTAAACAGCAGGGGTTGAATTTCTTCCTGGTTTCCAGCAACTGGAGATCTAGATGAGGAGAAATAAGGTTCATGAGGAACATGTCAGCAGACACATGGTCCAGCGGAACAGTGTTCCTCTCCACTGTTTGGGAAAAGAGGGACTGAAACACATGTGTTTTATACTATGATACTTATCAGGTAGATGGAATGAAGAGTGTAATGAAAGGTCCTTAAAGATTAATCTGTAAATATGTAATGCTAGAGTTTTTCTTAGTAACTATTTCTAAGGCATTTATGATGACTTCATCAATGGGATTTTACTGATTTTTTTAGTGAATTTTCGTAGTTGCATTTACTATAATAATATGATCCACTAACATTTGACAACCACTATCATATCGAACAGTATATGTATTTTTTTTATTATTTGAAACTTGTTTTGAACAGTTTTGCTGTATTTTTTTTTATTTAAAATCTTATAAATAAATATTTAGTGGGTTTTTTTTTCCCACTTTTTCCAAATACATACACATACACAATGAACACACACACAAGTTTAAAAAAAAACACCATATAAATAAACCATTACTGTTGTGCAAAAGCAATAGCGACCATTAATAAATAAATAAATAAATAAATAAAGTACACATGCCCCTATTGTTGTGCAGAAGAAATAGTGATTATTTATTTAAATGGATAAATACATGCATACATATATACACATACATAGATACTTTAAAATAGAAAGTCCAGAAAGATGTTAACTTTGCAAAAACAAGCACTTGCCTAATTCAACTTTTCACTGCAGTGTTGGCTGACAAAACTGAAACAGCCATTTTGCCATCAGAAATAATAACCAGAAATAATTAATCGATGCCTTTGAAGAAATCTATTGCAAAATTATGACAAAATATTTACATTATTCTTATTACAGACCTGCGGACTCCAAATTGTTGATTATAGTATTGTACTTGAAATTTCCCTATAATATTCAAGCCAATCTATACTGCCACACAATATACTGTACATCACAAAAAGACTTTTTAAAGAGCAGTGCAACCTAATTCATGTTACCAATATTCTGCAGCTGCATTTATTTAATTTGCATGACTCATGAAATTACAGAGTCAATCAAATATGTTTTTGCGGGTGTTTCGTTGGTGCAATTATAACCCTTAATATCAGCATACCAAACATTCAAAAAAGAGTGACGTCTTACCTGTTGGAAGAGGGAACATATTATCCATGTAAGAGAATGATGCCACATAGCAGAGGAGTTGAAAATATAGTCCAAGTGTGAACAGATTCATGCTGCCGGCTGCGGTCTACCTCCAATAGCACCGAGGAGTGATCTGAGGCAGTCCCGCACTACTGCTCTCTCTCCCCGCCTCTCTCTCTCGCTCTCTCTCTCACACACACACAAGATCCACGCCTTTAGGAGAAGTGAATGCCAGCCAATGTCTGTTACACCTCTCCCATGTATTGGCCCTGAGCTAAATATACAGGAGGCAGCCGGTCAGCTGCCCTCTGCAGCCAATATTAGCCCGTTACTACTGCCAGCGCTCAAATGGACACAGAAAACAAAACAGTATGGATAGAAATGACATTGAAATGACAGGGTGTCATGCCAGAGGCAATGTTGGACTACCACCATTCATTTATCGATAACTCCACCCTGCATCATTTTTGCTGAAGGAAATCCAATGCTTGTTTCTTATTCATTTTGGAGTGCTGATTCCAAAGTGCCAAAGTCCAAAGTGTCTGTTTTGCTTTAGCATGTCACACTTTCTCACAAAAGCTTTTTTTTTTGACTACCAAAAGTAAGGTGAATAAGTCTTCTCTTATCCTCTAATACCCAAAAGATGATTCATATTTTCCTCTGAGTCAGCTTAGAACTATATGATCAATTTTCTCTCATATAAGAATGATTCACTGACTATATGACTTATCCAAAGTTAAAATGATCACCAGTTGTTTTCTGTGCGTTATCCGTGGGTGTTTTACTACAGTTGTTATTTTAGCATCATTGAGATACTGTTATATTTTTGTATTATTAATTTTTTATCTATATTTTAATTTTACATTTTTTGTAATTTTGTTGTGTTTTGTATGTCTATATAGTTTTAATTCATTTTGTCTCAGTTTTAGTACAGCTGTTTTATTACATCAAGTTAAACTAAATGAAAATGAGAAATATTGCTTTGGCAACTAGCTGAAATTAAATATTTCTTATATTTTAAGTATTTTTTTTATGGTTTTATTTTAGAATACTATAATAACCCTGTTAACACCATCCACACAGCAAGAGAAAATTGCAGATTTTGTGAAAAGAAAAAAAAAGTTATTTATAAACTGTTTAAGTTCTGTGACATTAAATGGAGTATTTGAACATATTTTTACATTCCTCCCGATTGTAAGCAGGGTAATTATAATATTGAAGTAAAGTACTAAAATAACTAAAACTAAAATAAAAATGAATAAAAAAAGGAATATATATATTAACTGATTCAAAATATTAAATGAAAACTATAATAATATCTCAATGATACATCAATACATCTTTTTGTCATTAAAACTGCTTTTATTTTGCTAAGTGCTTTAAAGCTTATATGTATAGCCTATGTGTATGTATTTTGAAAAATCTTATTTTGTAAAGAAACTGCTTGTGATTGTAGGCCTTTTGCAAATCAGCACAAATTTATTAGTAATTTCAGTTTATATAGAATGACAGAGAGTCAAATTTGATGTGGGCACAACTACACACTGGTGTTTATTTATCAAAGTTGGTGTGATAACTTGGTGTGACCATCTACAATGTCCGAACTGGAGGACTTGAATCTGAGACGGGCTGCCACTGGCATGTGATGTACACACATGCATAAAATGACAGAATTAGCCTGCATGCTCTGTAGTGGAATATCACAGATGTTTTCCAGCCTCTCTCGTCTATCTCACCCTCCCTCTCTGTGTCCTTTCTTTCAGGACTTATCGACCACCACTACTCACAATTTATTGGCGCCTTTACTTTCCCTCAGAATTAATGGACAGAGCAATTATGAAGAGGGCCGTTTAAAAGCCTGATGGGAGATCAGACAGAGTGCAGAACAAAGAAGACAGACAGGCAGCGAGACGGAGAGAAAAACAGGCTCTTATGAATCGCATTTTAATTTTCCATCACTTCCCCTAGAAACAAAATCTTTCAAAGAACATCAAATAACATTAATTGTGAAGTTGTTATTAGATTTTTTTTTAATCACTGTAATTCTTTATACAATAACAATGTGCAAGTATGGCCGTTTTTTGTTTGTGCACAATAATGAAACAATTATAAGGCTTTAAAAGCTTCGCTCATTTTGTACAATCCTGTCATTCTCACCTTTTCAAATTTGGCTGTGAAAATGGTTCTTTTAATAACTCTTTTATATGCTGGAAATGTGAAGACGCTGTGATCTGTCAAAGCCAAGGCGAAGATGCTCTCTTGCTCTGTGATAAAGCAGCACAGTAATGATACTTTATGAAAGAGCAGAAGATGAGGCCAGAAGACCTCAATTACCCAGAGACAGAGATGAGCTTAAACAGAAGCCCTCTGAAGCAGCGCACACAACACTGACCTGAGATCAGGTTAAGGTAAAAATGAATGGTAGAAGGAATGGGCAAAAAATTGCTAATTAAAATAATCAAATATACAGTACATAATCTAAACTGTCAGTGCCAAATGTCCTTTAATTTATTATTAGACATTGTTAGCATTTTCTCTATAAAAGGAATAGCTTTGCTTCAAATCCTCAAGTCTTTCCAAACCTCTATGACTTTTGAAGAAGAAAAGAAATACAAGAAAAACAAACAAACAAACCAAAAAAATTATATATATATATATATATATATATATATATATATATATATATATATATATATATATATATATATATATATATATATATATATATATATATATATATATATATATATATACACATACATATTGAAGTACAATTGATTGTACTAAAGTGGAACTATTATACTTTATAATTTAAAGTATACTTTAAATTTCTTGCAATTAAAAATGAATAGTATTCAAAGATCATACAATCCTCATCAATAGTGACATTAAAACACATTTCAGGCTTAATATTAAGAAATGTGCATTGTGTATAAGTAGCACTCCAAATATAGTTGAATTATAATTTTATATCAGTAAGTCTTGAGTGATATGTCAGTAAATTTGTTAATAGATTTGAACTATGCTTAGTATGAAATAAATGTATTTTAAATACATTACATTTTTACTAGGGTTACCTCGACAAAAAGTCTTACTGCAGAAAATATGAAACATGAATGAAACGGGACAGTACTGTATTTTGAGCCTGTGTGAACCACAGACGTAATTTCAAACATTTAAAAATTTTACAAAAAAATTCTACTTTAGTGTTCCACAGAAAAAGTGAAGTCATAATGGTTTGAAACAACGAGGTGAATGACGCGGGACCTTTTATTTTTAAGTGAAGCTTCTCTTTAGGTACTTATAGAAAGAACTGGAATCTATAGAAATTAATTTCAATCAGTAGCGACTGAGATCATGTTAAATGATACAGCTTTTCTTTTTATAGGAAATGGTGTCACCTACAGTAAATTAACCAAATGCAGTGAAAGAAAATGTAGTCATGATCCGATCTCATCCGATATCTCTCTGAGCTCTACAGATTGGAACGTGTCAGCCAGGGAAACTCCTAGGAGATAAACACAAAGTCTCACATTATGATATGAATATTAAAGACAACCAAAGTTCTGTTTACACATGAATAAACGCCATTGAAGTCGATCCTGTTTATCTCGAAATGCTTTTGTAACACTAGAAAGTTTCCATTCATCATTGGGGAAGCCCTTTGAGTGTCAGTGTGACATACTCAGAGAGTTTCAGTGTTCCAGGCCGCTATGACACTCAATCCTTCAATATGTCTGCATGCGGTTGCCAGGATACACCCAGCACAACAAAGAGGGTCACAACTTTCAATAATGGGGGTCTCATAGCTTTCAAGAATAGAAAGGTCAGTTATTTTTAATGTGTGTGTATGTGAGAGGGGGAGAGGGATAAAAAAAAACAAAAAACGTTTGAGTGTTGAAATTTACGGTTACACAGGCCTTGTGATGTTATGAACTCTAAACAGTCAAACATGTCAGAGGTCCAACACCACACTACGCTTTTTCCAATAACTGAATTTTTTTTTTTTCATCTCTGAGCCCCATATTCTCCTATATGCGTAATACTATATGATCCATAAATACATGATTTATCAAGTATGATACTGAACATAAAACACATGGAAACTTTTAATTATTTATTTTTATTTATTTATTTTATTTTATATTTTGTCTAAAGGTTTAAAAAAAACAAATATTAAATTTATCTGACTATTATTGTGTATGACAGGCTTTACGAGGTTAATTAAACAATGCTTAAATTTATTCAGTGGCCCAAACTGCATAAAAATATACATTTTGGAGCAGTTGCTGATAATTAAATTGCCCCAAAATAAGTTGAAATTCTGGAAGCTTGTAAATAATTAAAGACTACTAAAGAAAAGACTACTTTAGATAAAAATATCAGTTTTCCCAATTATTTTTTGTAGCAAGATGATATTTAAAAGCTTAGTTTTATTATCAAAGGTCTGTGGTTTTTATTGTGGGGGCAAAATGGTAACACTTAAGTATAGGGACCAGCTCTGACTATTAACTAGTTACTTATTAGCATGCCTACTATTAACATATTGACTGTTTATTAGTACTTATAATGCACAGAATCTGCATGACCATATTCCACATCTCTAATCCCATCCAATAACTAAACTTAATAACTACCTTACTTACTATTAATAAGCAGCAAATTAGGAGTTTATTGAGGCAAAAGCCGTAGTTAATGTTTTTTAATAGCAAGTATAAGACCTTAAAACAAAGTGTGACTGGCAAAATATATAATGCAGTGCAATACAATGATGACTAAGAGATGTACAAATGAATGTAAGACCTTAGTTTATCTTTGGACTATCCCTTTAAAAGCCTGATGTATCATATTTGATACTACATTTTAACATGATTTTTTCTACAAAAAAAAAAGGATGTACTGTATGGATAATCAAGTAAACCTAAGTTCCTTGATTCAGCCCAGTAAGTGCAAAGTTTTCATCTTGAAATATTATCATAATATACTGTAAAAGTTATTGTTCTATTGACTTCATCAGTAAAGATTTCACAGTAAATAGACACATGACCCACTATCTGAAGGGGGATGGTTAAAATTTTATTGGCTTATAAAGTATATACTATCAATCAGGAGACAGTATTCATGTAGTAGATTGTGTACAACTGGTTTTTCAGCAAAGCTTTGATCATGCTGACAATTTAGAGGCCTTGGTTGCATATCAAATATGATTCAGTAGGCTTTATAGGATTAAAATGAGAATATACAACTAAGTAGTGTTTTATCTAAATTCTTAATGATATTCCAGCTGATTGAACTATAATGTAAGGCTGTGTGCGTGTGTGTGTGTGTGTGTGTGTGTGTGTGTGTGTGTGTGTGTGTGTGTGTGTGTGTGTGTGAAGTACCTGTTGTTTGCGGTCTGAGGCTGGGTCTATAAGTACGTTGAGGAGACTGGGCATTTGTGTGTTGTCCAGACTCTCCTGTAGTGCACTGCGGAGTTCCTCCACTGTTCGGACCAGATACCCACGACCCCCAAACGCACTCATCACCTGCTCGTACTGCGCCTCTGGTAGCAGCGTAACCGGAGGAGCACTAAGATACAAACAGGTAAGTCTTATGTAAGATTTGTTACTTGCAGAGTTCAATAGATAATAACCTTATTGACCGCAATTTAGTCTCATTGCATTTGCAGTTAAAACCAATCTTTCAACATGGAGCAATTTGTTGTATTATCTTCGTTCCATCTTAGTTCAAAATAAATCATAGTGTCACACACAAAATGACAAAATAAAATCTAAAAGTATAAAAGTATAAACTAGAAGAGAGATTAAATGCAGAAGAAGGGAAATTCTGGTAGCACTTTATTTTACAGTCCTGTTACTCATGTACATACTATATAACAATAACTAGGTTATAACCCTGAACCTACCCCTAAACCTAACCCTACCCTATGTAGTTACCTTATATTACCAGAACTTTCTACATTTAAGTTCACATACTGTAAAATAAAGTGCAACCAAAATTCCTGCATAAGCTTTAACTTGGGATGCACAATATATAATAACCATTTTAGTTATTGATCGGTTATTGATTTTTTTGTTTTTCCGCTTTTAAACCTTTTAAAACTGAGATAACAAAGGGACAAAGTAGAGCCCTGATGACCTTTGATTTGGCCTGCCTTGCCACATCACATGAGGGAGGAAAATAGACCCTCATTTAAGTATTTTTGGCCCTAGCAGTAAAAAGTTTGGGCACCCAGACCTTTCCTTTAATGCTCTAGACTCACATGGTGGTCATGTCTCCCATCTTTTCCATCTCTTTCCATGTCTTCGGATCCACTCCACTGTAGATGCCATTGTTGTTGATTACTATGATGATGATTGGCAGTTTATATCTATTCAGAATAAGGAAAAAAAACAAGTGCAGAGTGTTTGTAGTGACAGAGCAAACAGAACCATTTTATTATGCTGCACACTGCATAAATGCCCTATAGGTGGAGCTGTAGGTGGATGTTTCATTCACCTGCACATGGTCTCCACCTCCATTCCAGAGAAACCGAAGGCGCTGTCTCCCTCTATACACACCACTCTCTGAGCGCTCTTCTGCGTCTGCTCCAAAACTGCTGCTGCAATGGCAAATCCTGGACCCACTCCCATAGTGCCAAAAGTACCAGCATCTAACCTGTACAGGACATTCAGGTTACTGCGCAGGTAGAACTCAACTTTAACAGAATTTTCTAGTTTTAGTAGCTGAACTATGGTACTGTACATTATTTAAATTTCCTTACAAGAAAAAGAATCTTATAGAAAACAATATGTTTTACGGCTAAAATGAAATTCGAGTTCTCTCTTGCTTTTCCTGTGATCCAAACATAAACATTGATTGCTCATTATCTAAACATAAGATGTTTTTGTGATCAAAACATAACAATAGTGTTTTTCTTGTGATCTAAACATAAAATTTGTTTTCTCATGATCTAAACATACGTTGTTTTTTGCAATCTAGACATAACAAAAGTTGTTTTTTCGCAGTGTTTTTCTTGGGTTCTAAACCTAAATTTTTTTTGTCATGGTCTAAACATAACATAAGTTGTTTTCTCATGATCTAAACATAACAAAAGTGGCTTTCTTGTGGAGTACATACAACAAAAGCTGTTTTCTCTTACTATAAACATAATATTTCCTTGTAACCACAAAAAGCCAAAAAATTTGCCATTGTCATGACAATCAGCACATCTTTTTTTTTCTGTTGTATGTTTATTTGTTTTTATAAATAATATAAAGACAATTTCAATCAAGAAGAATAATTCATGTTTCTTTTGGAACTTATTCAAGGTCTGGATCTGGACCACTAACTGGTGTTCTTTGATTATAGGGATAAAAACTGTAATCATTCAAATACAGAGAGCGTCATCTCTTGTCCAGCTGTGAAAAGTGGGGGAGGAAAATGTCTCTCACCTGTGTCGTGGGAGGTAATTGAGCAGCATGGTGCGGCCGATGTCCATAGTATTCGCTCCCTCGCTTACTATGATGCAGTCTTTGGGCAGGAGCTCAGAAATGTGGTGGAAAGCTGTGTAGTAGTTCATGGGCAGAGTGGACTGGAGAGCAAGACTCTGGGGGAAACAATAATATTGGTTTACTTTATACTATAAACGTTAAACACACAGTTCTCATGTTAACATGAAAATAACAAATGCTATTTCATTACATCAAGTTCAATTACATGCTAATGACACACAAGCTCACCTTTGATATCTGAGCATTGGCAGTCATTTTCTCTTTCAGTGTCAACCACCATTGTGAATCAGAAGGAAATCTCCAGGACCTTACAGTTTCCAACAGCCAGCCAGTGTAGAAAAAGAGATATAAGGGGCCATTTCACGTAAAACATTATTTTCCATAACTTTTACACTATTGGTTGACTACAATATTGATATTAAACTGTAAAACTCAGCACATTAAAGGGATAGTTCACTCAAGAATGGAAATTCTATCACCCCTACTTTGTTTCAAAACTTAATGAAACTCTTTTAGTTGTTGAACACAAAGAAAGATATTTTGAAGAATGCAGGTAACCAATCAGCTGACGGTAGCCATTGACTTCTATAGTAGGGATGTAACAATATGAGCTGAACGCGTGCAGCTTAAGCACTTCTGTGTCAGCCGCACCACAAGGATGCGCTGTTTTCTTTCAAATCAAATCGTAAATACATGTAGAAAACGTATCCTTGTGGCGCAGCTGACACAGAAGAGCATAAGCTGCCTGCATTCAGCTCATATTCTCCTAAATGGCACTACGGTGATGTGGAGAGACACAGAGGAGACAAACTTTTGAATAAAGTTGTATTTTTCTTTTATTTTATTTTTGTTTGAAGTTTTTGGGAAAGTTTTTTTTTTTATTTTTTTCATCCAAAATATCTTAAATTGTGTTCCGAAGATGAACGAAGCTTTTACGGGTTTGGAACGACATGGGGGTGATTAATGACAATATTTTCATTTTGGGGTGGAGTATCCCTTTAAGATGGTATTCTCTTTTCATTTCGCCTCCGTATAATGCAGTATAATAAAATAGTGTTCATGAGTGCAGCTCTGCTTTGTTTACAGCGGCAACCAAGGAAACGTTCTATTGCTGCTGTTACATAAGCGCCCCCCAATGTCAAAGAGTGAATTTGCGTTCTTATTCATCTCTTCTGCTGTTTTTGTTTCATGCAAATGTTTTATGTAATATAGTTTCACAAAACTAAAGACCATTCTGTTTTTGCTTCAAATTTCGAAATTACACAATCTAATTTAGATTGAAAACTGCTCATGCTGCATGTATGTAGCATCTTTTTTTTGGATCATGATTAAAAGTGGTTGCTACTAATGTTAAATGGAAAGAACACAGGCAAAACCTTTATATGAAGAGATTTGTTTTATTTGTATTATTTATTTATTTAATTTGGGGGTTTGTTTTAAAATTTCTATTTAGTTTAGATTTGACATATTTAAATTTCACAAAGAAATGTGCAGCATTTTGTTACAATATAAGGACACTGTTTCATTTATAATGTCTTAAATCTCATTTTGTAAAAAAAAAAAAAAACAATCATACAAAAATTGTATTGTGATATCAGTATCATGAATCGTATCACATGGTGAGTTGAATGAATCATTATCCCTATTCCATACATAGTACAGTATGAAAAAAAATATATTTTGAAGGTCAAAGACTACCATCAAATGTCCAGTTACCAACATATCTTCTTTTGTGTTCAGAAGAAGAAAGAAATTCACACAGGTTTGGAACAAGTGGAGTGTGAGCAAATGCTGACAGAATTTTCATTTTTGGGTGAACTATCCCTTTAACATATGATCGACCAGTTATACCTATTAACACTCAGATTCAGTATTCTCTAATATGGTTGGAGGTTAAGAGGTTAGCCAAACAAAACAGGTCATTAACATAGAAAAGCCTTAAAGGTACAGAAAAAAAAATGTCAATTTAAAATAAGGGTAAATTATACATTTTGACATTATAAGAGCAACTAAAAGGGAATAAATGCTACAAAACATACTGGATTTCAATTGGACATTAGGTGTCTCTCATAGACTCCATAGAACATACAGAATTTCATGATGCAGGAAAAGTGTGTAAAGATAAAAACATTGCATTTTATGCAAGACGACTGAGGACATACTGTAGTTTACCTGTCTGACCACAGCTCCTATGTCTCCAAGTAGAGCAGATGCAGCTCTTACATTATTACTCAACTCTTCAGCACAGAGATCCACCTGAACAAATTCACACAAGAGTCCACACTGAAGATGAACTGAAGATTATTTATGCCATGTCTTTTTGGCAAAGTGGCAGACACATACTAAGTGTCCAGGGTGTAACTAACCTGAATGATCTTCACATGGGGACTGAATCTGGGTGGAAAACCAAAGTGCAGGATCCAGTTGAGTCTGGCACCCAGTAACACTATAACATCAGCCTGCAATAAAGCTCTAGAAAAGAGAAAGACAGGCATCATGCCAGTCCATCCAAAGGAGATTATTTTGGAAAGATCATTTGATACATATGCACACCTGGACCTGGCCGCAGCAACACAGTTAGGGTGGTCATCTGACAGTACTCCTTTCCCCATAGGTGTGGGAAGGAAAGGGATCCCAGTCACCTCCACCAGCTCCCTGACCTCCTTCTCTGCCCTGGCATACGCTGCACCTGCAGCAGATCACAGTTCAACATTGCTTTGATCAGTTTCTGCTGTGAAGATGCCATCACTCTTGGTCATTCAGTTCTATTCTGTTCACCTTTGCCGATGATGATCAGAGGCCTCTGAGCCGCTCTGAGCAGCCTGACAGCCTGTGTGATCTCCCTGCTGTCAGCCTGACTCACAGGAGGAGCAGGACAGCAGGAAACAAACCTAGAGAACAATGAAGACACATGCAATGCCATTTTGAACATTTCAGTATGCAAAAGAAAACAATGATAAATAAGTGATCACATCATAAAATACGGTTGGTTTGGAAGCTCCCCATTGATATGATTAGTGTTTAACTGAACATAAAGCTCACCTGACACTGGCCCGGTCTATTTTGGCGTTCACCATGTCTCCAGCTATGTCTATGTAGGTCGCTCCTGGACGGCCATAAATGCTGCTCCTTACAGCCTAACAAAAACACAACATTCCAGCTAAAATATAAGGAGGAAAAATCTAATTTAAAGGATTAACAAAAACTTTAATAGTATCTTAATGATACATAAATTACATTGCATAGTACATAGTATATTTGGCCAACATTTTAAAAACATTCTTTTTTTAAAGTGACACTCCACCCTAAAAAAGAAAATTTTGTCATTAATCACTTACCCCCATGTCGTTCCAAACCTGTAAACGCTTCGTTTGTCTTCGAAACACAATTTAACATATTTTGGATGAAAACCGGGATGCCTGTGACTGTCCCACAGAACGACATGGGGGTAAGTGATTAATGACAAAATGTTCATTTTGGGGTGGAGTATCCCTTTAAGACAAGACAAGATTTGTCAAAACAAATCAGTGTTATTTCTGTATGATTTATTTACTATATTATTATTATTATTATTATATTTTGAATTAGCTTCTATTTTTACATTTTCAGTTTCAATTTAAATTATAGTTCAAGTTTAATCATTTTTCTTTTTTATTAGTTTTATTTAATGTTATTACTACATGTATAACACTCTATTTCTATTTAATTTATTATTTTTAATTTATTTAAGTTTCTTTTCTATCAAGCTTTTCATCTAATACTTTTTTATTTTATCTTCATTTATCTTATTTTATTTAATATTTATGCTTTATTTTATTTCAGCTTTATTTCCATATTGAATATGTTTTTTCAGTTAACAAAAACAACAGTGAAAAAATATATTTTGCTTCTGAACATAACTAACATATCACAGAGCTCGGCTTTACTTAACATGACAAAACGGCCAAATGGCTAAATTTGTTCTATATTTCTTCCTGTAAGAGAAAACTTCTAAAAATGCTAAAAATGTGCATTTTAAATATCTGATAAAAGTTTTGGCCAACTGACAGACATGGCCTATGAACCACAAAACCTACATTTTGATTAAATATTTACTTTTTCAACTACAGCTGGTATCATCTCAAGGCTGCTCGGTCGAGCAGAAAACTTGCTATACAGACGACAAGCTTCAACCTGGTGAGGAACAAGATGAACAAGATAAAATAAATACAGATTACTGTTCCTTAAATTACAGAAAATACATTTTTGAGTCTGAATTTTGAATCGACTTGTTGCTTAAGGGATCAATTTCATATCAATACTGCAATAACAAACTGTTTTTTATATCAAAGCCAAACATTTCCTATCAACCCTACCTGAGGAAACTCCTGAAACGCTCCTGTGGTTTCTTGGTTCCTATCAGATGAGCCGCCAATAACAATGACAGGCCTATCAATTCAAACAAGAGAAGAAAAGTACAAAAACTGCCCACCAATTCGCTTTAATCTGAAGTGAATTCAGCAGTGTAGGGAATACCAGCAGTTCATGTTAGCATTGGCCATTCCTCCAAGCGCATGAATCAGCCCAGGTCCAGACACAACCAGGCACACAGCTGGCCTGGAAAAGTAAATCTAACTTCATCACAAAAAGAGCACAAAAAAGTAATACAAAGAAACAAACTGACATATTCATACCGTCCTGTCAAATACCCAATAGCAGATGCAGCATAGCAGGCCTGTTAGGAGAAAGAAAACACACCCAGACAGTCTTCAGTGTAACGAAACAGGAATATATTTTAAATAAAAGTGAAAAGTGAGACTGTCTTACTGCTTGTTCATTGCGCATGCCAACATACTTGATGCCCGCTGCTTGGGCAGCCATGGCCACTTCGATGATAGGAACGCCAACAATACCAAACATGTACTCCACATTCTGCACATGGAGTCGAATAGAAGTAAAGACATACTTAACAGACATAGTGATATGTTGAATATTAATTTATTAAAAGTTGTTTCTGGTAATCTAAGGCACAATAAAAGAAGAAGTACTCCCCAGAAAAAAAAAAAAGAGAGTGCTAGAGGGTCCATGTGATTTTTTTAGAGAAAAAAAAAAAGGAAAGAAAAAGGGTAAAATCAAATAAATAATAAAATAAGATTAGCCAAATAAAACTGATGAAAATAAAAAAGTTGATAAAAATACATAAAATTTGATTTGATGATATATATGCAAACTAATTAATAATGCATTCAAATAATGTATAAATCAACACAATTAAAACATTAAAAACATATTTAAAAAATCGATTTGATTGAATTTAATCTGAGTAAAAATAAATACAATTTTATTTAAATTAATAAACAACACATCTAACAGTACGATACTATAGTAAATAAAAACCGTAATGATGTAAAATAAACTAAATATTTTCCAAATAATAATTTACACACGCATATGTCCATCGCATTAAGATGATCACATTTAGGGGTCCTGAAAGCATCAGAAAGATTGAAAACCCCTGGTTTAGGTAACATATTTAGTCAAGTTTTTTTTTTATCTAATCATATCAGAAAATAACACACATACACAAAATTATACTCTTATTAATTTTTGAATTGCATTTTTTGACAGCTCTAGTGCGCATGCGCAGAACCTTTGACACACTGTCCAAGTTCAATAGTACAGCAGGCGATGTTGCAAAGAATAATAATATACACGTTTATTCTTGACTAAGTGACTAATTACTAGAGGACAAATTTTTTTGATAAAAAAAACTCCCTTTGCACGACTATTTCAAAATATGCAGGAGAAACTTTGAGAACCGAGAAAGGAAGCATACGACAACACAACACAGACCTGAGATTTGAGCGCCTCAGCGATCAGCTGAGCTCCAGTCACTTCATCCATAGTCACCTTCACAACACATTCACTTCACTCAGAGACACATATTAAACTCCTCTTCTGTTGCTCTTCTGTCCCCCTGCTGCTCTTCTTCTGGGGTTCGTGTGTAGTTAAAATAAAACGAAAGCTCATGTCTCCACCTACTGGATAAGTTGATGTGCTGCAGAGTGTCACTCCTATCATTTTGTCGCACTTCCATGATGCAGGTTCATTCATTCAATCAATCAATTATTCGTGTATATATGTGTTTTTAATAATTTAACGAGTAGTTGCAGATTCAAACTTATTGCAGAGAGATGATATAGTAGGACAGAAAGCATTACGTTTAACCCTTAAGTAATGCAACCTTGTACTGAATAAGTTGATGCCTGGCGTTAATAGAACAGGTGTAAATATATTTTTAGACATTTTGCAGTCTTCCATAGAAACATGAATATCCAGCTCCTTTTCCCAATCGTTTTTCAGATAATTAGTATGGATGTTTAACTGACTAGTGAAAAAAATCAACAAATTTTGTGACTGACTTTGGGGTACTGGGAACGCAAATTAGTAGTTTATGTAATTCATTATCAGCTGAAAGTGTTTCAGAGTTTGGCAGGGTGGAACGATAATTTCTAATTTGTAGGTATCTAAAGAAGTGTGAAACAGGCAGGTCATATTTCTCTTTTAGTTAGTTGAGAAAATGTTGTAAATTGTTGTCTATGTATAAATCTCTCAAGGTGATGATTCCTGATCAAGCTCAACCTATGAACACTGGATCTAGTAGTGAGGGCTTGAAGGCAAGGTTACGACAGACAGGAGCAAAAAAGGAGGTACTTGGCAGTTTGAATGTCTTACTGATCTGAGCCATATCCTGAGGGAGTTATTGATCATAAAGTGATATCACCATCTTAATGGCATTCACACGCCCCATCACTGAAAGTGGTAGGGTCCTCCAGTATTTTATACTGCTTTTCAGATTTTCTAACATAGATAAAAAGTTATATTTATATATATCCTTAGGGTCTAAGGGTTATATATTAACTCCAAGAAATTTCAAACTATTTGTGGCCATTTTAAAAAGATGACTACCATAAAATTTGAGTCAATATTGTTAGTCACCGCCAAAAATCCACTTTTTTGCCAGTTTACCGAATAACCTGAGACTTTACCAAATGTTTCCAATAAATTTAGCAAGGGTGGTATAGATTGTTCTGGGTTGCGAAGATATAGAATAATGCCGTCTGCATAGAGAGAAATATGATGATTGATTCAGCCTAAATTTGGAGGCAAAATTATAGGGTTCTTTTCAATGGCAAGGGCGAGAGTGGACAGCCCTGACGGGTGCGTCTACGTAATAAAAATTGAGATGATCTATTGAAATTGGTTAAAACCGAAGCTCTATTTTTTACACCCAGGAGATGAATGTATCCCCCATATCAAATTCTCTAATCACAGCTAGAATATAGTCCCATTCAGTTTGGTCAAATGCCTTTTCTGTGTCCAAGGCAAGAACTGCAAAACTAGTTTGAGACTCAAACCTGGCATGTCAGATATTCATTAGTCGCCTATAAATGAAACCAGACTGGTCATGATGAACAATTTTCCCTATACAGTTATTTAGTCTGTTAGCAAGAAACCTAGTGAAGATTTTAAAGGAGTTATCGGATGCACATTTTCCACAAGTTGATATGATTCTTTAGGGTCTTAATAAAAAGTCTGTAACATAGTTTGGTTAAAATTTCTCAGTGGAGGTGTAAAAAACACCTTTTTTACCCTGTCAAAAACAGCTCTTTTCAGAGCAAGCCGTTTTGCAGCATTTTCCTTTAAATGTTAATGAGCTCTGCTGACCCCGCCCCTCTCGAGCTGCTCTCTGAGAGACTATTTACTTCAGCAGCATTCATCGTGAAACTTGCTAATTAGCACATTATTAGGAAAGGAGATTTGCAAAGATTTATTAAAAAACCTTATACTTACTTCTACATACTCACTCAGGGTGGGTCTAAGGTAGGACGCCAGTCCAGTCTGTGCTGAAACGCTACTGTCAATCAAACCATCGTGGGAGGGGCCCACAGTGATGTCACACAGACAGGCATCTGAGATCGGCTCGATTTGAGAAAGGGGTAAAGATTTTAGTAGATAAAAAAAAAAAATCACTGGCTGGATTTTTATCATCATAGAGTGGTTGTGTACACACACTGCCAAAACACATTTCAGTTCAAACAACTTATAAAAGTGCAGGTAGCATCCGAAGACCCCTTTAAGATTGAAGTTCAAAAGGATTTTATGGATTTTCAATCATTTATTTTAAGATCTTAAAAAGGGACCCTATTTCACAAGGTTTCTGGATAATGTCTGCTTCTTTGACGGGTTCCTTTTGTTTGGTAAAAATTAAGGATGGAATATAAGTAGAAAAGAGCAGACTTGAAATATTTGACCAGACGTAATTCACGAAGAACAACTGTTCATCTCATTTTCATTCCACTGTTTCCATTCATATTTATTTAGTAAACAAATAAACAACTACAAAGATTTCAACTAAAGGAATTATACTTTTGAAATAACAATACATGTCTTAGTACTTACGTATAAACAATATCTATGCCATTTTTAGCTTTTATTAACTAGTTTTTAACTTTGTAATACATTTATAACAGAAAACATACAGCATTTTAGAAGAGAAATACATTAAGTGTTTAAATTTTACTATACTACACATCATTACAAACATAATGCCTTGAACATTTCTCAAGCTGTTAGACCTAACACCCGATTTATGTTAGACATTGTCAAACTAAAACTGAAATCTTCAACTAAACACCATAAATGTCATTATGAAGAAAGAGGTCATACTTGTCATAACCAGTATTTTCTACATTGCTGTTTTTGTTCTCTTTCACATTCGTTTTCCTGTTCATCGCTCGAGCTTCACTCTCTCTGCCTTCAAGATACGACTGCAGGATCCGGAAAAACTGTGAAAATATAGGACAGATGAATGAATGATGACAACATGAATTTAAAATGCAGTGTGTTATTTAAATATTTGCATTATAAGAACAAAAGAATAAATGAAGCTTAAAAATACACAGTGTCTGACTAAATAATACACGTTTAGTCCATAAATACCAATTTTACATTATGGCTCAGTGTAGGAGAAAAAAAAATAATAATTTTGAGAAAACGGCTTTTAACAATACATATTTTAATTTAAATCTACAGATGCAAAAAGATAAAGTGCAATAAAATAAACACCTTAATAAATAGTATTCTGGATGTTTAAGATCAAAAAAAGCTAAATAGCCCAAAATCTCAAAAAAAAAAAAAAAAAAAAAAATCTTATATAAATCAGATTGCTGTCTGACTCACCAGGGTCCTGCTCTGTGGGTTACTCAGAGACTTCCACTCTTCATTTGAGAGGTCCGACTCAACCGAGACCATCAGCAGTGTCATCAGAGCCAATACTGTCAACCTGGATACCAAACACAAACACAGAGACATCACAGAGTCTTCCTCGGACCACCACAACATCTTCATCTGACTGAAAGAACTCACATGTTTGCAGTGGCTGTGATTGCCAGGTCAGTTTGCAGTTGGGTTGCCTCGGTTTCCCAAAAGCTTTCTGCCCCTGCTTTTATACACAGCATAAGAGGCATGCCATACATGAACAATTTGCACCTTCTGGCAAATTGGCATTTCCTTTTTTCTCAAAGAAAATCTGGACAGACACTGAGTGCCATAATTGATATAATTAACCTTACTGCGTCATCATGGCTCACTTAGAGACATACAACTCAGAATAGCCTCTTATAATGACGGTGGTATTTATGGCTTAACCTTTAAAGGGGCATGATGAATGTAAAAGACTACCGGACATATTAGTGAAATACAAATAGGAAATATTTTAATGAATATGAATATAAGGACGAATGTTGACAACCAATTATTATTTTGCACTAACAACCAGGAGTGTGAAAGCTCAAAGGGAGACTTTTTTTTTTATTGCATATCCCACAGAACGATAAAAAAAACATTACTGCTTCTGAACTTATTTCTGAGACATTTTATACTTTCTTTTCTTTTTTTATTCTGCTGCCATTTCCTATTGCTATTTAAAAGATCTGTGTGTTCTGCTGGGTCTTTATATTTACAGGATAATTTAGAATCAGGGGTCTCCAACCTTATTTTATTCAAGTTTTTTAAAAATGAAAGTGGCTGAGAGCTACCCATGTTATACAATTATAGTATTATCTTATATAATGTATCAGTCTAAACTGTTATATGTGGTATAACATGATATAGCCTAATAGGCTACGTTAAAATGTGCTGGAAATGTTCAAAAAGTATTTCAGAAACAAATGTAGCAACACTATGCACTTTTTGTTTGCACAAACATTGAAATAAAAACATTAAACACAAAAAGTATTAACATAACATGGTATCTACTGACATGTATAATAGGCTACATCTTCAAATAAAGTTTTGACACACACACACAAAAAAACCCCACTGATCTAGGCTATAAATAACTGTTATAGATCAGTGGATACAACATTTTATTTAGACTTTTTTCGTTTTTGGTCTCTGGGAGATTCAGTCTGGTCATGAATAATAAATAATATTAAGAATAAAAAATAATATTTTTAATGTAATGTACTGGTTAAATATGTTTAACACAATATTGCTTAATTATACTTTCTAAAGATTAAAAAAACAAAAAAAAAAAAAAAAAACTGAGATGAACAATTGACAGCCCTATTTTTAGTCTACACAAATAAACATGAATGTTCCTTCTCAGGTTTTCCACCCTTTTTATTTTACTTTATTATTCTGACAAGGTAAATAGGTCATTACAGAGAATAAGAGAAGTTTGAAGATTCCTGTTTTACAGCATCATCTCAATCAGATCAGAAGCTATATCATCTCTGGCGCAGAGAAACAACTGATTTTTAATTCAGGTTTAATCAATATTACTTAAATCTTGACTGAAGAATTATAATTACTTTCAGAGTCTGAATATAATTGGTTTATTCCAAACAGAGTATCATCCCCTATAAGTGTACTGAAACTATAACGCTTAAGTTTCACACTTAAATGAAAATATTTAGCAGCTAATCGTTGCAGGAGAACAGCTCTCAGTGAAAGTACATTTAAACTGAGATGAACTCTGAACTCTTCTGCACTCGGTCCAGCCAGAAAACAAAAAGACAGCATGTGTTGAAACTTCATAAACCCTTAGAAATTACAGTCAATTTTACAACATTGATTTATTGGGATTCTAAAACAATGAGTGAGTGGATCTTATCCATTATAGGCTGGTTGTTTTCACATACCGCGGCCACACAACTGCGTTCAAACACCTTATAAAAGTGATTTTTGCATTCTATGGCACCTTCAAACAATTGATAAGAAAAATAAGATTTGAAGTACTGAACTCATTTATTTATTTAATCAACCATAAAATATACAGGAATCTCTTATTGTGGGTAGGGGGCAGCAGCGGCCATCGACCGCACCAATCACTCTCTTTTTCCCCAAAGAAAAGGACAGGAAAGGAAACAGATCCCTGCTGACCCCCTCTCAGCTGGGAAGCTGTACTGAACAGATTTCCAGTTTCAATCATTCCAAAAATCAAAGCTTGAAGAGACAAACACAGGTTTCTGACAGGCCATCACAGAACGATCGAGTGGTTTCATTTGCTAAATCAAAGCGAGCATACCTGCCCAAAAAAGTCATGTTAATAAGAGCCAGAAAAAATAGAATATATATTTATATATCAACATACAAAGAGATCAAATGCTGTTCTACCATTGGTTTACACAGTGTTCCTCATTCTGGAGCAAAGCATGCTGGGATCCATTTGCCTCTTCATTTTCAGTGCTTTTCACAGACGTAGTGTTGAAGTTCTTGTGCATCGTAGATTTTCTCTAAAGCTGCCCCTTCCCTCCATACAGTAATTTATGAAGGCACAAAATGATGAAGAAAAATGGAAAGTAAAAATAAATACCATAGATAAAAAGAATAATTTATCCTAAAACTGAAGATGGAGACAGTTAGCATTTTATCATCACTCATGCTTGTGGCCAAAAGCATTACAATGCTGATGTTCATGTCCTCGATTTGCCCTTGCAGTTTTGAAACTACTGAAACTTATTTTTTTAAATTTTTTTTTATTTTATCCCCATCAGAGGGACAGAGAAATTGACAGGTATTAAAATTGCATTTTAAAAAATAAATCATTTCTTTCCAAGTGAATGTAAATGATCGATTCAGAAGTGCACACTAACTTGAAGCCGTTGAAAGCATCACAAATATCCCAGTCTTTCGCGAGGGAGGATTTAAACGTCCAAACCCAGCTGCACTACGACAGTGTCAAACTGCTTGTGCAAAAGTTGCTCCCAGGCTGCTGATTCTTGTCTTTTATTGCCATGTCGAGAGGTCCGCCCACTTATCCGTCATATTTGTGTAGGGCAAGATGCGCTGGCAGAGGTTGAGCTGATGGATAAGGGGGCTGGGAGGGCCAGCCTGCTGCGCCTCATACATGTGTCTGTTTGTGTGTGTTGTGTGTAGAGACTCTTAAGGCTCTGCGGAGTGGCCGGCCGCTGGGTAATTAAGACAAAATGTGTGCCTCTCCTTTTCTCCTCTTCAGTACGTCTCTGAGTCAGAGTCGTTTAGCTCGTCGTCCTTGTAGAAGCCGTCGTGGCGGCCGATGCTGTTGTAATTGCAGTAGGAGCTGTGATCGGAGCGGAGCATGGGCAGACTGTCGAACGTGACACTTTTGCTGGGGCTGGTGTAGTGATTGATGGCACTGAACGTGAGGCTGGGCACCGCTCCTCCGCCGGGAGACACTGGCATCATGGTGGCCAGGATTAGCGCCAGGCAATCTGCCACATCTTTGTTAGGAGCACAAGCAAGGGCTGGAGTGTAGCCTTTCAGAGAAATGAGAGAAGACCCGTCAGGATGCAAAAAAATTAATACTGATACTGATGATAATTATTTTTAAATATAACCTAATAAATATGTAGATATATATTATGAATTGTTTTGAAACAATAATTTGTTTTGCCTATTTTCAAACCTAAACCATATATCGGTTGACCACTAATACATACATACACACACACACAAAATGATCCACAACATATTGCTCATCTCTTTAAACAAATAAGAAAAACTATAGTCAGGATAAGATTAGAAATCATCAGCATTTACCATTTTCATCCACGGCTAGCACACTAGCACCCTTAGCTAGTAGTTCTTGGACAACCACAGTCAAGCCATTCTTGGCAGCCACATGCAGGGGCCTGGAACATGACAATTTAATATTAGGCTTATAGTTTAATACATTTTTGTAAATCAGTTTAAGTGCATAATTTCTGTGTGTTGACCATACGTTTGCAAAGCTGCACTGGTGGAGTTGATGAGGTTTCTGTCAGTGATCTTCTCCAAGATCAGCAAGGCACTGGTTTCATGACCCTATAGAGATCAAATGAAAATCAATACAGTGACAGTAACAGTTATGAGAACATCACACAATCTATACTAGATGCATATAACTTATGAAGAATTAAGTTATAGAACAGAGTGTTTCGTACCTTACTGCAGGCCAGATGGAGAGCAGTGTTTTTGTTGGCATCCTGTAGCGTGAGATCTGCTTTTGCACTGCTCACCAACACCTCTGCCAAACACAGACAGACATCATGACACATCAAAAAACAAACACAAACTCAGTTAACTAAAAAAAAATGTAAAACATTTGAGGTCCTACCGACTGCATTAGTCTGGCCGTTCTCAGCGGCCATCATGAGTGGGGTTTTGCCTCCAGCATCCACACAGTTCACCTGTGCGTTATGACCCAGCAAGAGCTGCAGACACTCCACATGATCTGTGAACGCCGCAGCATGAAGAGGAGTCCTGTCACAGAGAGAAAAAGTTACCCCAACCACAAAAAGTGAGGGTTAAAAAAAATAAGGTAACACTTTATTTCAAGTACCAATTCTCACTATTAACTAGTTGCTTATTAGCATACATATTTCTAGCATATTGGCTGTTTATTAATACTTATAAGGCACATTCTGATGCCTTTTTCTGCATGACCATATTTTTGATCCCTTAACCCTAGCCCATACCTAAACTTAACAACTACCTCACAAACTATAAATAAGCAGAAAATTAGGAGTTTGTTCAGGGAAAACTTCCCTGTTCTAAAGTGTTACCAAAAACAATTGTTTAACATTATTTATAAATAATTTCCATAATGTCTATATTTTGATTTGCATCTATACTTTTCCATAAGAAAAACATGTGAAATTACATTTACTAGATTTAAGGAAAACATCTACATTATTAGGTAATGAACAGAATAGTTTTGGTTCAATTTCCAATAGCAAAATTCTGATACTTATTATTGAAGTTAAGTAAGATTTTATCTGTGTTATTTAGCATCATTTAAAAACTATTATAGTATTTATAAATATTTTGAATTGGCATTTATTTTTTATGTGTTCAGTTTTTAAGCAATTTTGTTATGTTTGTTATATATTTTATTTATTTATTTCAGTTTTAGTCATTTTAGTACTTCTTTTGGTTAGTTTTTAAGTCTTATTTTATTTCAACTTAATTCTTATTAACAAATGATTTGTAAAAGTTTTAATTTTGCTTGATAACAGCAATGTTTTGTCCACCATTGATATTACATTAAAGAAATTAAACGGTATTAACTCTTAAAATATACGATTGAAAAAAAAAATGAAAGTGTCCTCACAAGCCACATTGATCTTAATAGATGAAAGACTAAATAAACAGAATAAGACCAGTACCTGTTTTTGGAATCAGTTGAATTGACGATGGCGGGACTAAGTGTGTCTATCAACATCTCAGCGGCTCCTTCATTGTCATTTATACTGAAGGTCATAAAAAACAGCTTCAATATTTTGCTCTTTTAAACACAATCACATACCAACCCAAACCAAATGCACTTACACAGCACAGTGAAGGGGGCTAAAGGTGTTCCCTTCAGTCTTATGAAATAACTCCTGCTCCAGCAACACTTCAACACAAGTGTCATGACCTGCAGAGAGAGAATTTGGTGTAACAACAGTTTATCTAACAAGCTTCTGGAGTCCTGCTCAAAGGAAAAAAATATATATAATTTTGTGATTGTGCTGGTTGGCATTTCACCTTGTCAGGTTTAGTCACAACAAACCAGATCTTTGAGATTTCAACAAACAGATTTGAAAATGAAACAGCATTCCTATGAACCCTTTCCCAACAAGTTTTGTCTTTTTCCCAGATTATTTAAAATAAATAAACAGGGAGTCATTTCTCAGATTGAAATATATTTCAGAATAACATGCTTTCATTTCGGTTTTAACATTTTGCATCACATGACAAACAGACACCAAAGTGCCATTTACAGGGTTCCCACCCTTTCTGACCAATGAATTTCCATAACTTGTCCAGTCGATCATAATTACTACATTATCATCATTACACAAAGATTGGTAAAGAGAAATTGCATTTGTACACAAAAAACTATTCCTTAAAATAAGATTATGCATAATAATTACGCATATGAGTGAGTGAAAGTCCCTAAGAAGGAAAACAAGCTTAAATTTGAACGTAGCTCAAGAGGTTTCGACTTCCTGAGCCTTCAAACAGATCACAACCAGAAATTCAAAGTAGTAAATTAACTTTACATTAAACGACTACAGAAATTTCCATGACTTTTCCATGTCTGGAAACCAGTTTTTAAAGTGCCTGACATTTCAATGAGAATGGGAACCCTGCATTATTTTCATCAGACTTGGTGCAAGCAGGCCTTTAAACTGGTAGGGTGTATCGATCTGTGATTGGCAAGTGTGTTTATTCACCGTTATAACAGGCCCAGTGCAGGGGCGTGTAGCCCTGGTGGTCAGTGATGACAGGAATGGTCACTACTGACTGGGCAGCATGCAGAAGGCCCCCCAGAACCCCAACGTGGCCACAGGCGGCCGCAAGGTGCACTGGAGAGCGCCCCCTACAGTCCCGTACCATGAAACTGGCATTGTGCTGCAGCAGGGCCTCCACGCACTCCTCATGACCCGTCACCGCCTGAATGGAACACACACACCCATGAGCCACGCTTTGAAGTACTAGCACAGGTGAGAGCCAGAACCAGTAGAAATACCGAAGAAAATCGGTCGTGATTTACCCCTCTGTGCAGAGCAGTGCGGCCCCGTTTGTCTTTGGCATCAACATTGGCTCCTTTATTAATAAGGGAGTAAACACATTCTGTGTGTCCACCCAGCACTGACAGCATCAGAGGCGTCCTGAAAAACATATAAATGAATCTGACTCTGCAATCTATAATTACCATTACTCTCTTCAAGGAGAAACTGGAAAATAGTCTCAAGTACTTACTGGCCAATCCCATCCTGAATGTCCACTGCACTCTGCAGGTCAGCATTTCCGATGAGCAAACGGAGACATTCAGAGTGACCATTTGTGGCTGCAAGGCAAAAAAGAAGACATATATATGCGTCATGAGAGTAGGGGTGACCCGAATAGCCGAAGATACGATGCTTCGATAGGAGGAGGCTGATTTGATACCAATCTCCTACATTAGAGTGTATGTGAATGTACATGAACAGTAAAACATTCTGGCATTTGCAATAGACTGATATACATCCACCCATCCATTGCAGTTTCTCCCATTCATAAGTAATAGAAGTGAACCATCTTTGTATATCTATAGTCTTTGGTTTTATTATAAAATATGACTTTTTCCTTTTAATTAACCAATAAAAATAATTCCAATTCCCAACTGTATGGTCACAAATTCTGCAAATAACTGAACGTCATGTAATCTCATTAGTCTTTGTACACCATACCAGCGGCGTGGATGGGGGTGCGCTTGAGTGTGTAGTCTTTCACTAGGATGGAAGCCCCCTGGTTGATGAGCACATCCACACATTCAACGTGGCCTTTGAAGGCAGCCAGGTCCAGCGGCGTGTGTCCTTGTGCTGTTCTCACATCCAAATCCAGCAAAGACTGAACCAATACCTCAAGAGCCTGGTGATGTCCATGATATGCCTGAGGATATCCGTTAAAACAACTGTTAAATAGAATCTCAAGCCAGAAAGCATAAGAGAATTACAATGTTTCCCAACATTTGGTGCGCAAACAAGATGGAGACTGTACTCACAGCCAGGTGCAGAGGGCTCACAGGAGCACGTACATCAGAGTCATTTAGGATGTCTGTCCCTGAGGTTTCCATTAACCAAAACAAGACACAACAGATCTAATTAGGTCTCATCACTCTGCGACAATCTTGAAGAGGTTTATGTTGAGTTGCAGCACTTACCACATCTAAAGGAGTTTCACTCGCAATCTGATGAAGAATACAGAAATATATTAAGCTGAAATGATTAAAAACATAGACCTAATCACATGATTTGAAGTCATCTCACCAGCTCCAGACACAGGCGGTGTCCGTAAGCAGAGGCGTAATGCACTGCATTGTAGCCCTGATTGTCTCGGATCCCTGGGTTGGCATCATTCCTCAGCAAATATTCCAGGCACCTAGTTAGGGAACGAGAGAGACTGGTAAATACTTGTCGTTTAACAAGTTATGCACATCCGATCACTCATATGTGATACAGTAACTCACTTTCCATCTGCGTCAGAAGCAGCGGCGTAATGGAGGGGGGTGCAGCCCCTCTTGTCAAGCTCATTGACATTGGCTCCTGAACCCACCAAAGCAAACAGGCACTGGTAGTTGCAGTTTGCAGCTGCATAGTGCAAAGGTGTCCTAAAGAAGAGATTGTACGCTCAACCCTCACGATCAAAAATATCATACTGCATAATGAATGACTATGTGCAGAGGAAACACACCTTCCAAAGCTGTCCTTCCTGTTGAAATCTGCCCCGGTGTTGAGGAGAAGATTCAGACACTCAAGGTTCCTGTGGTAGAAAACACATTTTAATAAGATAAAACAATACAGTCTCAAGCTACGTGAATGAAACATTAAATGGGTTGCACTAGATTGCTCAGTGACAAAGTATTCACAATAATAATAATAATAAAAAACTTTTCTTAGAAATATAATCATTGATGCTGGTTTCATATGATTTGAAAAAACATTAATACCATTTAAATGAAAATGTAATGATGTTAGATTGCAACCACCAGTAAATATTTTAGCTATATTTTTATAATATTTAACTTGCACACTGAATACCCATGCAATATCATTAACTATAAAAACCTTACATTTTTTCACAATATGAACTAACCTTGGCATAGACTTATCCTAAAAAGGTTAAATGATCGGATATTTTAAGACATTAAATTATGAGTGTGCAAGGGTCCTTATGATAGCATTTCATGATTTAAGTTTCTTTCTTCTATATGTTGACAAACGTTTTTAAAATATAAATAAGTCTTGTTTTGTAAAGACATTACTTTGTATACATTTTTGTTAAAATATTTTTAAGCAACATAAATAAGATTACACAAAACTAATACATGTTCTTTCCAAAAAATTGTATTCTTTTAATATCTGTATACTTCTGACATTTATGCCCCCCAAAATATCAATACATTTTAATCTTATTTTTTGTTTTTAATAAACAGATTGGGACCAAGAAAAACTGTCATCACTGATCATAAAATCAAAAATAATCTCACCCGCCGGCAGCAGCAGCATGTAAACAGGTCCTTCCAAAGTCATCAGGGGTGTCTATATCAAAGCCTGGAAGACAGAGACTTGCTGTTACATTGCAATAAATTATGTAATCCATGCACAAAAAGTGCACTGGCTGACTATCTGAGCAGTGATACAGCTTACCAGATGACAGCAGCTTACGACAGCAGTCTGAGAAGCCGCTGAGGGCAGCCAAATGCAGTGGAAACATGCCATGAACTCCCCTCCTAAAAGAAAGATCCAGTGTTACAGTGTTACAGACAGACGGATATAGGTGTATAGATGTGTGGGATCGTTTGATAAATTCTTGAATTTCTGCCTACATCTATATTTCGACAGTTAATGCATAAATGAAACAAAGCTGTTATATTCAGTAATTAGCAAGCACATGGGAATGAGAATTCTTACTTGGCTGTATCAGCTCCATTAGTGATCAGTGTGTTGATGAGAAGCTCGTGTCCGTATCGAGCTGCGATGTGCAGAGGAGTATTCCCGTTCTTATCTTCACAGTCTATCTCAGCACCTACACATACACGAAACAAACAAGACGCTGTCAGATACTGCGGGTTTGCACATCAGTAATGGAAAACTTCCAAACTCAAGACTCACCATTTTGAATAATCGCCTGAGATCTTGAGAACCTCCCGTGGATTGCGGTCATATGTAGAGGAGTCTTACCATCCTTACTCTACAAAAAGATAAATAACCAAGTGACAACGGAATACACTTGTGATTTTTGTCACACATGTGCAGCCATAATAGAGGTCCCACCTTGATATTGACATCGGCTCCATTTCCCACGAGCAGCTCAAGGCAGAGCGCTCCGTGACGTGAGGCGGCGGTGAAGTGCAGGGGTGCGAAGCCCTTCTCGTTAACCTGGTTCACATTCGCACCACACTCGATCAGCTCGTTCACCACTACATCCTGACCGTTGTAGCATGCCACGTGCAGTGGCGTGTTCCCATACGCGTTTGGCTCATTCATCTGTAAGCATGTCCATAGTTCAAATGTTCAGACATTCACACTGCAGTTTAATTACTGTATGACTGAATGAGGCCGAACAGAGGTGTGCAACCAATTTAAGCATTGTGGTGTAGCCCAATTAGTTATACATGCTCTTCATAAGCACAGCAATCTACTCTTTTAGTTCCTTTGAAGCGGATTTCTAGATGAAAAGGTTAGCATGATGCCGTCTGAACCATACTTGGACCAAACCACCCACAAGAGTACAAATGACTGTGTGAAAGCATGCCACGTTGTGAGGGAAGCATTTTATTATGTTCTAGTCAATCAAACTGACTGCCACTTCAACTTGCTCACTGCCAATACGGTTACCATGATGTGACACTAGCTCTAATCAATATAAACAGACACATAAGCATTTTCGAAACTGTTGGCACTGAATTCCATGAAAAACATAAAACACCTTTTAAAAGATGCAGCAATGGACAAAAGTAAAGCAAACCGCTTGAGACGGACAGAAACTGTGCCGTAGATTCACAGGAGAATCTTTCAATTAAGATACTGTGATGCACTGTAATGTATTGAATAATGTATGTATTGTAAAAAGAGCAAAAAGTCTAGTTTAAAATAATCATGATGTTTTAACTAAACCAAAAGGACATTTTTACACACCAATACAACATTTACTGCCAAAACGACAGCTTGTGGAATGTGCCAATCTATGACGTAATAGTGTGGCTAAACACTGCCTCCGCAGTAGTAGATCAACGCCTGCTTCTAAATCACTGCCTGTTTAGCTCTGCCCACCAATTTGTGCACATAGTGTGAACAACAAGAGAGTCAAACGCATGTCTATGCAGAAACCAAAAAATTAAAATGCTCTGAAGACAACGAGTATTTGCACTGTCTTCCTTCTAATTCCAACATTAGGAAAGAGTGAATTAACTTTATTTTTAATGAAGATCCAGACCGCATCAGTAAGAACTTGGTCCTTTGATCACTTGATTTTACTGTGGATTTGTTTAAATCTTTATTAAAGATCGTGTGATATATTCTGAGTATTTATGCATTTTTGACCTAAAACACAGCACCATCCATCTGTGTAGGATGCAGGCTGTCAAACATACACAACAGATAGCCAATCATAGCAGTGGGCATTTACTTCCGTCCACAATCTGCCATCTGATGAGGGGGATCAAAACAGGACAGAAAATAGACTATTACTTCTAAATTATGATGTTTTTTTATGTAAAAATCTTGATCATATAATATGGAGACCTCAGAGAACAGTACAAAATAGAAGGCAGTGTGAAATATCAGCATCACTCATTAAAAAATCTGTATGTTCATCACTAATTAAAACACCTCTCTATAAGCTGTAAATCAAGGAAGAATTATAACATTAGTGTTATGATAAATTTTTCTTATAAAACTTAATTAAACTTAAGTTTCGTATAAGGCCATTATAATCTATAATGTACATATTCAATATTGGCCAGTACACAGACATGCATGTTAAGAAAGTATGACAATGTGAACACTCACATCCACTCCTAGGTCCAGCAGATACTTCACTACACTGATCATCCCGCTGGATGCTGCAGCATGGAGGGGTGTGTAAGCTTTCTTATCCTTACACGTCACCTCAGCACCATGAGATACCAGCAGTTTGACCACCTCCATGTGACCTGAGGGGTTGAAAGGGTTTTGAATTTATAAGAGCCCACATATGGTTGTGCAAAAGGCTGGAAAACAAATAATCGCTTTGTCTCACCCATGTATGCCGCCCAGTGGATCGCCCTTCTGTCCTTCTTATCAAATGCATTTATATTTGCTCCCCTGGATAGCAGTAACCGCACCATCTGACAGCAGAAAAACATGCATTACACATGGAGGACAATAAAACAATACATTTGCAGTGTGTAAAAAAAACTGAATTTAAATAATGATAAATATTCATCTCTCAATTGTACCTCCAAGTACTTTATGAATTCTGAACCATCATTTCAACAAACCCACACATATGCAAACGGCTGTTCACTGACCTCCAGGTGGCCACTGAAGGCAGCGTGGTGCAGAGCTGTGCGTCCAGCCCGATCTGATACATTAACATTGCTAAGCAGTGGCACCAATGCCTCAGCGCAGCGGACCGCTTTGTTAGCAGCGGCCACATGTAGAGGAGTCTGCCAGTTCTTATCGCGAGCGTTCACATCGGCAGAGTGCTTCAACAAAACCTGCACAGCCTCCTGCAGGGCACAAGGTCACAGGAAGAGACGGATCAATTATCTGAAGCGTTACTTTTCATTTTGTTCCCTTAATTTGTGGCTGCATACTTTCACAACTTCAAGCAAGTCACAATTTGTCAATTTACACATATAAGCTCAAGTCAAAAATAGTAGTGCCTGAAGTTTCAGATACAGGGTTTTTGCAGGTTTTATGAAGGTAAATTTAAGACCTTTTAAAGACCAAGTGAAAAAGAAATTAAGGAATTAATTGAAGAGAACACAACACGTCAATATGTTCTCTTAATGAGAATGTCTAGGGAGCACACAATGAGTTGTAAAGTTTGAAAAATCTCCATTACATTTTCATTCAATTTACAAAATAAAATAGTTTAAAGCTTGAATGGCTCTGCTCCCAACCACTAGAATATGGAAATAACTTTTACTGTACCTTCTAGTCACACTGCAAAAATCTAACACATTTTCTCGTTTAAAGCATAAACTCAATTTTGATCAGTTTTTCCAAGATTTTACATTTTAAGTAAATGTATCTTAATTTAAGAGTATATGTATTGGAAAATGTATGCATTTTTTTTGCAATGCATGCAAACATGCAACTTTTTAAAGCCTTGATTTAAGGAAGGGCAAATTAAGAACTTTTATAACCCACAAAAACCCTGTAAACCTAACAGAAACTTTTACATTACTTATATATTTGCTTTTTTGTTTTTATTTATTCCTTTGCTTGTGTTTTTTTCTTTTACTTTTTTTTTATTACTGTTACTTTGATAAATACTGGATTCAATGTTTACCTAATTTATGGAATGTTTATTTAATTTACTTGATCACTTGTAGGCTACACTGAAGTTTCATTTAAAATATTTATATGTAACATAGGTAACACTTTAGTATGAGGACCAATTTTGACTATTAACTAATTGCTTATTAGTGTGCTTGTAATTAATATATTTTGACTGTTTATTAGTACTTATAAAGCACATATTCTGCATGACCATATTCTACATCCCTAATCTTGCACAATTTTAGGCAAAAGTCATAGTTAATGATTTGTTAATAGGAAGAATGGGACCTAGCTTTTGCTGTGCTGTCGGAATCTGTGTCACTAGTTTGGTATTCCCTACAGCAATTATGGTACTGTGACAATTCTGTTCTTCAGGAAGCAATGTTTAAGCAAAACCTACAGAATCCAAGTGTGTGTCTGTGTGTTTTAATACCTCACTGCAGGATGCCACTGCGCGGTGCAGAGGAGTCAGCCATTTGTTGTCTTTGGCATTCACCCTCGCCCCTACATCACAAGCAAAACATGAATAACAGTATGACAATACATCAAAGCCACATTTGAAGAGACCTGGAATCAAAGGGAGGAGATACGAGAAGCTTCAGAAAATTAGTTTCATTATGATGAATATTCCAGAAGAATTTACCTGATAAAATTAAGAGCTCTATAATCTCAGCATCTCCTAGGTAAGCAGCTGCGTGCAGCGGTGTCCTTTTTTCATTGTCCTGAAAGAAATAGTTTATTTATTATTAAGTGAGCCAATTCGAAATATAAAGTGGATCAATTTAAAATCCAGCCATTTTTTTCTTACTTGTACATTCACATCCTCTTTCTTGAAAACGAGAGAGCGTACTTCATCCGGATCAACATTGAAAATAGCTTTTAGCAGGGCAGGCTGAAAGACAGAGAGACACACACTTCAAGTCACACAACTGACAATGAGAAACATAGCCAAATCTGAACGGTGACATTTCATCTGTGCCCTGACAGGTGAACTTAAATGCAGAGTCTGATAACTTGTTTGCAATAACTGGAAAAACATGGCTGAATCTCTTCCCTGAAGACGTCCGACAGCAAACAGAAGCAGGAGCACCTTGAGGCAGTGTTGTCATGAGACTGCCTGTGTATTGCTTATTTAAATGCATCCTCAAGTGCCAGAGTGATTCTAAATAAAATCAACCTCTGCCTCCTCGCTGTGTCTTTTTGAGCTGCAGTGCAAATCGACATATTTTGTAATCATTGGTCAATTTTCTTTCCCTTACAATAATTTGAAAGAAAATGTCAGGCTTTCATTCTAGTAAACAAACATTCATGTTTTAAAGGAGAGAGTGACGTCAAAGTGGACCGGCTTGGAATCGGCAAACTGACTGCTGGTAATGTGTAAAATCCCTGGCCGGTCGATCGATGCATCTTGACCAACAATATATTATCATCACCACTAGGGCTGCATGTTTAATCGAATGTGATTGTCATGCACATTTAGTTCGTAAAGCCAGTTCTGTAAACAGAAGTAAATCATCATCACGTGCTTTCAGATGGAGCAGCATTTATTTCACAGAGCCGTAGTTCACTGACAAGTTATGCAAAAAAAAATTGCAGACGATTTTATTGCACGATTATGAAATCGAAGAAATCGTTTGCGATAATGACAGCGGTTTGAATATCTTCTCAGTGAACTACGGCTCTGTGTAGTAAATGCTGCTCCATCTGAAAGCATTTGAAAATACCACATTTAATAACATATTTTTACTCCAAACTCACTTCATAATGCCAGTCAAGTGTTTGAAATAAATCCTTCAGTGAGATGATGTGGCTTTTTACACAGAATAAGTATTCTCAGTATATAAATATTTCTTAGTATTCTAAGCAGTGATAAAAGCATTGCATTATGAATATACTTTAGTTTAATGAAAATTATACTAAAAAGAACTCAGATAAACCACATATTGTCGTAGTCCTGAGTTTATTTGTCACGTTGAATCAATGAAAGCAGTTAAAGGGTTAGTTCAGCCAAAATGAAAATTATGTCATTAATGACTCACCCTCATGTCGTTCCAAACCCGTAAGACCTCCGTTCATCTTTGGAACACAGTTTAAGATATTTTAGATTTAGTTCGAGAGCTTTCTGTCCTTCTATTGAAAATGTATGTACGGTATACTGACAATGTCCAGAAAGGTAATAAAAACATCAAAGTAGTCCAAATGTGACATCAGATGGTCCGTTAGAATTTATTGAAGCATCGAAAATACATTTTGCTCTAAAAATAACAAAAATGACGACTTTATTCAGGATTGTCTTCTCTTCCGGGTCTGTTGTGAACGCGACTGCTGTGACTGTTGACGTATGACGCTGCTGACGTGTTCTCTGTTGCGCCCAATAACAAAGAAAACACGTCAGCAGTGTCGTACGTCAGCGGCGTCACTGCAGTGTTGTGAACGCGCTCACAACAGACCCGGAAGAGAAGAAAATGATGAATAAAGTCATAATTTTTGTTATTTTTGGAGCAAAATGTATTTTCGATGCTTCAATAAATTCTAACGGACCCTCTGATGTCACATGGACTACTTTGAAGATGTTTTTATTACCTTCCTGGACACGGACAGTATACCGTACATACATTTTCAATGGAGGGACAGAAAGCTCTCTGACTAAATCTAAAACCTTAAACTGTGTTCCAAAGATGAACGGAGGTCTTACGGGTTTGGAACGACATGAGGGTGAGTCATTAATGACATAATTTTCATTTTTGGCTGAACTAACCCTTTAAATCTTCTGTTTATACAGCTACCGCTATAGGCATTTCCTGGGTTTCTTCTGCGAGGAGTATTTGAAGTTTCAAAACGAGAGCGCCCTCTGGCCTTTGGATGGAGATTAACTGCTGATCACAGAACCGTGCTTCCCTGAAAGATACGCATGACAATCGCAGCTTCTGTCGAATCTCGATTTTGATTCCATTTCGATTAATTGTGCAGCCCTAATTACCACCACGCCAAGCATTTTTAGAGAACAGTTTGGCTATGACAGAAAAGTGAAGTGACAAGCAGCCAGAAACCACAGTGTGATACATCAAAAACTAGAAATGTAATTCATTAAAATCATGAATTGAGGGTTCACACACTGAATCAAAATCCACTTGGAGGATGATCAAAACCATGATCAGATACTTATTCCAAAAAATATACTACATTTTTAAAAAGGATGAACAGTTAATTTTCAAGATTTTAAGTAATCTAATATTAAAACAAATTATTAGATAAATGGGTTGTTTTAAACCTAGAGGAGAATCCCAACCAGTGACGAGGCTCAAAATAATAGAATAAGAAATATGTTCATCATTAATTGAAAGATGGATGCAAATCATGTTGGTCTCCGCCAGCATGGAGAGAGCAGATGGTGCAGACAGTGCAGATCTGCTCCAATCTGCCATGAGTTAATACTGGACACCACTGTTCCTCCCAGCAGCTTAGCTTGCACTACTGGTTTATCAAGGACACAAAAAGCTAATTTGATGTTTATCAATAAATATTTAGCCAGCTTCAACAAACGAATAGATAAATAGAAGACAAATAGAAACCATGAGTGCATCCTTATCAAAGAAAACCTCTGACACCAGTTCTCCTTGGCAGAGACCGGTTTCCTTTCCATATTCATCTCTATAGATACTACATACTTTATCATCACTTAAAAAAAAAAAAACAGGGGTTGAGAACAATGCACATGCCTTCCGTATCTTCTTCAGTACAGGCTTGCTGTGACTCATGGAAAGCATGTGCACTATGCCCGAGTTACAGGAAGTGTTCAGTCACACATTCTTGAGTGTTGTGAAATGGGATGCAGAAAATTCTGATAACAGCCAAGTGTTGATTTGCCTCAGGTTTCACACAATGCAGAAGTTTCGGAAATCACACGTCATATTAGATAGCATAATTTAAAATCTTTTTTGGAAAGCACAATAAGAAAAATGAAATCTCACTAATCACTAATACAAAAAAATAAAAAAAACATTGATGTAGAGTTCATCTACCTAGATCTTTTCTGGCTTATCTAAACCAGTTGGTCTCAGTTGAGGTTGTGAGTGGAAGGACAAGCTCACACTGAGAGTCGTGAGAACATAACAAGCAAGCACTTGTGCTTGAAGAAAGCTTCATTTAAAAAGGCTGCTTTAGTAACTCTAAGCCGAGACAAGGCTCTATTTGTCACATGTGGCCTGCGCTCTACTGCATGCATACGGGTATAGTCGTCTATTCAAGCGATGCGATCGTGTTCGGTCCCCTTTAACGAGCTCCTCTACTTAATGCCATCACCATGGAGATGAGCGCTTCTGTATCTCCTCGTCCTTCCTAACTGGAGCCTGAGTGATGTAAACGCATGTGTACATGTACAAGCACTAAAACAACATGATACTGAACTCTCTGTCTGGTTCTGGAGGTCAACTGAGAGAACAAACAAACCGGTAACATCAAGGTCATGGGTTTGACTTCCAGAGAACACCGGTTTATAAATTTAAACACTCTAATCACTTAGAATACAGCAAAGAAAACTCAGTTCAGTACTAGAATTGTGTTCTCTTGCATGTCTTAACACACTTGAATAGACAATTACACACTTATGTCAATTATGTCAAAATGCTCATCTTGGCAAGTACCTTAAATTTCCTGCAATAACAGGAAAGAAATCAGATCTGCTGTACAAAACCTGATGTTAACTTTACATTAGGTAGGCTAGTAGTATTTGCTGGCATTGAAAATTGATTTAAAAACAATGGTGTCATAACCTTATTCATTCAAATTTGTATTAGTTATTATAATTTATTAGGTTACATGGGTTGAACATGGGTTTGGGAATGGCTTTTTTTTTTTTTTTTTTTTTTTGCAGAGCCAATGCAATTTTGACAGCAATTTAAACTCTAAACCGCTGTCCTGACCGGGTCAGTAGAAATATTCCCTAATGTTGAATCCTAATAAACATCCATCAAACACACATATGTAAATAGAAGCAATCTTCCATGGAAAATCTGAAATTACACGCACATAAAAACACTAAATGCCAAAGAAAAAACAAACTACTGTAGAAATAAAAGTAGAAATGCTCCAACTCTCTTAACATTTAGTTATCTTGAGGGAAAAGGTAATGTGACAGGTGAAATCTATGACGTCAGGGGCTCTCTTTCTGGCAGTGTCATCATTACAAAGGTCAAATGTCCAAAATATCTGGCATCTTTGGCCCACTTGTAAAGTCACTCTATTCTTGCATTTCCCCAATGCTAGAAATATCGCATATATAAAGTGAATAAAGTTCACATAACACTAAGATCTGCTGTAAAACCCAAATTTTATTCAATAGTTGAAATATTTTTAGAGCTGCGTTGTATGACTGGGCTTGTGCATCACTGATAGGCGACCATACACCTGTCGAGCACTCAGCAAAGCTGTCAGCTAATGAAGACTGACGTTAAAGTTATCATATGACTCTCAACTTCAAATCCATAAACAAAACTATTAATCAAAACCAGCTCTCTGATATCTGAGCATGTTTATATCCAGCAGTAAAAAAAGATGTTAATCATCTAACCTCACGAGACCAACTGTTGCCCAAGCCTTAAGATAACAAGTAATCAGAAGACTTGTGCGATGTATTAATTACTTAACAGATTATTGAAAACAAACGGGGGACATTTCATCGGTCACAATCCGTTTTTACTAATATCGTGGCTCGCGGACATTTAGCTTAGCAACTATTAGCTACAATCATTCCGCACGAGATGACAAATACCCACAAATTACGTTTCGCTTTCTTTTTCCTTAGCATTATGTAACATATTCTACCTCTTAAACGTCTTAGGTTAAATGACTTCGGACAGTTTACTCATCTGTGAGGTTGCTGGGTCGTTCACTAGCGTGTTAGCACTTATTAGCCTAACTCGGCTAGCTGTTCCAGACATCACTCACCTGGTCTCTAATTTTGAGAACCACCATGTTTCGATGCTCTCTTTGGATCTCATGCAGAACTAGACGGATATTTTTCACCACCACTTGAATACTGATGTTTTGTTGTCGGTAAACCTAACGTTTCCAATAGGCCTGGGGTTTCCTACTTGCCACTGATGAGCAGGGGAGAAAACTCCATAACATTACCGCCACTGCTGCCTCGTAAAGAACGGGGATGATGATTGGCTAGACAGTAGTTTGAGCGTCAGTACAAAGAACGATGATTGGCTAAAAGTCAGATGGGGGCGATGCTTGCTTGTGCACTGTGAAACGTTGTTGGATGTGTGTGTGCGTTGCAGTTTAGTAGGTTTCAGCTCGGTAAAGGAAGAAGTGCGTGTTTGTCTATTGTATAGTGACTTCCACTTCACTTTTTAACAAATGTTGTTGAATACAAAATGCATTACAATGAATACAAATTTAAAGTGATGGTTCATTGAGATTATATTAGGGTTACACAGTTGTTTTAACATTTTCTATTTGTATTAGTTATAGAAAATTACTGATCCATGAGTTTTAAAACTTTTTGATGTCAAGGAACCCAAATATAATCGTTCTACTGCGAGAGACCCTCTTCTTATTTCCCTCTTTCCTATTTCTACACACAAATTGTTAAACATGCCACTGTGAATGGTCATTTTAAAAGTAGTTCTCAATTTTCAAGAATAAAATACAACTGAATTTTTTAAAAGCTTTTTCCCTTCTGTTTCTAGAGTTAAAATTGCCAACAAAATAATGGAAAGTTATATTTGTTAGAATATATGGCAGTATATTTAATGATAACATTATTAGCCAAATGACCAAATGTCACTGTTAGGTACAGGTTTAAAAGTGCACTGCAGTATAAAACTGTCAAATTATAACCAAGTGACTCAATTCTATTATATCCGATGTAACCAAATGTAAAATGCTAAACTTGGAATATATTATTTTAGCCTTTTTCCTCATTGTGTCTTCACTGTGTCACAGGAAATAAATAGAAATGTTTTCATAAGTCTGTACAGAAAACAATGAAACCGGTTCCTTGTATTGTTCCTTAAAAGGAACAGCTCATCAGCTGATAGCTCCTGTAGTAAATGAAGGCTGTGTTAGAAAGTTGTATTAGATCAATATAGATAGTATTATAATATATAATAATAATAATAATAATAATAATAATAATAATAATAATAATAATATAGCCTAATTAAGAAAGAGACAGAGAGAGAATACACATTAATTGATTTGGACTGCACGAGGCTTGGAGCTGCTTTACACTTGAGATGAGCGTTAAATAATCGAAGCACAGAGTCAGTTTCATTGTGGTGCACCAGATGACGCTAAAGGTGTAAAATAGTTCACTTTGAAAATACTTCACAGTATGCTAGCTGTTCTCCAGTGTCTAATGCACCACATTTAGCGCTAAATAAATAAATAAATACCTGGTATGACTAAAGCTACCCGAGATTTATATAAACATGTATTTATATAAATTATTTATATTTATAAGTATTCATATACATTTTTATAAACACGTTTAAACCATTTAAATAGGTTAATTATTAAATAAAACTAATTTTAGCTAAAAAAAAAAAAAAAGTAACAGCCTAATCCACCGCAGTTCTGTTGTTGAATGTAGGCTAATCATTATCGCAACATCTGCGGTTACAAAATACAAAGTGTAAAGAACGAGGCTGAACCCAGCAAGCGGATGAACTGGATTCAGTCTCGTAAATTAAACGTAGTACATGCACGCAATAATATGGGAGAAGATGCGCCCCTAAAGAAGTGTGTATTTACTTTTAAATATAACTTTGTAAGTTCAGAATGTGCAGAATAATGTATAATATACATTATATATACATATTATATACATATAGATAGATAGTAAATTGGTAAACTGTTGTAAAATATCTGAAACGCACAGCTAATGGCATTACTGAATAATGAAGCATTCTATTTAAAAAAATAATTTCACTACTAACAACATGCCACTTGGGGCTATTTTAGTTTAAGTTTTGTATGTTTTGGGAAATTTAGACAAAGTAGTTCACTGCCTTAAGGACAGAACAGGAATTTTCGGTGGTTAGAAGGTGGTTGGTGGGGGAGGGAGGGGCTCTGAGCAGAGTCAGACTGTCAAAACCAAACCTTGCTCTGTCATGTATTGACTGCACACAGAGCTGGAGCAACGCTGTCAAACCAAGTTAGCCAGGACTAGTTGTTAGGATGTTAGTATTAGTGTATGACAGCTGACTACAAGAAAATTCCGCAGAGCAAAATGTGCTTTTGGTTGAGTGGCAGCTGAGCTTTAGAAAGTTAGTTAAAACTTAGCTAACATTAGTTTGACAGATAGCTTGTCAGTTTAGCTTAGTCATGACAGGGACGTGTTTATACCTCTCTCGTGTCAACCACCGGGCTTTAACTGTGGACTAACGCAGGTGAATGCTTCAGATTTAAATAGCACTGCCGGGTAATGGTTAGTTTGTAAGTTTAGTAGCCTATATTTGAGCTAAAAGTTAACCTCTAACCCAAGGCAGATTAAGATTAGCCTGCTAGCACCGAGTAAAACCACTGACTAACCACGAATCTGTTTCTGTGAGAAAAATTATGAGCACCAGCAATATTTATGCAAGTCGCAAACGGAGGAAACCTGTCCAGAAAAGGTAATAAATCATTGTTTTACTAAGGCTTAGATGCTTAGTTAAACCTCTGTATGCAGTTTACAGTTTAGCCTGTTTATCTAGATACCTAACAATATAAAGCAGACAAGTGACTCTCATTGCATAGTGAATTTTTATTAATAGTAATCTGAATATTTATTCAATTTGATTGAATTTTATAAGTGAAATGATGTTATATCGCTGCACTTTCTCCGATATCTAGCCAGGCTCTTTAGGAAACTAGCCAAGCGTCGTGTATGTGCGTGAGAGTGTTTTGACTTCTGTGAATGATTGCTTGAAGTTATTTGCATCTGCCACGTGACAAACTAACTAAACATATCTAAAATAACTTAACATATCTAAACATACTAAACGTATCTTTGGCTGCAACGTAACGATTTCCTAATTCGGAATATTAAAATGATTGACTAATAAAAATAACAATTTAATTCCGCCCAGATGAGCTAAAATTTGTGGAAAAGACAGATGTTCTCATTTTGCGGACGGGTGAAATTACACATTACAGCTGCTATAAAGATATAGGTGTTTAACATTATTTTATATTAATATTTTAATTAGTATTATTTTTTTTATTTTTTTTTTTGCTAAACCTGTTTGTGATTTATGACAAAATCATCATAATAATAAAATAATAATAATAATAATAGGAATAAAAATGTACCACAATGGGTAACAGGGCTGTAAATTAAGTATTAAATACAAAATCTTTTCAACAGATGGTCATCGATAGGTGTTTAACTTTATTTTCTATTCATTTGTGCGGTGCTTTTATTTTGTGATGCATTTACCAAAATGTGGGCCATAAATGCAGTCTGAAGCAGAGTTGGGCAAGAGATCCACTTTCCTGCAAATTTTAGCTCCACCTCTATTCGAATACACCTGAATAAGTTAATTGAGGTCTTCAGGATCACTATAAAGTTACAGACAGGTAAGTTTGATCATGATTGGAGGTCAACTCTGCAGGAAAGTGGTTGCCCACCACTGGTCTGAAACCTTGACTGTGTTATGTCAAATAAAAAACTTACCTACCAATACAAGTAACAAAGTTGCAAATTAAGCAGTAAAACTGTCACTCATTAGGGACTCACTAGCTGATATGAAATGGGTCTGAGTTTACAAGCTGTTGCTATACCTCTGAAGGGCAAATTTCCTTCCCAAGACTCAATACTTACTTTCCTCTCAGTTGTAAGTGTCGTTTTTAGGTGATTGTTTGACAGTACTCACTATAAGTGAATGATAAAAACTATATTTTCTTAATGTAACACACTTCTGGGAAATGTAAAACTTTCTTAAATTTGAAACTGACAGGTTGGCTGTCCTGTCATATTCTGAAAATTACATTCAATCTGAATATATTTTCCTTTTTTTTTAGTGTGCAGCAGTCTCCTCCTGAATGTGTCAAATCAAATCCTTCCAAACGACATCGAGACCGGCTGAATGGAGAGTTGGATAGGTTGGCCAGCCAGCTTCCTTTCCCACAGGAAGTTATATCCAAGCTGGACAAGCTCACCATACTGAGGCTAAGTGTGAGCTACCTGCGGGCCAAAAGTCACTTCAGTGGTAATGCATGATATACAGAAGTTGCAGTTGTTTCGGTGTGATACTGGTGTCCAATTTCTGACTGTACATAAATTTATAAATGCAGTAGTCTCACTTAGTTGATGCAAATTTGAAAGCTAATTGTGTTTTCTACAAAGTTCTGTCATATTCTAGTAACTTGTGGACTACAGTCATTTTAATGACAACATCCAAAAACAACACTTTTTCTCTCCTATGACTGGTTAAAATGAATAAATCATTTTAAGTAGTAAGAAAACCAGCCCCTAATTCTAAAGAACCTCAATATGTGCATGTTTGTTTCCTTATATGAGTGTCTGCCACATCTCGAGGCTGTTTACGGTATATTTTCCCCTGAGTGGGAAAGAAGGGGAGCCTTTTCAAATAACAGGATGCCACTGGGGTGCGTGAGATCCTGCGGAAAGTAAAATATAATTTTGTAATCATATGCATAACTTTTTGGTGGAAGCCTGGTGAGAACTGCAACAATAGCATTTTCTTTCAAAGAGCAAAAAATGCAATTTTGAGAGGTAAATTTCACTTAATGACCACTCCGAGGCTGGTTCAGTAATACTGGAATAACGTTGTTGAAATCATTATCGTAAGAAGTTTAACTGGCTTTAGGCAACAGGCTTTTGCCCTCAGCATTAAGATATGGACATAGGACAGAGCAGTGCATGCATGCAGTTCCTCCTTTTTTTGCGATAGATTGAGTGTTTATCACAGGACATCCCGGTCCCTCAGCAGTTTTATCTCGGGATGACCCATATTTGGATAACACAAGGAATATGCAAAAGAAATTGCTTTGTAATGCTGTAATGATAGGAAAATGTGGCCGGATGGTTCTTTGTTCTGTTGGGATGGATATGGTTTGTTGTTGTTTTTTCCTCCTGCAGTTGGCCAAAAGATTTAAAGTGTGTATGAATCACAAAATTCAAGGCACTGTTGTTACTTGAGAAGAGATTATATAGTGCTGTAGAGTTACAGTTATAACAGTTCCAGCTATTTAATCCAGTATTGTTATAAGAAGATGAGGGGGAATCAGTCTCGCAATTACCTGTTTGATAATGTTAAGAGTCAGGTCAAAATACACAAGAAACAAATAGCAGTAGAAATCCTTTGCCAGCATATACTGAGTCTCTACACAAATACAAAACACACAAAATCCTGTGACATAAAATGTTCACAATAGATATGGTCAATGTCCAAAATAAAGTGTGGTTATATAAGTAGGAAATGTCCACCAAAGATGTTGAGAGAAGAAACCCTTTGGTAAAGGAGAACAGCCAGTGTTAGAAAGTCTTATCTTTTGAAGGGTAGATTGAATAAATGATGAATTGACAAAATTAAATAGATGTCCTTGTTGGGGTAAGCCAGGAATCCTTTGAAAAAGTCCTTGGGCAGTTGCAATACTGCACCCAAACCCCAAAGTTCTGCACTTCACACGGTAGCATAAGTTTGCAGGTTAAACAAAATCCTCTAAAAAAGAAAACAACTCATTAACTTTCAAACAAACTCACCAAACACACTGAACCCACAAAACATTCGAATAAGTGACTTTCCCCAAACAAAATTCTACACAAAAACAAAAGATAAAAAAAAGAAAGCAACAAACTCATAGTTGAGCAGCGAAACAAACGTTTCTCAAACCAGGGGTCTGTTTTATAAAACAAGTTTAACAAATAAGCCAGGCTTATTTCAGTTAGTCTGACTTATTTTCACATTACGGCGCGCTTCATGCAGGCAGGGCTTATATGCTCCAAGAATGGACACTGCACTAGTGATACAAAACACACAGGCCTGTTAAGAGCAATACTTTTAATTTAGATCAATTATTTTTAGGCTATGCTACTGTGCGTTTTTTTTATGACTGCTGTATTCCAAGCAAATTAAGTGTACGTTTTTATCATTTGTAAAATTACTGATTAACATGGCGGATAAAAGCAGCTTGTTTTTTTTTACACCAACAATATACTATAGGCATACTATTTACAGAAATTTTTCAAACTTGATGTGCTGTTGTGGTAGGCCAGTTTCAAATTGCATATTTAGGCCTCTCAGGACAGGCTTACAGGGACGGATGGCCTCCAGGGTGGTACCCATTCTGGGACCCATGGCAGAATCAGGCAGACTATGGAGCCATGGAGGAAAAGGCAGCTCGGGGCGCCATAGCGGATCAGGCAGACTAGGACGCAATGGCGGAGCAGGCAGACTAGGAAGCCATGGTGGAGCAGACAGTTCAGGAGGCCATGGCGGAACAGGGAGCTCGTGGAGCCTGGCCTCGGCACTCAGCCCTGCCTCCAAGGATGGACCCCTTATACCCCCCACAAAAAATCCTTGGGGAGAACATAATTTTTAGAGTTCCTCTGTAGGCCTAACTCAGGAACTGTGGCCCTCCCTGGGCTTGACTTGGGGACTGGAGCCCTCACTGGGCTAAACTCAGGGACAGGAACCCTCACTGGCCTAAACTCGGGGACATGAATCCTCTCTGGCCTAAACTCGGGGACAGGAGCCCTCACTGGGCTAAACTTGGGGACAGGAGCCCTCACTGGGATAAACTCAGGAACAGGAGCCCTCTTTGGGCTGGATTCGGGGGTTGGAGCTGACACTGGAGCGAGCTCTGGGACTGGAGCCAACACTGGAGCAAGCTCTGGGGCTGGAGCCGACACTTGAGTGAGCTCTGGGACTGGAGCCGACACTGGAGCGAGCTTTAGGGCTGGAGCCGACACTGGAGCGAGCTATGGGGCTAGAGCAGACACTGGAGCGAGCTCTGCGAACCAACAGCCTTCTCCTTTAGGTTTGGGGTGTAAGGCATGGTCGGCGGGCTTGACTGGGGAACGGCTGGGGGGACTAGACTTCAGAGTGACAGGCGGGCTTGAGAATGCCGTGGGCGGCGGACTAGACTTCAGAGCGGCCGGCGGGCTTGAGAATGCTGCAGCCAGCGGGCTTGACTGAGGAACGGCCGGGGGGCTTGTTTCTGGATCAGGGCTGGACACTCTCTAGACACTGGAGCATCCCTTGCCTCCAGCTCAGTCCTGTGGTGTCTGGGAGGTCCATGGGGCGATAACAATTGGCCCCCGATCCAGAACAGGCAGTTGAGCATGGCGTCGTCCAGCTCTGTTTTAGCGGCGATCTTGCAGAACTCCCACGCATACTCCACGGAGGGGAGATCTCTGTGGGCTAGGGCAGAAAAACTCCATGCCGTGGGAAGGAAAAACCGGGAAACAAAAAACTTTTAAAAAAAGGGAGAAAAGAAATGGGGAGAAGGGGTGCCGCTTACTGTTTCAGTCCGGTATTCTGTCACGGTGTGCCTACTGTGAAGGAGCGAGGAGACGAAGGAGGGAGGAGATGAAGGAGATTTCAGAATTATCACACGTAGGACACGGGGATTGACATTCAATACTGGACACCCAAGCAGGAAACAACACAGGGTTAAAGTAAGAAAGAACTAATGGGACACACCTGGGATCATTAGAACTAAAAGGGGAACACCTGGAACAAATTATAATAATAAGGACAGGAACAGGAGGCACCAAATAAGTGCATAATAATAAACATGGAGCATGTGGGGGAGGAAAACACAACACAAGACAGGAACAGAGTCTGACAGTGTGTGTGTGTGTATATCGTCGCTTCCCGATGAAACTCACGTATGTCCAAAACGGTTACTTTTCAGGAAGTGAAAAAAACACCGTATTTCAAAAGCAGTTGAATGTAGCGTTGTCATACTTGGTACGGCATCTTTACATGTAACCATATTCTTGCCAGTGTAATGATATAATCCACATTTGACCAAAATTGAGTTTAAATGGACATACGTGCATATTTTACAGTAACGGTGGTCGATATGCGTTCTTCCGATCATTAATTAGAATGACCAAGTCGCGTTTCATATTGACAGATGAATACGCTCAGTTTATTAAATAGCCTACGTCTTAGTTTATTAAATACGCTTAGTTTATTTAATATTAATTATAAATTTATTAAATGTCTCTTGCAAACTATGAAGGGACAATGAATCAATACACTGACATGGTAATGCTAGACAGATACTTTGTTTGCACAGTCCTACCGTAATTTTGTCACTCCTAGACGTACGTCTTGGCAGATGGTTTGTTTGGTTTGTCTTGATGTAGTTATGTCATTGTCTCACCAGGCTATGTTTATTTGGCAATGTATTTCAGAAAAGAAAAGTGAAACTTCACGAGACCGGCGAGCTGCTTCCACAGGGCGGGAGATACGCGGCGTGATTGACAGCTTTGACACCAAATGGATATACGTGAAAATCAGATGACATGATTTCACATCTTTTCATTGGCCATTTAGATATGTGAAGCATACTGTATACGGAAATGAACCTGGACATTCAATCCGTCGAAACATCTCAAAATCGGCAAAATGGACATATGTGGTTTTCATCGGACAGCGGACAGCGGCGATATACCAACCCGATTCCAAAAAAGTTGGGACACTGTACAAATTGTGAATAAAAACAGAATGCAATGATGTGGAAGTTTCAAATTTAAATATTTTATTCAGAATACAACATAGATGACGTATCAAATGTTTAAACTGAGAAAATTTATAATTTTAAGGGAAAAATAAATTGATTTTAAATTTCCTGCCATCAACACATCTCAAAAAAGTTGGGACAAGGCCATGTTTACCACTGTGTGGCATCCCCTCTTCTTTTTATAACAGTCTGCAAACATCTGGGGACTGAGGAGACAAGTTGCTCAAGTTTAGGAATGGAATGTTGTCCCATTCTTGTCTAATACAGGCTTCTAGTTGCTCAACTGTCTTAGGTCTTCTTTGTCGCATCTTCCTCTTTATGATGTGCCAAATGTTTTCTATGGGTGAAGATCTGGAATGCAGGCTGGCCATTTCAGTACCCGGATCCTTTTTCTATGCAGCCATGATGTTGTAATTGATGCAGTACGTGGTCTGGCATTGTCATGTTGGAAAATGCAAGGTCTTCCCTGAAAGAGACGACGTCTGGATGGGAGCATATGTTGTTCTAGAACTTGGATGTTCCTTTCAGCATTGATGGTGCCTTTCCAGATGTGTAAGCTGCTTGTGCCACACGCACTCATGCAACCCATACCTTCAGAGATGTAGGCCTCTGAACTGAGAGCTGATAACAACTTGGGTTGTCCTTGTCCTCTTTAATCCGGATGACATGGTGTCCAAGTTTTCCAAAAAGAACTTCAAATTTTGATTTGTCTGACCACAGAACAGTTTTCCACTTTGCCACAGTCCATTTTAAATGAGCCTTGGCCCAGAGAAAACGCCTGCGCTTCTGGATCATGTTTAGATATGGCTTCTTTTTTGACCTATAGATTTTTAGCCGGCAAAAGCGAATGGCACGGTGGATTGTGTTCACCGACAATGTTTTCTGGAAGTATTCCTGAGCCCATGTTGTGATTTCCATTACAGTAGCATTCCTGTATGTGATGCAGTGCCGTCTAAGGGCCCGAAGATCACAGGCATCCAGTATGGTTTTCCGGCCATGACCCTTACGCATAGAGATTGTTCCAGATTCTCAGAATCTTTGGTTGAAATTATGCACTGTAGATGATGATAACTTCAAACTCTTTGCAATTTTTCTCTGAGAAACTCCTTTCTTGATATTGCTCCACTATTTTTCGCCGCAGCATTGGGGGAATTGGTGATCCTCTGCCCATCTTGACTTCTGAGAGACATTGCCACTCCGAGAGGCTCTTTTTTTACCCAATCATGTTGCCAGTTGACCTAATAAGTTGCAAAATGGTCCTCCAGCTGTTCCTTATATGTACATTTAACTTTTCCGGCCTCTTATTGCTACCTGTCCCAACTTTTTTGGAATGTGTAGCTCTCATGAAATCCAAAATCAGCCAATATTTGGCATGACATTTCAAAATGTCTCACTTTCAACATTTGATATGTTATCTTTATTCTATTGTGAATAAAATATAAGTTTATGAGATTTGTAAATTATTCCATTCCTTTTTTACTTACAATTTGTACAGTGTCCCAACTTTTTTTGGAATCGGGTTTGTGTATATATATATATATATGTATATATGTATATATGTATATGTATATAAATTATGTAGTTAGATAAAGGTAAAATGTTGGCAGGGCAAGTAAAAATCTGAACTGCTGCCCCAATCAGTCCTTTAAACATATCTTTGAAATGTTAATCATTACGTTGTTTACTAACAGTCTGAGAATAGACTTTTATAGAGTTTAATATCACAGTTTATGTAGTGCATGCATATATTTCAGAGAAGCCTTGCACAGTTATGCTCTCAAGGGTGCAGTTGTACATCCTTATTGAGATTTATAAAGGCAACAGTCAAGTGGAAAAATACCCAGAACCGTTTTCCAGGGAAGTTACTCAATCATTATTTAGGGAATTGGGCAATAAGAAACATATGTAAAAGGCCAGGAATAGTGTTTGAATGAACTGAGATTCACACCTGATTTCTCCTAGCTCATGTTCTTCCCTCTATCCTGACTAATGCAGAAGTGTGGTGAGGTGGCCAGCATTGAAGGGATTCCATGAGAAACAGGCTAAGCAGGAGTACTGATTGTTGCTTGTGTGTTTTGTGTGTAATTACTTCTACTGTCTGGGGGCCAGTGCTGGGGAGGGTCTGGGTTTGCGTGAGTAATTGAAACAGACTAGTTGACCTCTTGACTTTGGTGAGAAGTTACGAAACAAAAATATTTGATAGTTACTGACAATAGCAGCAGACTTTGACCTGAGGTGCTGTGTGTGTAGCATCAAAGACTCTGCCAAGGTTTGATGTGAACCAGTGTTTGGGGATCTTTAGGACCAGACATTGACAGACGTTGCATGAGAAGACTGCAGGAACACCATTTGAGATATGATCTTAATGTTTTACTGGCACACACTTCCAAATCCAGGGGGTTGTTGACACAATGACTATTAGTCACCTTTTAATCCATTACTGTCATCTAGTAAATGCAGGCAGTGGATAGATTCACTGTTATCAATATAAATGAGTTTTCCTTGCCAGAATCAGAGTACCTTTATGTGTTCTTGCCATCGTTAAGAGTTAATGTACAGTTCATACGCTTGAAGAATCTAAGTTAACAATTGATATATTTTATCAATGAATTAACTTGTCCCATAACTGGGTCACATTTTTTAAATGCATTTTATTTTTTAATCTATTCAAAAATATATTTATTTGATTTATACAATAAATAGATGGAATACAGCTCATCTTTGATGTCAGGGTGAAATAACTGTCCTGCAATCATAATCAAGAAACAAAAAACACATTTTAAATGAATAATACATTTTTCAATAATTAATTTGACTTTTCACCTTCATTTACCTCAAAACACTAACAAAAACGTACACTCGCCTGTATTTCAGTTGTAAAGAAAATATATTACCTTTTTTTTTTCACTTGATGACGTATAGAGTTTTTTTTTTCACTTGATGACGTATAGAGTTAAAGATAGTAACAAAAATTGTTAAAAAAATAGAATTTTTTTTATATTTTATTTATTATTATGGGCACTCTCTGTTATTGACCCAGTGTCTGTGTTTTTACAGATACTGCCCTCTCATTGCCCTTGCATGTCATAACCACTCCATGAGCAAACATATCATGTGATGTGTGCCAAGCACAAGTGTATTGTTAACCAGTGGGCATTATAATTTGCTTTCAGTTTTTAGTAGTTCAGATGCCAACAGCAACTTGCTATTGTTATACGTTATTTCAGATTTCCCTCTCACAATCATTATTGACGCAGGAAATTATTTTTAATACAGGAAGTTGTTCTCTTGTTTGATTATGCCTGATCAAGTACCCTCATATGACATTATGAATTGTTATCCATAACTTCCTCATCACATCTTCGATAAAGAATGTGTATTATACAGTATGTTTTAGCTATTGTGCTAGTAAGCACTTTAATGTTTGTTTGCTGTTGCAGTGACCCTGAACTCAAAGAACTCCAACCAGCTAGCAAATAACACTAAACCACACATTCAGGAGCTGCCAGAGGGAGAATTGTTGCTACAGGTGAGCTCATGTGTCCTGTGAAACCTAAATGTTTGAATCAAACAGCACAGAAGAGTCAAAAACAAAACAAGATGGATTTAAAATTCTATTTATTAGCAGTATAATTTCTTCTTTTATAGGCTATAAATGGCTTTGTGTTTGTGGTCACCTCCAATGGCACAATTTTCTATGCTTCCTCCAACATTGAGGACTACTTGGGGTTCCATCAGGTTTGTACTGGTTTGCATATATATTGTGCGGGTAAAAGGAACTGCAGCCCAAATGGTTTATGCATTTATGAAATGGTTTTCTGGCACCTTCTATTCAGGAAAGAACAAACAGTATATGTTCTGTTCTTATGTTCATTTCTTCTCCGTTTAGTGAATCTACTCTCTCAAAAGCGTTTAGGGTTCATTACATTAAGCATTATGCACTTGATTTAACACATTTTACTTGATAATTCAGTTGTTATTGTGAAAAACCAGTGGAAAGAGAGCTTAACCAGTCTTTTAGATTCCTCATTGCAGCTTTAGAATTTTTTATGTGTGAAATTCCAGCTTCTTCCCACAAACATGATTCTAGTGTGAAACATGATGCAGTTGCAGCGCATTTCAGAAACCCTCCACCTTCCCCAGCTCCACCTGTATAGATGTGCTACTGCTATTTCATATGTTATATGTGCAGCAGCAGTATTTCTTACATGTTCACAGTGGCATGTTGTGGATGTTTTGGAAGTAGCAAGTCTTGGTGCTTTCTCTGCCGCTGCAGCAGCAGCTTAGCAGATCTATTCCGCCAAGACCAAAAACATTAACATTGTCATGCACATTACCAAGCCAGTCCCTCCGAGAGTTGTCATGAAAGAACTTGGATTAGTATGTTTGGGTGCCAGCAGTGGTGTAATGTAACAAAGTAATAATACCTTATTTTACTTATTACTTTATTAAAGTACTTTAGTATTTTTTGGTAGTATATGTACTTTACTTGAATTTTTATATTTCAGCCAACTTTTACATTTACTCCACTACATTTCCTAATTAAAATGTATACTTTTACTCCGATACATTTCTCCGAAGCATATTTGTTACTTACTACAAAATAAAGTCAGAATAACACAGACTGCAGGAAAGCAGGTTTGACGAATTAGTGTTCTGGCGCTTGCAAGTTAGACTTTGCTCAAGTGCACACAGTCACACAGTCGCAATCGATTTCATTTTCCAGTCAAAGTCGAGGCTTGGGTGTGTGATATACAGTATATCTTCTGCGATAATATGGTTAGTGTCGTTGTAATGTGCGATCTGACATTATCGAATAAACTAAGGTTATATCACCATATCACACAGAGAGTGCATGCACGTGATTTATTAGTCTATTAACATTCAAAATTCAAGGCATTGTAAATTGTAGACAGCAAAAATGGTTCTGTATGCTTTTTATATATATTTATATAATTTAATATTGTTAACTTAATCTATATCACACAGAGTGCCAAACCAGATAGGCTATATGATTGATAACGTAATTATTATTTTTTTTTGTTTAATTTAGTTTTAATTGATTTTTTTTTTTTTAGAAATATTGCCTGTTTTTTCTCAATTTTGCCAACAAAAATAATTCCAAACAAAGATCACAGCACACAGTTTTCCATGTGTTATCTGTGGATTTGTGTTGTGTTTACTTATTGAATGAATCAATTTTTTTGGACAAATCGGTTGATTAAATGATTCAGTGATTCACTCATTATCACATTCAAATGCTTTGTTCCTGAATCAATCAGTTGTTTGAATGAATCCGCTGAATCTCAATGACTCACTCATTAACAGTCACTTGCTGTCACCTACTGGCTTTTTTAATTTCACATTTTGACAGTTTTTTATGTTTTTAATTATTTCAAATATCAGTATTCAATGTTTTATGTTAAAAACAAACATTTGGCCTATTTATGCATCTGTAAATGCAAGTTAAATGCATCCATTTCCCCTCTGAGCTACATTAAACTGTGTAAATGCATCTAAATGCCACTTCAGATGCAGATTCCGGAAATGTTTTCTTATGTCGGAATTAAAGACACTAAGTACCGGATGAAGTGCTTCTTATTCTTGCCCAATAATTAAATACATTTAATATTTAAAAATATTTCTCATACTTAAGTACAATAAATATCACATACTTTTAGACCTTTACTCAAGTAATATTCTAAATGGTGACTTTAACTTCTACCAAAGTCATTTTCTGGTAAGATATCTGTACTTTTACTTGAGTATGGCTTTCAGTCACTTTATATACCACTGGGTGCCATAATGTATATGTTATTTTTCTTTTTTATGTGTTTAATTTTGTTTATATGCTACAAAAAAAAAGTGTTAATAGGTTAACAGTAAATTACTATACTATATACAGGGAAAAACTGTAAAAGATCTAACCAGACATTTTTATGTAATTTTACAGTAAAATGCTGTTAATTTTACAGTTTTTAGAAATAAAAAAAGAACAAATCAATGTATAATTTACAGTCAAAAACTGTAAACTGATATTCCCAGAATTCCCTGTGTGACGCTCCACATTTGAAAGTATTTTGTTTAAATAATCATGTTTTTTAATAGTTTTTTTTGTTATCAGTTGTACATTTGGGCTTTATGTTACATCTTCTGCTGTTTAATGAAAGTTTATTGAATTGTTTAAGTATCGTGTGTCACCATGATGGTGTTTTGTGTTTGCATGAATGACTTTGTGGACCTTCTATATATTAATATAAACTTCTGCTTGTGGCGAAGCTACTTGTGATGAACTTCGATTCTTCATGTGGCTTTCTCTTTTACCACCTTCATTATTATGGTGGTTGTCAGTATGTTAAAGGTACAAAACAGATTTTAATAGCAGTGTGCGTTGTTGAATTTACTGGTTTACATTCAAATTTTCTTGTTTGTAAATAACAGTTTTATACTGTAAAATTTACAGTTTTTGGCCGTAATTGTGTGTTTACAGTTTTTTCTGTATTTTTTACAAAAGTATTCTGGCAACCACAGCTGCCAAAATTATTTTGTAAAAACTACAGACTTTTTTTTACAGTGTATTGTTTTAAGTAAATTTTTTTTTTTATGGTTGAGAGTTTAGATCAGGCTTTGAGCACATTTAGATCAAAACAGGTTGAAAAAACAGGTCTTTATTTCAGCATTGAGATTCAGATTTCTTAATTCAGTTTGGGTGATTTTCTAACTGTAATGAGCAGCTGTGAATCTACTTAGAGTGAAGTTGATGTAATTGTTTTGCAGTCGGATCTCATCCATCAGAGTGTTTATGAGCTCGTTCACACTGAAGACCGGGCTGAGTTTCAGAGGCAGCTCCACTGGGCGCTCAACCCCAGCTGCACCCCAGACACCGGACAGCTAATGCAAGGTAGAAAATAACTAAACATCTCTCCAGACAGACCATGAGCAGACCTGGGCATTGTGCCTGAAAGATTCTGTCCCCATTCCATCAACACAAAGAGTCAAAGAAGATGGATTGCATGTGTCAGCAAACAAAGTTTGACAAAGTTCCATTGTGAGAGACAAAACATCCTAGTCTACAATTTTCAGGAAATAAATTCATGCATAACGTGATTTTAAAACAATACAAATAATACATTTTTATTTACCTTTTCACAATGGATCTGAAATATCGTCATTGTTCAATTTGACAATTTGATAAGATATCCAAATGTTTTTTGTTTTTTTTTTCTTAGAAAGACATTTGTGTGATTTTTTTTTTAATTATTATTATTATTTTCATCATGAGCCATGTTTTTAACCAATACCCTACTAGATTTCAGATTATATGTGCTCTGAGGATGTGTAACAGCCTCTAACGGCTGGTGTTCAAAGGCTGTGCCACTTTGCTCTGGTTTCAGTTTGGGCTTTTTTATTCTCAACCAAGCTGGATCAGTTTTCATTAGAGATCTAACACTTGACAGTTTGAAAGGCCTGTTATTGTCGTAACTATACACACATAGGACAGCTGTTCCAGACAGCACACACACTTCATAATCCAGCCATCAGCAAGGACACTACCGCCAATGAGTTATATATGTTGTGTAATTTTAAACAGTTTTGTATTTAACTATGCTTTTCTCTATATTCAAGTAATGTTTTGTTTTTGTCGCTTCTCAGAATGCACCGCTGCCTCAGACATACTACAGTCCAGAGCAGTTGCCACCAGAGAACTCCACCTTTCTGGAGCGAAATTTTGTTTGCAGGTTAAGATGCCTTTTGAACAACTCCTCTGGCTTTCTTGTAAGTTGAAAATGATCATAAATACATTAAAGTGAATAAATAAATTAAAATATAGACTTTATATTATGTTAAGAGAGTTGTTGATTTCCTTAGGCAGCAGATGAAGAAGATTGTTTGCAAGACAGGAAAAAACATTTTACTCAAACTTTTACATCAAAAATCTATAATTATTGCAGTAGCATTATTAAAATGGAAAAACAGAAGATTAAATGCTTTTGGATGCCTGTAAACAAGTTTATAAAGAAAAGGAAAGAATAGATAACACTTGCACGGCTGACATTATTTACAGTACCAAACAAAGCTTGAATGAAGTCAAAGTCTAGTCAGAGCTCTCCTATGAATAAAGTTTAAGAAGTCAAAATTATATAGCATACCATAACAGACTGAAAGCTGAAACTGTCTACAAACAAGTTTGAATGGAGTCTGTTCATTGAGCTGAATTCACTGCAGAAAGTGTGTGAGAAATGATGAATAATGAGGGATTTTAAAACAGTGTACACCTCAAAAACCCTGTAATTAAGTATTTTAGCTGTAAACAAGCTTGTATTGAACATCACGTTTTTTGAGGAGTACTAATAATAATGTAATAATCTAGAATGAGGGCTGAAATTACTGAAATTATCTTGTGCTTCTACATACAAAGTAATTCCACACACAACAAAAGACACTTTTGTTAGCTTTGTTTGAACTAATATTAAGGTTCTTTGTGATGATAAGACTATAATGATGCGTTTGTTATAATGTTAAGATCATATCAGTCCTTGTTTGGATGAGTTCATATTTAGTTCATGACTTCCACACAGCTCAGAGTTATGATTCAGCCTGTTGAGATGTTTCTCAGTTAACTGCCTCTGCTGGGTCATTTCTACATGTAGACTCAAAAGCTACCTTTATCAGACTTTTTGAACAACACAAATAAGATATTTTGAAGAATGTTGGTAAGCAAACAGTTGATGGTAGCCATTGGCTTCCATAGTATTTTTTTCCATACTATGAAAGTCAATGGTTTGGAACAACTTCAGGGTGAGTAAATGATGACAATTTTCATTTTTGGGTGAACTATCCCTGTTAGCACCACTTAGCACTTTATTAGCACTTTAATCATTAAAGGGGTCCTATTATGCTCTTTTACAAAGTCTTGATTTTGTTTTGGGGGTGTACTAGAACATGCTCTCATGCTTGGTGGTTCGAAAAATACATTATTTTTTAACATAACTTACATTATTACAATATTATTACGGCTCGATTAGTTCCGGCTTCCGAAAAACGAAATGTGTTGTGAGTGGTTAGCTGTCCCAGTGCGTTGTGATTGGCGAACAGCTTAGACGGTGTTTCAGTACTCCCCCACCCCTTGCCAAAGCAGCAAGTTCTGTCTGCTAAGGTATAGTTAAGGATGGCATCAATATTGCTATATCAATTTGAGCCGGATTCAGACCCCGTTAATACAATACAATACACAGGAGCAAATGGGACACAACTGGGATCAATAAAACTAAATGGGAACAGGAACAGGAAAAACCAAATATGGGCATAATAGTTAAATAAGGAGCACGTGGGTTGGAGGAAAACACACACAAAACACGAAACAAAGTCTGACATATATTATGTAAACAAAAACTTTTATTTTGGATGCGATTAATTGTGATTAATCGTTTGATTAATGGTTAATCGTGCGATTAATCGTTTCCCTGTTAACGCTGTACACAAAGCAGCGCTCCACTCACAAATGCTGCTTTACCAGACATTACATGCAAGATGAAATGAAAATGACCAATCATGAAAATGATCCAATTTTCTGAAGACAGTCGGTTTCCTTCAGAAATACAGTCACATAAAAACACTGTCACTCAAAGTATGGGAAACACCGTATTATCATAATTGAAGTGTAAATTTTGCAGATTACATCATTGTCCAGTATTGTACTGTCAGCAATTTTTTATAAAAACGTTTCAGGTTATTCAGGTGCATGTGTAATAACTTGTGAAAATTTGACGCTATAGCAGCACTTTTTCTTCATCGTCGTCTTGTCTGATGCACTCAACCTAGTGTTCTAACCATGACCTCGCCCCTCCCCAACCCCCAACCATTCGAATTTCCGTAGGCGGGAATTATTTTAATGATATTCTAATGGGCCACTTTGTGACATCACAAAACCCAGAAAACAACGCTGTAGTCCATACGAGCCGTTCGTTGTAGTTCTTGAAAAGAGATTTTTAAAAATCTAAATATCCTTCTTTGGAGTGGACTTTGAGATTTGTAACTTTGTAGATCTTTTTATGCCCAAACATACACACTACACACTGACTAAAATTCAAAAAGTGAAAAAGCATAATAGGACCCCTTTAATAATTTTGATAATACACATTTTAATAATTTAGTCTTTTAGTATAATCAGCTCAAACAATTATTCTGTAATCATCTATCTTATTTATACACTGGGTTCAAAGAGAGGTCACAGTCTTGCTTATCCCATAAAGGAAGTGATCAAAAGATAGCAAGGCCTGGTGTCATATCATGAGAAGACCCAGATGGAATCACATTTTCTGTGTAAATTTATGGGTAAAATTAGCTAAATGCTGTGGAATGTGTTTACATAGGTTCAAATGTGTTAAATATATGTCTTGTATTCTTATAGGCCATAAACTTTCAGGGACGTTTGAAGTTCTTGTATGGACAGAATGAGAGGACAGCAGATGGGAAACCCGTCCTTCCTCAGCTGGCTCTGTTTGCCCTGGCCTGCCCTCTGCAGCCGCCTTCCATACTGGAGATCCACACCAAGAGCTGCTTTTTCAAAACCAAGCATAAGCTGGATTTCACGCCCACCGCATGTGATGCAAAGTAAGATATATAAGCTCCTATCCTATGTGTGAAGAAACTCCTGGATTTGTTCTTTGTTTGTTCACCATCAGTATCTCTCGCATTCAAAGTCATGTGTTTTTTGTTTCTCCACAGAGGGAAGATTGTTCTTGGCTACACGGAGGAAGAGCTGTGTTACCGCGGCTCAGGCTATCAGTTCATCCATGCAGCTGACATGCTCCACTGCGCCGAGAACCACATACGGAGTAAGACTCCCTTAAATCAATGTGGATAAAGAGAATACACTCACCTCACCTCATGTTGTTCCAAAACATTTTAAGATATTCAAAACACAAACGAGCTAAGATTGGTTTTGTATTCTCTCAACATATTTATCCATTCATTAAAGTCCACACAACTATAATTTTCACACTCCTAAAAGTACAAGAAGACATTATAAAAATATGACATGATCTGTTTATATGATTTAATTTAGGCTTTCATTCATGAATAAACATTGATCAACCCACAATCAACTCAAATATGTTTGCTTGAGGCATGAGAACCAGTGACAAATATACATATACTATGTCCATCTACCTGCCTTTGATCTTTTAAAAGGAGACTGCTATCAAAAGCATGTACTGTTATTATTATTAATAGAGGCAAAATCATTTGCTGATTTTTCAAATGAGTTTAATAATTTGTCTCCCCTGCAGTGATGAGGACGGGTGAAAGTGGGTTGACTGTGTTCAGACTGTTGACAAAACAGAACATCTGGGTTTGGGTTCAATCCAACGCCAGACTTGTCTACAAAAATGGGCAACCAGAGTGTGTCATCGCCTCACAGAGAGTCATCACGTATGCCCTTATTTGTGTCTTTCTTTTGTCTTTCATGTTGAACAAACTGTGCATGTTTTCTTTGTTGTCTTATTATAAGACCGTATTCATAGTAAAAATGTAATTACAGGTACTTTTTAAAATAATATAATTAGGGTGTGCTGTTTCGAACTTAAAGTTAGTATTAAATTCAAATTCCCCCTATTTATTTGCTAAATATATATTATTGTGAATGATTCATCCACGCATATAATATTTGTAATTTTTTAAATTTGCATTGAGACTGAAGTAGTGACAGATCTTTTCTTTCCGACATACATTTGAGTATAATGGATCATGGAAAAAAGAGAAAAAAAAGGGCGGGACTTAGTTCTTAAACTGGACTTCTCCAATCAAAGCCTGCTTAAACACCCCCCCCACCCTTTTTTTTGACCAACGACTACAAATTCACATTCATATCCATTTCACTCATTACTCCCCTCACTTTGCAAATTTAAAATTAAGGTTCAGAGATTATAATATTTGTATATTAATTGTGATTGGTCTGTATACATTCCAATATCTGTTTGAATGATGAATTCTGGTAGGTCATTTTTTTCTTGTCTTTTTTTATCTATAGCCAGCAAAGGCAAACAAATATATTTTCCTTAGGTATCGTGCTCTATAATGAGTCATTTGTCTTCTGTAGGAACGAGGAGGGTGAGGAGAACCTGCGAAAGCGTGCTATGATGCTTCCTTTCAGCTTCACTACAGGAGAAGCTGTTCTCTATGACAAGAACCTGTCCAGATCTCAGAGTAACACCGTACCTTCTGATACCACTGCTCTGGGTGACAGTACCCAAGCCAGATCCACTGGAACTGTAGACCCTGACTCCCTGCTGGGCTCCATGCTGAAGCAGGATGAGTCCATTTATGAGTGTCCTGCACATGAGCACTCTGTATCAGTACAGGGTTTAGAGAACGAGGATCTTGGTAGGATCTTCTCCAGTAACTGGCAAGAAAGTGCCTCTCTTTTCAAACAAGAGCGAGTCGTTAACTCTGGAGGAGACGACAGCTGTGAGATCCTGAACTTCATGGGGAGTTTAGGGATCAGACCAGAAGATCTGAAGTTCCTTCAGGATGAACTGTTCCTCAGGATTGACCTCGGTGGTCAGAATGATGTGGCAGACCTCACAGAGGGCATCTTCTCCTATGTACAACACTCTCTCAGGACGGAGACAGACTGTATAATGTCTGGTGGTGACAGTCTGAAGGATCTTGTCGGGAAACCTATGCAGACCTTCACACCTCCACAGCAAGCATCTGCATTAATCTTACAGGATTCATGTGATCCTCTCACATTAGTACCTCAGGAACAACAGACGACTTTTACAACAGAACATCCTGAACCAAAGACACAACATTTCACACCAATACAACCTCAGAGTGAACCGCAGGCCATACCAGATCTACACCAACACATAATGTCTCAACCATACACTGAAACAGGAATCACACAGTGTGAACCTTCACACATAACAACACAAAAACCCAAAGTTCAGAAGATAAGCCAACAGTCTCAGTGCTCATACCTTCCACCTCGCCATCTGCTGGAGTGTAAAACACTCAAAAATGCTCAGGTTTTTGGGAACCTCACTGAAGTTCAGCAGGTTCCTCCTCTCTTCCAGCCAGAGCTCCAACAGCCTGGATGTTTTTACCTGGAGTCGCCCCTTCTGGATCTGAAGCAGCCTTACAGGAACCATCTGAGCACTGTGACCTTCAGCTGCTCCCAGCAGCACTCTTCAACTTACATCACTGCAGGTGACACAGGTATGAGCGAGTTCACTGCTCAGGACCTCGAAGTGCTGCTCAGTGGCCTGGACGGTGACGTGGAGAGGAACGGGCACTCAGGACAAAACAGAGGCGGGTGTCGGATCAAGTCTGGATCAACAAGATTACATAGGCCAGGTAAGAACCAACCAAATGTGAGGCTCACCTACATTCACTCTTAAACATAAAGGTTCTTCATTGTCACCTGTGGTTCCATGAAGAACCTTTAACATCAGTGGAAGCTTTCCATTTACTTGTGACTGATCAGCTGACAATCACGAAGAAATAGAGCAAAAACACTTGGTGGAACCTCATTCATGAGCCAGAAAAGAACACCAGCAGAGTACAGGATGAGGAGGAGGAAGCAGAAACTGGGGTGAAGGAAAGGCTGAAAATGCACAAAGTAAGGCATAAATGTCCTGTGGCTCAGCATGACGTCTAAGATGAATGAAGAACCAGCCTGTCTGTATCAGTTAGATATAAGAATCATTCATCAGTGGCTTCCCTCTTATATGAACAGTGCTGTCACAGTACTTTGATAAATCTCTCTTTAAATGTCTCTCATGAGATGTTGCAAATCTATTGGCCTGTCAAAAGCATGTCCCAAAGCAATATATACAGTGTGCACTAACTGTAAATAGCCTTCAGCAAATGCCAAACAAGCAGTTTTTATTTTCAAATATACAACGACATTTATAAAGTAGTACAATATAGCTATCTAATTTGCAGCTCTTCACATGCTAGCTTGTTTACTCTGTAAAATTAAGTCAAAGGCCAAATATTGTATAATTTATGATTTATTTGGGAGATTTATTCCATGATGTGACTTCATGTTAGCAGTATTTTCAGTTGAGCTGAGGATTTTTCAACATTACTTTTTTTTCCCTTCAATTTTTGAATATTTGAAATCCTCCAGTTTTTTTTCTTCTTGGTATAGCATTACTTATGGGTAATCAGGGTAATCGGGAAACTGTGTGGGTCTCCCTAGACTGTCATTTGTATAGTAATTTATCATTTTCTGATCGTTTATTCTTTGAGGGAAGCTATTGAAGACAATCAGACATATGTAGCACTTATGAACAGATGAATTCAGCTCTTAAGCTTCACAGGAAACACAGACTTCGACCAAACTGTAAATCAAAGAATGTTTGGCTTTCTACAAAAATGCTGTATTCATAAAGCACTGTTGTAAAATAAGCAGTTGAGGTATTTTGATGGATGACCAAACTTGAAAGACCAAGACTTGGAAAATTATTAACGCTTCTGAAAAAAGGGGTCAGTAAGATTTTTTTTAAGACTGTGCATATTTGATTTAAAAAAAAAAAAAAATTAAAATATAAATAGTTTTAAAATGTCACTTATTCCCATGATGACAACGTTGAATTTTCAGTGGTCATTACTCCAGTTTTCAGTGAAACATGATCCTTCAGAAATCAATCTAATATGCTGATTTGTTGCTCAAAATGCATTTCTTATTTTTATTAATCTTGAAAACAGTTGTGCTGCTAAATATTTTTGTGGAAGCCATAATGCATTTTTTTTCAGCATTCTTTGAATATATAGTTCAAATAAACTGGATTTTGCTTGAAATAGAAGTCTCTCACATTACATTGTAAATATCTTTACTTTCACTTTTTTCTAGATCTATCTGTCTGTTTATATTTCTATAGTCTGACTATAGTTCAAATAAATCTTTTACAAAGCAAATGGGTGGCTGATTGGATCACTTCAGCTTCTCTGACCAAATTAAATGAGTATGAATGTGGCATCCTGGAAAGATTTTGAGACGTATGATTTTTATGATTATTCTGACATTTTTAAGATGATGTAATTACCAAGTCTGTTTGAGACGTTTCCTATTGTTTGTCTCCTCTCTGATGGTGCAATACCGCCCTCTGCTGGTTGAAAAAGTATTCACAACATTGGTGATTTGGTGGGTTAGTTAATGAAAATTAAAATACAAATGTGTTTATTATATTTTTATATAAAAACCAATTGGTATGGTTAAGTATGATTATAGATCTATGATTTAAGATTTTGTGGGACTTAAAGAGTCATGTATACGGTAGGCTACTAATAGTGGAATATTTTTCAATGTTTTGTTTTCATACTTTTTAAGTGTGTTCTCAGAACAAGAGTATCAAGGCTTTTTTTAATGTGATATATTTACATGCATTAAGTACAATGTTTGTTGTTATATGTGACTTCTTGTAGGTTTGGTGTTTCATGAATTGTTTCATTTTTTATAATTGTTTCACTGTTTAAATTATGCAAAACACCTTTATAGCTTCAAGGTATTTGCCTATCAAGAAACCGACTAGCAAAACTTTTCTTTCTACTTGAAAATTATTTTAAGCCAATGTCTTTTCATGAATGACAGGTTAATGGTCCGTCATAGCAGATGAGACTGCGGCTGACTAAAATGATGGATATTTCAATATATATATATATAGAGAGAGAGAGAGAGAGAGAGAGAGAGAGAGAGTATAGTGATAGTTGAAATGGATTTTCCCCCCTTGTGTTAGGAGGGGAAATATATCTAATAAAAAGAAAGAAAGTTTTGTCAGTCAGGGTTATGTTTAGTTTTACAGCTAATGGTGTCATATCTTTGGGGACTGGCCCATTCAGAGCAGGGTAATCCCTATGGATTGGGCTCCATAAACCCCATAAGACCCCGCTAAGACCAGATGGAATTTGCCTTCAGCACGGCTGGAGGTTCCCACAAATTGAATTAGTAGACGGCCGGCACAGGGAGGGTAGAGGGAGGCCGGAGGACACAGGGCAGGTCAAGCCCACTCTGCCCCTCCTGTTTGAGACCTGCTGACCTCTGAACTTTACACTTCCTTTCAGGTTTATGCTTCATTGTGAACATGTGATCACCATCATCAGTGTCTTTCTCTGTCTAAAACAAAAGGGTCTTGCTTCAACTGTGTACACAACATAGCTCTTTTGCATTACGTCTTTTTATATGGCCATGACATTTTACTTGGCTCATTATAGTTGGAACTAAAATTGTGAGGTTTACAACATTTTTGTATTTACAACATTTCTAACCTAAACAACCACTTATTGTAAGTATATTGTACAGCAAAGAAGCCATAATCTCACATCACTACCAATCAAATTGACCAAATTTCCATGCATCAGCTTATATATATATATATATATATATATATATATATATATATATATATATAATTTATAATAAAAATGATTTAATTTTTTTTTTAAATAAAAAAAATCATACTGTGCCCAAATATTTAGTATGCATACTGTAGCTTCAATCTAGTCAAAGGGTGGCTACTATGAAGAAGCAAAAAAAAAAAAAACTAAAATTCCCATTCTTACGTAATTCTTATGCTTACACTGGTTATTTTATAGTTTTGAGAACTTTACTATCACTTTAAAATGTGGAAAACAGTATAAATAAAGGTGTGTCCACACTGCATATTCAAAATCTGTGCAATAAAGAATGCTATTCACATTTATTTATTGTAAGCAAATTAATATTGTCTCAGCAGTGCGGTTTCAGACAGATCTGAGAAAGGATGCGGACTTTGGGTCAAGGGCTCAGCTTGGCTTCTGGGAGACTCCCAGGCCGTCAGCATGAGGGATAGCAAACAGCTGGTTAGAGGAGATCACACACACCCACACTGGTCCTCCAGCTGCTGGACATGGAAGAAAGGAGGAGATGAGAGGAGAAGAAAGGATATAAACACCAAAAAGAGGAGGACGGAAAGTCAGATGAGGAAAGGACACATGGTTCAAACAGCACCTTGCACGGAGGACCACTGGGCTTCCAATTTGCTCCTAACAAGCATTCAGGCAGCATGACGTGAAACGTGACATCTCGCTGGAGAAGCTCAGGAGAAGGCTGACCCTCTTCTGCAGCCATCAGTAGTTGGACAGGAGCTGTAAAGCAGGCAGAGACAGAGAGGAATGCGTTTGAAGTGACATGTAAAAATGTGAAGCCCCAGACAGCTGTGGATTTATGACGATGAAAAATTTGTACATAATCGGTGCTAATGGCATCCTCCCCCCTACCACCCTCAGGAGGGATGAAAGCGTCCCTGTCCTACTGCGTTCCCAACAGACATCAGTGACAGACGGTGAAGGAGTGGGAAAGACCTTGGTGTTATGGAGCATAACTGATCAATCATGTCTTTATAGTCAAACTGGCTGTAGACTCTGAAATAGACCTGAAGTTTTACTGACTATAGTGTTCGGTTTGAACAGTAGGTGGCAGTCGTCCTCTTCCTCAAATTATATGAAAGCCAATGAACTTCTGTGCAGAATGAATTTCCCACTAAATCATAAGCAGACATGATAAACATTAAGTTCAGCCAATATACTGTGGCTCTAAAAATTATTCGGACTCACAAATCAAAATGAACGAATGAATGTCACAGCATTAAATAACAAAATATCAAACCATGGAATTAAAAGGGTAGCTCTTTATAATTCAAATTACGATTTTCCATAGTTATAATTTGACATATTTTACTATGGAAGTCAATAGCCACCGTCAACAGTTAGCTAACCAACATTCTTCAAAATATCTTCTTCTGTGTTCAACAGAAGAAAGAAACTCAAACAGGTTTGGAGCAAGTGGAGGGTGAATAAACGATGATAGAATTTTAATTTTTGGATCAACTATCCCTTTAAAAGTAAAAAAAAAAAGCACTTTTTGTAATTTTAAATAATAATGGGGATTGTAATTCAAGCAGAAACAGATAGATACTGTAGATAAGTAAATAAATTAATTAACTTAATTTGCCTTCTTTCAAATTGGGGCAGAATATTGTATAATTTAAAAATGATTATTTATTGGACAAACTGATTCACTAGAACAAATCAGAGTTTTAATTCTAAACATGAAAGAGAACCTTTCAGGACGAAACTGATTTTCTTTAATGAATCAGCCTTTCGTTGAGCTAATTTGTAACAATTCCACGAGTTAGATCTACATTTAAACCGTTAGACATTGTAGGCCATTTGAGGAGAATAATATGTGAATGTATTGCTATCATGAGATCTTTTCAGTTGAGACTGTATTTCATAGAATTAGACTAAATTCACAAGTGTCTCTTGGAGTGGGAATCTGTTTTTTTCTTTGTGTCATCAGTCAATTATTGAAATGTATTATTTGTCAACATACATAAATTTACACAGAATTTCATTTAGCATTTTGACACCTTTCATACATAAAATAAACATCATATCAGATGTATTTTACATATTCTGCATAAATCAGATGACGCTGAGATCTAAAATACGACCAGCTAAGCCTTTCTCTCCCCCATTTGCCTCATGTTCCACAATGTTTTTGAGGCCGCAGCTAGGGGACGTTTAGTCTCCATCAGAGCTCCAGTTCCCAGACACGATACAGAGCCAGGATAAACACCACTGTGGCAGCTGTACACCTGCACAAACCGGCTCTCTCCCCCTCATACTGCAGCACAATAAACTACGTCATCCATCACAGAGAAACTCCCTGCTGCATCTCTTCATCCTCAGACAAAAACAGGGAGAGAAGATGGGAGGGAAAATGTGTAGATGGATCCTGGGGGACTTAGGATTTTTGTTTATGCGCAAGGCCTGCAAACAAATGTGGCGATGGATTTACAGTGGTAGCGGAGGGAAACTCTCAGCTTGAGAAAATGTAGTGTCGTGTTGACATGCAGTGCTCCTGGCTGGAGACCAACGCTTGAGGTTACACTCCAGAATAAATCTAACGCAGACATTAATTGGACACCTGTACGAGATACACAAGGCCAGAAATTCAGTCAAGCGAGGCGGTAGGAACGTAAAACATGTTTTGGAAAGAAGAACAGAGAACAGTGCAAATGGAGAAGCGAGCTCAAAAAAACACCACTCTATAATTTTACGAAAATAACTCAACCAAATACTGTTATTTTGAGGTCATCGCATGCAATAAACTCAGGACACTGTGATGATCTAAGCATGAATCTGTTGTGTATTTAAATACATTAACCTGCTTATCATGAGTGACTAAAAGGGGAGTAACTAAAAATAGTGCCGCTTCTAATTTAACACAGTTTTACCATTAGCTGTTTTCCATTTTTCCATAGATATGCACACACAGAAACCACATTAGCCCACTCCAGACACAACAAGTCTGCCTTCCTGGGATGATTAACAAATCGTCACTCACAGTAAAAATCAATGATTTTTCCAAGATGCTGCAACATTCTGCAGCTTCTGGTTTTAAAATCCCCCCGAAATTTAAGTTTAGGTGAAAACATGTTTTTAAAAAAAAATAAAATAAATTATTTATGTGTATTAACTCAATATTACAGGTTTTTAAACTTTGTTAATTTTTTAATGTCATGTTAACTAACATTTTCTTTTGTATAGAGTTAGTTTAATAAAATCATCTGCTTAAATACTACGATGCAGACACACAGTCATCTTATTTTCAAGTGTTCACAGACAGGATTTGACCATTCCAATATGGTGGACAGCTTATGAACGATGCATCTATGTATGTATATCTATGGTTTTTCCTAATAATTAAATAACTACAATGTATTTAGCTACTTTTTGTTAGTAACTTGGCCTGTAATAACTATATTATAACGCTTATAATGCAGCCAATCACATCTCTAAATAAAGTTTTAGTAGAAGAGAGCTATTTATGTAGGATCAGGAATATTACATTAAAAACCTTACGTATATTGACATGAAAAGCATTACAAGCTAATTAAATTTGTTACGAGATGGGAAAGTAATAAATTAATAAAAAAAAAAAAACTCACACTCTCTGTCCCCAGATCAACATAGTCTCACTTTTACTCAAGTGTTTGGATGATAATTAATCATGGTTCAGAAGTTCTGACAGAATGTGTGATGAAAGTCAAGAAATTACTGGTGACTAAAAAAAATCAAGGGACAGCTCAGAGGGAAGGTTGACTAAATCAGGTGAGACATGGCTAAAAAATTCCCCCCGGTAGAGTATTTTAATACCACTAATATATATATAGTCAGAAGGTCTGTGGTTCTGTTGGCTCTCATTAAATGTAAGAATTTCTATACAATGTGTAGCGTTCCCGACACAGAGCAGCTTTTGCTTGATGAAGCCCAGCAGGTGTATGATTCTCCAGTCAGATGGCTTGAGGGGGCAGTGTCATCGCCATACTGCCAACTCAAGTCCTCGTGAACCAAGGATCATTCTCACCAAAGATTTGTGTGAGTTGGATATGTACGAACAACATATTCCAGCAAGTCTAGAATTTTCTTTGGATACATTATGGCAACTCTAATGACTCTTTCTTACAATTATGTGTCAGAACTCAGAACGTCTGAACTGACAGCGCCAGTGTTATTTATATCAACACAAGTGGTTAATGTAGACGGAAGTATTGTGGGAATTATTGTTTTATGTAAAACTGCACGAAGATTCTTTGCAACATATTTTGTGTTCCACAGAAGAAGAAAAAAGGATTTGGAAATTGAAGGGGAATAAATGTTGAGCGAATTTTCATTCTTGGGTATTCCTTACTGTTACTTTAAGTGAGAACTGAAAGCTTTCAGAGTAGCAACAATGTGCTTTTTCACTTCATAACAATGCTGAGATTCACAAACTGTGCATTACAGATGCGAAAGAAATGAGAAATAATAATGGTTGCTGTGAAGGCACTATAGCCGTATTAATATTCAGACCAACAGCATGATCTCCAGTGTGATGTAGAAGTTAACATTGAATCACTTAAATTTTAGATACAAAATTTTAGATATAAAATTGGCTCCATCGAAATAAAAAAGGAAGGCAAAACCATAGAAAAAAAGACGATTGGGCTAGTTTGGGGCTAATTTTGATTAGGAATTGGGCTTGTTTTGTTTTGCAGATCTGGCAACCCTGCTGTCAAATGAAAACTGAATTGCTATGAAACTGCTATGATTGGCTAACAGTTGTGTATGTTTAAAAACCTGTATCCTACACAGATGGATGCTGCTGTGTTTTACACTCCTAAAAATAAAGGTGCTTAAAAGGTTCTTCACAGCGATGCCACAGAAGAACCATTTTTGGTTCCACAAAGAAACATTCAGTCAAAGGTTCTTTAAAGGGATACTCCAACCCAAAATGAAATTTTGTCATTAATCACCTACCCCCATGTCGTTCAAAACCCGTAAAAGCTTCTTTCGTCTTCGGAACACAATTTAAGATATTTTGGATGAAAACCAGGAGTCCTGTGACTGTCCCATAGACTGCCAAGTAAATAACAGTGTCAAGGTCCAGAAAAGGTATGAAAGTCGTCGTCAAAATACTCCATCTGCCATCAGACGTGCAATCTGGGTTATATGAAGCGACAGGAACACTTTTTCTAAGCGAAGAAAACAAAAATAACAACTTTATTCAACAATTCCTTTGTCAGCAGTCTCCTCTGTGTCTCTCCATATCACCGTATGCTGTGTATGCTCTTCTGTATCATCTGCACCACAAGGATGCGTTGTTTTCTTTCAAATCAAAGCTAAATACACGTAGAAACAGCGCATCCTTGTGGCGCAGATGATACAGAAGAGCATACACAGCATACGGTGATATGGAGAGACATTTCATACCTTTTAAGGACCTTGACACTGTTATTTACTTGGCAGTCTATGGGACAGTCACAGGCCTCCTGGTTTTCATCCAAAATATCTTAAATTGTGTTCCGATATGAACGAAGCTTTTACGGGTTTGGAACGACATGTGATTAAGTGATTAATGACAAAATTTTCATTTTGGGGTGGAGTATCCCTTTAAAGAACCATCTCTTTCTTACCTTTTTATAATCTGAAGAACCTTCTTTTGCCACAAAGAACCTTTTGTGAAACAGAAAGGTTCTTCAGATGTTAAAGGTTCTTTATGGAACCATTTAGACAAAAAGGTTCTTCTTTGGCATCGTGAAGCTTCATTTTTAAGAGTGCTTAAAAAAATGCTTAAAAGCGCATAAACACTCAAACTGTATAATCAAACGATCTGTAATAACAGACAAAGCAATAATAGTGATCATGTAATGAAAACTTGCGTGGTGCGACATCAGACCAATATAGTCAGTACAGCATCATCTTTTAGTTTCCATCTTTCTTAAAATCCTGTGTCGAATTGTACCTTGTCTGTAAACAAATCTGTGGTAAAATGAAGTAAACAAAGGACCAATTTCTTACTGACGTGGTCTGGAACTTCATTCAAAAATAAAGTTAATCAAATAAAGTTTATCGTTTGGTTACTTTGTAGACCTGTTTGCTGCTCTGTCAGTTACCTACTTTGTGCGTGAATCTGTGGGTGGGGCTAAACAGGAATTGATCTAAACATGCCTTCTGCGAAGGCGGTTTGGCCACATTTTTATGTCATAAAGTAGCACATTCTGAAACCACTGGTCATTTTGGCAGATTGGCTTCAATATAAAACTGTTTTTAGACTAACGAGAAACTTACAGAATGTTTTTATAGCACAATGACCATGTCAAAAGATCAAGGGAATTTTTATTTCTCACTCCGTAACCCATTTAAATAGCAGAAATCACTAATTACCACTATGCCACCATCACTAATGCATAGACAGTCTGGAACACAAATGATTCTGTTTAACAGCGAAATTACTGGTGAAAAACTACATTGTAGTTCACCTTGTAGCTTTAATGGATGTTCTTTAATGAGATTAAAGTTCGAATTTTTGTGGGTTAATTGAATGAGAAAAATACTTGCATAACCAAAGACTCTGACAAGGCAGGAGGTGTTGTACTCCATATTACAAGCACTCTTGGAAGCCACTTCAAGGCCTGGAACTAACTGTTATATTATGCTTTCTATTACACAGATGTTTTAGGAGGTGTTTACCGAAATATGTTGTAGTGTTGAAACGGTGAGTTTTATGACAGTAACGTGGGACTGTGAATGTGATGTAATGTGTGACAGTAAGTGAGAGGCATCCAGTGACTCATGTCACCTTCTGTGTTTCAGTCCTTTCAAACGCTGAGATGGGGAAAGGGGAATTGTAAGAGCGTGACGTTTTCATATCCTTAGATAATTTTCAGAGACCTTAAAACTTCAGCTGGCCCTTAGGCACCACTTCCTCTACCGGTGACATTCTGACAGGAATCTTCAGTGTATGAGTGTGTATGAATGAGGTGTGTGTGCTTGAATGATCTCAGATTCATATTGCAACAGAGAAGTGATTTCATCATGAAGATCAAGAGTGGTAAGTGCACCATAAACTTGATAACTGGGACAAATGGGAGCATTACGCAAATATGAAAGTCTTAGCATTATCATAAAATTAAAGATACAAGCTAGACATATTATATAGTAGAGTGTATTACTGTAGATTTTAAAGTAACACTGAAGCATGAATCACTGTTTTGTTTTTGTCTTTTTTTCTGTTCCACAGTAAACATGATTTTCTCCCAAAATGTTCTTGTAATGACAGGCTTAGGCGAAGGCTATAAAGCCTACATGGTACACAGATTCTATGGGGCTTCAGGACGGGGCAGAAGACATCACCCCTTCCCCTTTAAAACTCCAAACAGGCCAGGTCGCTCAGTCTGGGGCTACGGTGAGTGGAATCATATTATCTGTCTCTCAAATATGCAGAGTTTTTGCTTGAGTAATGAAACTTATGAGACATTATTACAGACAAATCGTTTACTCAGCAAAACTAGACAATGCATTCTCTCTATCTGTGTTCAACGGTAAAAATGACTAAGCCTCGGGAAAAATAGCAGTGAATGTGAGAGAAATGCTTCATTTAAAATCTGTAAAAATGCCAAAACAATGAATTACTGCTGTATCTAACATTTGGTAACATTAAGTAACATTTGATATATTTTTTAAATATACAGTATTAGTATGAGGTTAGTGTCTCAGAAATACTTCTTTTGCTGCTGTTGCATATGTAGTTAATTAACAAAGCGATTATTGTGTTATGACATCGTTGTGAATTATTTACAGCTATTTTTTATATTTATTATTCAGTTGATGTTACAAGTAAAACCCTAATAATGCAAGTTAATGGCAATTACTTACAATTCTATTTAAATATTTGACATATGGATGAGACTCTGTGTTTTATGTTTATTTTATATATTTATTTTTAAACAAAGTAATACTTCTATTCAGCAAGGATGGATTAAATTGATTGGAAGTGACAGTAAAGAACTGTCCAAATGTTACAAAAAGTTTCCAATTCCATTTCCATAAATGCTTTTCTGTTGAACTTTCTTATTCATCAAAGAATATGGGGGTTGGTCACAGTTTGCATAAAAATATTAAGCAACAGTGATGTGACACTAAAGACTGGAGTAATGGCTGCTGAAATGGAATGTATATTAAAATAGGATTAGGATTCATAATTACAGTGTAATAGTAATACTGTGTAGTAATAATAGGTTAAGTAATAACTGTTGCAAAACAGCTCTTTTATGTTGTAATAATTTCACAAAATTAATCTAAATGCATTTTTGACCAAATAAAATGCAGCCATGGTGAGCATAAGGCACTTCTTTATCAAGTTCTCCAGACTTTTGAACAGTAGTATACACATACAACAATGCTCTTTTTTCCTAACTTGTATATCCTCTTCATTCTTCATTGTGAAGTACTGGAGTGTGGGCAGGGACTTGTTAGCTGTTATTGTGAGAGAGAAACTTGGATGGGGAAGTGTAATGTGCCTGAAAGAGGAAACGCTGAAAGCTTCACACATCCTTGCACAAATAGGATAGTACATTCATGAGATGTCCTTTCATGAGCTTCCTGTTTGACTCTAAAAACTGAAAAGCGTCTTTTGTAATTTGTCGGTTTCCAAGAAATGGAAGAAAGACACGTTTAGTAGGCCTGCTCTTACTAAATGGCTGATTAAGCCTGATCATATGAAAGACATATTCCTCTCATCAACGCTTTATATACTGAAGCGTGTACCTCGAAGTAAATATTTCCTTGTCAAACCAAGTTAGGATATAATGAACCCTGACAATGAGAGCAGCGTGAGTTGATTTCACACTCGTGGTCTGGTATGGATCATGAATCATAATGATGAGCTTACATACGTACCAGTGATCTAATCTTAGATTGAATCCATTTGGAGATCAATCAATAAGAGTGCAGACAGGGGTGGAACTGAGCAGAATGAGAGCTATTGTGCTCTATATTGGGAGCCATTTCAGGCTTGACGCAGAACATGGTCTCTAAGCAACAGCATCAGATTTTAAAGTAACAGAGCTGTCTATATTTCCATAGCGGTGGGTAAACAACTTACCTGGATTCACCAGCACACATCCCTGAATGCACAATACACAGAATAGATTTTTGGCATGGACCCGCTTTGGTTGTATGGTTAAATATGTACTTGGGATTGAAAGAAGCCCTTAGAAACACGTTGATGGTTCAGTGCAATCTCAATCTACAGAATTGCCTGTGGAGTGGCTGGATAGGTGAATTAAACTGTGGCCAATGAGTTTTGCCACCTGCTGATACAAGATTAAAAAGGTCTGCAACAACGTGTGCAATGTACCGCATCTTTTGTTTCTATCAAGACTGCTATTTATAAGGCTCGTTGATGTGAAAAGATGCAAAAAAATATGGACAGATTTTGTGTCTGTATGTGTTTGAGATAGAAAACATGTGCAAAAATGTGTGATAATTCTGTGCAAATGCATCATCTCTCAGCAGCAGTGGCCCTTCACACATATCATGCTCATCTCTGTGCTGCTGCTGTGTCCTGGCAGAACCAAGACGAGCTCAAATGACAGTCACACAGATATTTGTCTGCTTACTCCAACCTTTATGGAAATGTCCTAAACTTACTGTATGTCCCTGGGGTTGATTTGCAGATTTAAATATAACAGATTTTCTTTTTTCTTTTTGATATATGAAGGTCACATTAAAAATGTCTTGGAAACTTTTTCTTGTGCCTTTTATTCTGTGTAATAATTATATATATATAATAAAAAGAAAACAAGTAGATAGAAAAAGAATAGGGAACACAAGAAGGGTTAGAGGGTCTTTTTTATCAAAATAAAAAGAAAATAAGTAGATAAAATAGAATTAGAATAACTCTAGAGTGCTAGAGTTAGGTGGTTAAATGAAGATAAAAGAGATGTGTTTTTAGCCATTTCTTGAGTTGCATCATCATTTCCACCACAATACAAAAATTCAAACTAAATGTTATTTTTTTAAAACATATTGTATTTAGTTACCATAGAGACAACACTGTCAGTGAAGTGCATTCTTGAATTGAAATGTGAGATGTATGAATAAATCAAATAAACTTCAAGGCAAATAGCATAAAACTGTAATATTTTGATTGTGTCTTTTCCAGCCAAGCTGCAGCTGGAAAAAAATTATGAAAATATTATTGCATATTAAGTGTGTTTTTTTTTTTTTTTTTAATATTATTGATTTTTAATTGTGTTTAGGTTCTTCATTGTGGAAAACAGTTGTTTAGAGTAAGAAAATAGTTATTTTAAGAACTGTTCACAGAAAGTTTATTTGAGGAACCCAAAAAGGTTCATCAATGGCATCACAGTGAAACTCCACTTTTGGAACCTTTGTTTTATGAATTTACTTTAGCAAGATGAGGGAATCCAAAAATGTTTAATATCTAATTTAAAATTTGGTGTAAATTACATTTACATATGACAATACAGGAAAATAATGCCTTGTATGTATGTCCATAGTTTTAGTATACATAAAAAAACCTACTAGATTATTTAATGTATATACTAAATGAGAGAATTTCATTTCAAAAGGAAAACACCTTAAAAACCTTGGCTTTTTGGGAATATCTCTGCTTACAGTGAGGACTGACACATTGAGTAATACTGAATGTAATTAATTATTACAGGACTGTCTGTTAAGCTGAGGGCAAGAGAAGTCTAACGGAAAGAGGACTAATTCTTTCACTCTCTGGAGGGTCATAAAATGCCTCCGACATTGAAGGTTGAGTTATTTTAGGGTAGGCCTAATTTACTACGCCTTCTCTCATCTCCAGCTAATAGTATGAACTCTCTCCAAAAAAGACTTGAATTATTGGAATTAACTGCAGTATAATTTCATTAAATTAAATACTTTGTAATTTGTGTAATAGGCCTAGCAGGATGTTAACATTGCAAAAACTGCTTAAAAACAACACAGATGGGATTCTCAGTAAGACAGGTGCAACCAACTGCATTCCATCTCAGCGTGAGATTTGTGATTCCCATTACCACACATACCTGTTTTGACCCTGATAGTAGTAACAGACATTTCGGGGTGACATCGACCAGGTCCCATCATCCTCGGCACCCAGGTCACCACGCTCTGTGATTGGACGGCCCTTTGTTCTGGTCTTTCATGTGTAGTGCACCTGCTCTGCCCCTCCCTTGAGCCGTCCTGGTGAGTTATGGGATAGCGGAGGATAGAAAGGCGTGAAATGAGAAATGTGAAGTTGCTTTAGGTTTCCACATGCTTTAGTCACACTAAGTGGTGCCCCTGTTTTGGAGTCTAAAGCAGGGCGGTGATGTACCCCAGATGTGTGTGATTGACAGGAGGCTTCATTGTCCATGTTCAATCTATAATACAATATAATTTCAGTGACAAAGAATCTGTCCATCCATTCTTCAATGTGACACAATCACTGCCAAACAGAACATATTTAAGCAACAGGAGAAAGAGTGCTGTACAGCCAAATCACAGTGACGCTGTAATTCAGACAAACAGCATGACTGCAAGTGTGATATTGCTAAAATAATAAATAAATAAATAAATAAAAATCATCAAATAATATTGAGTAACTTTATTTTAGACATAATATTGATAGTTAATTTGTCTGTTTTTGCTTCAGCAAGATGAGGGAGTCAGCATTTTATTTAAAAAAATGTTTAAAATGTCAGTTCCATTATGAATGGATGGTGATTTGAAATGTGGTGTCAATTACATTTATTTATGGGGGTTCGGTGCCTTGCTGTGTATATTTATTATCTATATATAAATACGCACACGTTATGCATATATTTAAGAAAAATGTTGTTTCTATATTAAATATAATTATATATAATATAAATTATATGAACATAAATATATGCATGTAAATACATGTAAATATTTTCTAAAAATATATTGTATGTGTGTGTATTTATATATACATAATAAATATACACAGAACACACAAATATATCATATAAACCAAAAACTTTTATTTTGGATGCAATTAATCACAATTAATCGTTTGACAGCACTAGTTTTTAGTTTAGGGTAGGTTTAGGTAGTGCATTATTTTCAAGCGCAATAGAAATCATTTCCAACCTGCCGCACCACATACAACAACCAATGTTAATGTTCATCTGTTTTAGGATAAAACAGAACTTGCTTAAGCACTAATTATGGGACATTTGACTTTAAAAATGTTGCAAAACAAGCAACATAATATAATTTTGCAAAAATCACGTATTTCCAAGAAGCCTGGACTGGATAAAACAGTAGGTGAAAATCAACCTGGTGATTACCTGTGTGACCTACTACTAAATGTGGTTCCTAAGTGTGCATCTGATGAACATTTGATTGACCCATTAGGTAATGGACGACTAAGAGGGGTTATGAGTAGCAGTAAAGAGGCACAGCTGATGCTGTAGGTAATCTGAAACTGATAACATGGTCATAATACATTCATGATATACAGAAGGGTCATGAAGTAAATTTTTCAAACGTAATACTGCTTAGACAGTGTGCGATTTTGGGAACAACGATTTCATTTTTTAATAAATTAGTCAAGTGAATGATTCAATGACTCACTTAATCTTAATGGTAATCTTTTAACACGTTGTCTGCTCTGTATTTCTTTTCATCCATAGCATTTCTAATTTATATAATATACATTATAGTATGCTATTTCTATATGAGCTTTTATGTACTTTCCATGCATTTCTAAATATTTGCAACAGGTAGGCTACAGTCTTTCCATTTCTCTCACTCTTCTGTTTTTCCTTTCTTGTCATCTGCAACTTGATTATAAGGCTGATAAAGGCGGTGGTGTTTCTCTCTCTGATCACTGAATGCTATTTTAAGCCTTGCCACAGTCCTGCTGCCCTGGCCAGGGATGCAGCTAGTGGCTCTGATGTCATGTTTACTTGTGCGGCTGTAAATTCTGTTTGTAGTGGAAAGTCAACACATCTTATAGTTACCTCAGAGGAGAGACTGTTGCTTTTCTTACCAATAAAGTGCAAGAGAGAGAGGACAAAGATAGAGCGGTTTACAGCTTGTTAGTGTGGCTGACATCGCAGTGGTTGAGTTGGAAAGGCCAGGGCGGAACTAGATCTGGGATGAAAGGAGCGGTTAGGCTCTCTGAAACCACTCCTAAACACAGCATGTGGTGACTGTGCATGTGAATCACTGTGTGTCTATACATAAACATTCACTTCCCTTTGTAAATGGTAACTTTAGATGGTAGGAAAACTAAAAAGTGAGATTTAGTAATTAAAATAGGAAACTGATAGGACTTTTTTCACACCAAAAGTCTATACAATTGCCCCAAAAGCATTTGGACACCTAAGTCACACTTACATGTATTCATGCCTTTTCATTGTATAATAAAATATAAAAACCAATGATTTTTAGTTGAAAGAAATATAAATGCTTTTAAATGCTAGTAAAAAAATCACCTTGATACCAGATGATTAAAATAATTTCTGAAAGGATGGACTCAAAGGAATAAAAATGAAAAAATTCTGAAAATGTACTCACCCTCAGGCTATCCAAAATGTAGATGAGTTTGTCTCTTCATGTGAACAAATTTGGAGAAATCTGGCATTATGTCACTTGCTCACCAATGAATCCACTGCAGTGAATGGGTGCCGTCAGAATGAGAGTCCAAACAGCTGATAAAAACATCACGATAATCCACAAGTAATTTACATGACTCCAATCCATCAGTTAATGTCTTGTGAAGTAGAAAGCTGCGTGTTTGAAAGAAACAAATCCATTATTACACCGTTAAGAACTGTAAACTGTCGCTTCTTGCCAAAATACCAGTTCATAATCCAAAATAACACATTTTCTCTAGTAAGTAAGTCAAGTGCTATCCTTTCACATCAAAATCCACAGACATATTTGTTCAAAACTGTTTTGGACTGTTTTGCTTATAAACAGTATTTGAGCTGTACATATTTCTCACCTGAATCAGACGAGATGACTTTTTCACTGGGACTAAGAAAAATTGTTGAAGTGTTGCTAGAAGTGATGGTTTGAAACAAAAAAAAATGTCTTGATGAATTTGTTAATTATAAACATGCAGCTTTTGGAGTTGTGTGAATAACTTATTGTGATTATTGTGATGCTGTTATCAGCTGTTTGAGCACATTTACATCCTGACGGCACCCATCCACTGCAGAGGATCCACTGGTGAAATGCTTAATTTCTTAAATATGTTACGGTGAAGAAACAAACTGATCCACATCTCGGATGGCCTAGGGGTGAATACATTTTCAGCATTTTTATTTTTAGATGAACTGTTCCTTTAAGAGGTCATATACTACAATATCTTTTTTTTTTTTACATAATTAGACTATATTTAGCTGAGTGAGAGGTTTAATAAGGACTTTTAAGTATATGTTCCATATGTTATGTATATCTGTCTTATCTCAAGATTGGATTTTATTGTGCTGTGAAATTGTGTGCTTTATATTCTTTATTTGAGTCTTTTGGGAAGGGACAGGAAGGAGGGCTCAAGAAGGATAAATGATGCAAAGAATGGATGGGGTAAACACATGCTCTCTAGAAACATTCTGTAGGAGGTTACGGCACTGTGAGCTTCTGGCCAAATGAGTGGGTTGACCTGATGTGCCCTCTGATCTGTATCCCACTCCTCATAGCAGGCTTCTGGGAGCTCCTCTGACAATTAATAATGAAGACCCTCTATTCCCACACAACATCACAGTGATAATGAGAAGAGAAACAGAGAGAAGGGTAAAAGAGTTTGAAGAGATTTAGAGCGAGAGAGAGAAATGCTCCCCGTAGAGTCATTTTAAAAAGTAGTTCATAATGATTATTTTTCAGATACACAGTCAATACACATTCCAGACACTGCATTCTGAACCACGACAAGATTCACACTGTTCACCACAGCGGTTTTTATACTTCAGGTCATGAGATCAGTCAGCAATTTTTTATTTTTTAATAATAATAATAATAAATTCGTATTACTGTTGTTGTTGTTGTTATTAAAGTATACTTTTGTATAATAATATTTTATTATTCATTTCAATTTAGAAGAAAATTAGTTTCAAATTTAATTTGCCTTACATATTAATTAAATTAAACTATATATATATATATATATATATATATATATATATATATATATATATATATATATATATATATATATATATATATATATATATCAATTAAACTGATCAAACTAATATTTATAATATTGTTATTAGTATTGTAAAATGAGATTTTAGTGTTAAATTATAAATAATAATAATAATAAAGTTCAATGAATGGTACAATATTATTATACAACAATATATGATTATTATTATTTTTATTATTGTTGTTGTTTTTGTTGTTGCTGTTGCTGTTGTAGTTTTAAGGAAAAATACAATGAATATGAATTATTTAATTAATTAAATACAATATCATACTAATACAATAAATTCAAGTGGCCATTCCAAAAGATAACAGTGTGCATTAAAAATGATTACCTTATCAGATGAAATGGACCGAAATTAGGTTTGAGTGCAGTTCTAAGGCCAGTGATGGCGTGCAAAGAGATCTTGGTTCAGAGTCTGAATAAGTTCTTTTTAAAAGAAGTCTGAAAATCTCAGTCTTTCATTCTGAAAAAGCTCAGTTTTTATTATGCTGTCAAGCAAACATGAATCACTCTCCATTGAGAATGTCATTTATTCTTCTCTGCAGATGATAACAGGAAGATTTTGTCTTCTGTTTTGTTCACTGTGCTGTGTGCACTTCTCTCTGGGACATTTTTCTAGAAACCTGATTCACCCTGGTCATGGAAAGCCACAATGGTGTAGGTGGTAACATCCAGGACAATAGCAGTCAAGGAACTCTGCCTTTTCCTTTGTTGCAATGTATAATTTCCTGTTTTTCCCCAACCTTTTACAAATATACACAGAATGAGATGGGAACAGTTTTTATTGATGCTGAACTGAGCTTTCCTGAAAGCTTTTCCCTAAATGCAGAGGCAAAATCTGATTTACTGACTCAAATGAAACTAAAGCTGTTATGTAAGAAATGTTCTCAGATCAGTTACTTTTATTTGACTCTTGCTACTGTATATGGTAAGTTTCTAAACAGAGTTTAGAATTGACCTTCTTTTGACGTCTTCATTGTTTATGCTTCTGTCCAGTGATTTCATTAAGAAAACTTCAATTAAATATTGTTTTACACATGGATACTCAAGCCAAGCAAAAGAATGATTATTAACATTTTTCTAGACTGAGCAACTTGGTTGTGAAGCAGATAATATCCCCAGAATAGTAGCTTACCTAAATAGGTAATGGATTAAGCATTACTGGATCCTCAGCGGGAGGGAAAAAAAGAAGGTTGTGTGTGTCTGTGTGTGTGTGTGTGTGTGGTTGTTTCTGTCTTACTGTGTGCATGTTATACAGTGAATATTTGTGATTGTGAGTACATTGGGTGTGTTTTCAGTTTGAGATGTTGAGATTATTGTGAGATAAAACCTCAAATTAACTCAGCAAGGAGCAACAGCATTTCATTGTGTTATGATCTTTGTAATCTTTTGGTGCACAGTTCACCGATTTGCTCTTAGTTCATGTATTATTATATTATATTATTAAAAATTATGGAAAAACAAATTGTGTTGAATTCATTGACTATTTGTTTGATCACGTCTCTAAATATCACATAAAATCAAGTACATAATATAGTCAAATCTATGCTTGACGAACAGGGACAGAAGAAAAGTACTGACTGTTTATAAGACAATAATTTCCAGAAAAATAACAGAAACAGAATAGTAAAGAAATTGCCAGTTCTAGTGAGTATCAGCCCACATTGAGCAGCATGTTGTTAATTAAGTGTCCAAAATAAAATATAATAAATAAATAAAAAATATGCATAGAATTATTATATATCATTTAATTTTAGGTATATAATTATTATATGCATGATATTATTGTATTATACAATATACAAATGAATGTAATTAATTTAATACTGTAATTAATGCAATAAATAAAATATAATATAAAAAAAATAAAGTGACCCAGACCTATCTTAAATTGATTTAAGTGAAAAAGTGAAGTGAAAGTTGTGACATTTGCCAAGTATGGTAACCCATACTCGGAATTGGTGCTCTGCATTTAACCCATTCAAGTGCACATACACAGTAGTGAGAAGTGAACACACCGTGAACACACACCCGGAGCAGTGGGCAGCTATATATCTAGCGCCCGGGGAGCAACTGGGGGTTCAGTGCCTTGCTCAAGGGCACTTCAGCCATGGGTATTGAGGGTGGAAGAGAGCGCTGTTCATTCACTCCCTCCCACCTACAACTCCTGCCAGCACCAAGACCCTGAACCTTCGGGTTACAAGTCCAGCTCTCTAACCATTAGGCCACAGCTGCCCCTTAGTCTCCCCTGATTTAAACTAATATTTACAATTTTATTTATATTAGTATTGTCAGGATTATGGATTTTGTGTGTGTTTTTGCCCCTGTGACCAAGTTTCTTCCTCATGTTGATTGTGTAAATTTGATTCCAGATGTGTCTCATTCCTCTCCAATTATCCTGACTTTAAAAGCCCTAGTCCTTTCAGTTCTTGTTTGTCGGGTCTACAGTATACTTATTGGATGTCTCCCTGGTTTTCTGGCTCTACTTTGGATTTTTAAAAAGTTTAATTGTGTTATCTCCAGCATTTCCTCGTTCCATCCTAGAGGGAGAGTGTGACAGAAGACCCAACCTAAAACAGTAACTTCCGTGTTTTCCCCTCCGTTTGTTTCCCTTTTTTTCTCCCAGTGTTTTTCTTTCCGTTGTGTGCCCCTATGAATCCCATCCTTCGCCCTGAAGTCTGCTCTCTCTATGACACAAGCCTAAACCCTGAGTGCAGACCCCTGTCGTCCGAAGATGGTCCTCGGGAGGAATTTGCTGCCTTCGTAGAGTGGACTCTGGCGAGAAATGGGTCGCCACTCAAAATCTGCCCCGTGGATGATCTCGCCGGATCCAGTCTGGACCCAGAGCCCAGCCCACCATCTCCCCACGGTATGGTGCATCAACCCGAGCTCACCGATGATGGAGAGCAATTTCCCACCGCGATCCGCGAGCCAGAGCTAGGCCAAACGACTGAGCAGAGGATCGCCCCGGAAGTTGAGCCCAATCCGTCAGACCAGGTGCGAGAGCTAGGATGGTGTGAGCGTGGAGAGGAGCTCCGCCCCCTGCATCACGGCTGAGGGTGAGCTGAGTATGGCGGGGTGTTGGTGCCAAAATGAAGAGAAGAGGGATCCAGCCCCCAAATCCAATTCCGAGCACCCTCCAGTGCCTGCTCCTAGATAGTGCCCTCCAGTGCCTGCTTCTAGAATGCGCCCTCCAGTGTCCTCTCCTCGAAAATGCCCGCCTTTCCACCAGCTCCAGCCTCCTCCACCGCTGTCCTCTGCTCACCCTCAGCCCACCATCATTGCAGTGCAAGCCCCGCAGGACTGCCATCCTCCAGCATCGTTGTGGTCATAGTCACCCTCACCTTCACCTCCAGCCTCCGAGGTGCGGTCGGCTCCTAGCTCCCTCACCTTAACCGTCGATCTATCAGCTCCACCGGGCTCCCTCGTCCCTCTAGCTCTGCCTTGGTCAGGCGTTGACCCGCCATCACCTTTGGACTCTTCTCCTCTGGCTGCGCCTCGTCGCTCCATCCCACCGGCTCTGTTAGCCTCCTTCTTCCCGCCAGCTCCACCTTGGTCCTCACTCGCTCCGCCTCCGCCGCGGATCTCCAGATCTCTGCCTCCGCCTTGGTCTCCAGAGCCCTCTGTTCCACCCTGGTCCCCCGGATCCTCGGCATCCCCCTGGCTCGTTGGCTCTCTGTCTATGCTTCGGGCTCCTCCTCCACCTGCTTTGCAGCTGTTGGTCGGCCCCCTGATGTCGGTCGACCATTCCTCCTCCATGGTTCCTCCCTTGTTCGGCTCCACCATGGGTCCATCATGGCTGTGGCCTGGGTCCAGCTGGACTCCTCCTACTCCAAGCTCCCCCTGTCTCCTCCCTGGCTCCTCCTGGTCTCCTCCCGGATATCCGTCCTCCTCAGGAACCTCCTCCCAAGTTCCCACCCACGCCTCCCTCTGTTGTTGCTACGGTGCGAGGACGCACCTTTCAGGAGGGGGCGTTATGTCAGGATTATGGACTTATCTGTTGATTGTGTTAATTTGATTCCAGGTTTGTCTTGTTCCACCCCAATTATCCTGACTTTAAAGCCCTAGTCCTTTCAGTTCTTGTTTGTCGGGTCTACTTGTTGGATGTCTCCCTGGTTTCCTGTCTCTACTTTGGATTATTAAAGATTTATTTGTGTTATCTCGTGTTTCATTGTTCCCTCCTAGAGGGAGATTGTGACAAGTATTTTATAAAGAGATTCTATTATTATTATAATTATTATATCATAATAATAATAATAATTTTAAACCAAATGCTAGAATATTATTATACAAAATTATATCAGCCCACTTTGAGCCCCATACTGTTAATTAAGTGTCAATTCAAAATAAAATAAAAATCAAGGTCTTCCTCAGTTGGAGATTAAAGTGCCAATTATTTCAATAATGTATGCCATTTGTAGTAGGTGATGACCAAGTGGTTTATAAGGTTAGCAGTTGTCAGATATTTCCAACGCGAGGGCTGAGGTGGGTTGCGAATGTAGGCTGCAGCAGGTTAAAGGTCAGAGAGAGGCTGTATGGTTGTGCTAAACCCTATCTAGCCAGACTGTTATACTGAGGTAAATCAATACGCTCCAGCAGTCATGGTCTGATTGATCAGGGGGATTTCAGTGAACTGTCCCTTCCCTCCCAGTGACATGCACAGCAACATGTCTATTTATAGAGCTTTATCAATACAGCACTGAAAGGACAGACAGCAAAGCCTCTTCAGAAACAGGCAACGCATGGAGAATACCAATAGAAATGGGCTGAGGAGAGATTTCTGATGTCACCATGACTGCAAATAGCAGCGTTCATCTGGGGAAAAAAAATCTTTAATGGTGATTTGAAATAATTTACACAGAATATTCTTCAAACCTGCTGATAATAAATTATTCAAATGCCAGAAATATTCTTTCACCTACAGAACCCGTAATTTATGCAAAACAATATTATGCAATATGTGTTTTCTCCAAGGAGGTCTGTAACACCTAGAGAACATGTTAGCATTTCCATTCATCTCAATAGCAGTTGATCAGAATAGTGCAAACAACCTTGGAAGGGCCCTCCAAAAATCACCTATAATATAATAAGACTCATTTATATGTTGTTTGCAAAAAAAAAAAAAAAAAAAAAAAAAAAAAGAATAGACAACAACATGAATGGCCATTGATGGAGAAACAGCCTTTTTACCTGAACAATAATGAATGAATAATCTTTTTTTTTTTTTTTTTACAAACCACAAGACATTGTTAACAATGGCTTGAATGCCATGTCCCTGGGGGCAAGTGGACTTTAAATACTATTTCTGAAAAACCTATTTTCATCTTTGATAATTATTGTAGGTTAAAAAAAGAGTTTGTCTAAAATGGTGAGGTAGTAACCACCCATTCATGTCTAAATTTGCTTAAACTGAGTCACAACTTCCACAGATAGTTTCCTTAAAAATGGAAAATTCCGTAAACCTCATGTTGTTTCAACCTATGACTTTGTTTTTTAAAACTTGTATCAGTAATTTTGTCCATATAATGAAAGTCAGTGGGGTCCAAAGCTGTTTTGATTTTCATTGAAGGGCTGTCACTAATGGTTTTCTTAGTAATGGTGTAATTGGTTGATTATTCTGACGATTAATTGAGTAATCAGATTATTAGCCTATAATTAATTTTATGTAGTAATAAAAACAGACCTAAGCAAACAACAGCCTTTAAAATAACTTAAAATACATGAGACAATAATAACAAAACTGTTAAAATACATAATGTATAATAAACAACAGAGCTAACGTACATTGCGCATTAGTGTCTGCAGAGGGCGCCAACGTCCTGACGATTGTTTTACACTTTACGATCTAATCGTTGATTATTATTGACTTAATAACATTTAATTCATATATGTCCACTTAATCTTTATTATTTGGCAATTTCTTTATGCCAGATATGTTACAGCCACTGTAATTTCTTGAATATGTAGACATCAAAACATGTAAACTCAGAGCGAGGGTTTAAACTTTTTTGAAATTGCGATGAACAGTTAGCGAAAAAGATATATATTCTCCAATGTTTGTGTAGGTTTACAAATGATTTACCTTACACATCTGATTACATTGCGCACTTTGCATTCCCAGATGAACGTTATAAAAACCCAAACTCATAACAATATGCAGCGATGAAATTTGAGACACTCCACACAATTAGGGCTGTGGGGTAGATGCCTATTATATGTGAAAACTGCGTATCATGTGCACGGCAACAAATTAGATATCATATGCACATGAAAACTGCATATTACATTATATGCATGACAAAGTAATTTTTTGCGTATCAATACCACGATTTTCTGTTTTTATTTGGCGTACTATTTAAATGCATTTTAATGAGACCGGACTCAGTAGTTCATGTGGAGCAGCATTTACTGTGAATGGAGCCACTCGCATGCACGCAACCAACATGCAGGTTAATTATCAAAGTGCATATAACAAACCCACATCGCATACATCTATTTAACTGAATCATAGAGTTTGTGAATTTACAATAGCATTATGTTTTATTATGATTTTTAAATGGGTTTAATAGCATGCAGCCTTGGAAAATGGTCCAATAATGCGTTTTATGGATTCTCGTACATGAAATGTGCCACTTCTGGTATTTTGCCGGTTATTGACAAGGGCAAAATGCAATCGAAGATTTTTTTAAAATCCAGTACTCAAATTAAATCAGGGAATCATGACAGCCCAATTTCATTGTATGGAAAACATCCTTCAAAATATGTTGAAACATCCCTTAAAATATTTTCTTGTGCATCTTGCAGAAGAAAGAAAGTTAGGTTTGGAATGACATGACTTGAGTAAATGATAACATTTAAATTTTTTGATGAATTATCACTTTAAAAAATTGTTGCAAAGGTCTCCTGACAATGGCCTATGTGTGTCAATAGGGTTCTCTTCTTTGCAGTATAATTAGACACTTCCATTGAAATTTATGAAGTAAACAGAAGAAGCACTTTCTGCACATTATCTGATCCAAGCCGCAAAGTGCTCTCACCCTCAACCTAAATGTCCTGCAGGAAATACCAGCGGAGACTAGACTGAGTAACCTAATAAAGCCACAGCACCTAAATCATCAGACGAAGTGGAAACATGCCCCTAGAATACAGCCAGATGGAGATGCTAATTGGGTTTGGACCTCCAATAAACAGCGCTGATGCCTTTGGGCTTCTACGTGGCCGATCAAGTGCCTGTATGAAAATGGAGGTGGACTGAGGTGACAAATTCACACGGAGGGAGATTGAACGGGTCTTTGTGAAGGACAGAAAGGCAGTGAGCAGAAGAGGGAAAACCTCAGAAGAAGGTGGGAGGAGGGAAGGAGAGCTGATGCAAGTGTATGAGCATGAACCTGAAATGTTGGCAGTCTGTCTGTGAAGCGTGTTGCCCCAGATGAGCCGGGACCCATGGGAGGACAGAGATTTCTCGTCTGTTTCCAGATACACCTACAGCAACCTGAAACGAGTACATCCCGCTGTTAAGGCCACAAACAATTATGATGAAACTCTGAGGGGAGCAAATACGTAGCCATGCATACACAGCACATATAGGTAAACAAGCATATTTCTACAGGGAAAATTGCCTGTTTTTTGTAGTGACTCACAATCACACCCACACATACATACACTTTTTTTCCCTTAGCTATCTAAATGATAATCTGGGTTATTATCGTAAACTAAAAATAAAATGAAGGTTAAAAAAAAAACCTTACTACACAGGAACTGAACCATCTCCATGTGTCAGATAAGACATCCCACCTGCCAAGCTGAAAATGAAAACCCACTGCTAAATCTAATTAAAACTGTACTATAATGTAAAGTCAAATTTATAACAGTTAGTACTTTAAGTTGATTAGCTGTATAATAGAACTGGTATCACTTAGCTTGTCTGTGTTTTTGTGTTTCAGACACACTATCAGTAAAGGTGCTGCCCCATTATTTTTGGTAAAAAAAAAAAAAATAATGTTGTTGGTAAAAAGGTCCATTGTCAGTAGTTTAGCAATATACATTATGAAGAGCTCACACAGAAGTCCCTTCAAAACCAAGCAGCTTGCTATTGGCCAATGCTGCAAACTTCCGTAGGGAAATATTTATGAATTTTTGTGACCAATTAGCATCTGTTGCAAAATCTGGGTGGGGAAATATTTTTCAAATTCTGCGTGACCATCTTGAATCCATTGCGAAATCTGTGTGGGGAGATATTTATTAATTCGCTTGTCATGAATCGGTCGCAAAATTGTGTGGATTCCTATTGAAATGACTGCATTTTGATTTTCAAAAATTCACCAAACAACAGGAAATGTGACTGCAAAACAAACCAAAAATTACAGTGGATATGACATCAAGGGACGATAATGCTCTGTTCGTTATAATCATGCACTGTATTTTTATCTTTTATTTTTATTTTTTTGCTGTTTTCAATATTTTAGCACTTAAAAATCTATCAGAAAAATTTAATTCATCATTTGTAAAAACAAACAAAACAAACAACAACAACAACAACAACAAAAACCTTTTGTAAGTGATTCCAATGACATGGTGTCTCTTTGTTCTTATAATTAATCTATAGCTGTGGATTGAATTTATATTCTAATTAAATTAAAAAAACTTTATAGAAAACGTATTATAGAAAACGTCTCAGGTTACGAATGTAACCATGGTTTCCTGAGTAGGGAACGAGACACTGCGTCCTCTAGGGGTCACTAGAGGATGCAGTTCGAAGTTCCCTAAAAAGGGAACTTTATATTTTAGTCATCTTTGGCCAGGACTTTATTATTTGGTGATTTTCAGCCACTGTTTACGCCAGTAGGTGGCAACAAGGGACTTTTTTAGTCACTGAATCTTTCACCCAAACAATTCGCCACTGTGTTGGCTGGGACACACGACCGTTGAACTTCAGCTTTGTTGGAAAGTATTGGAACTGTCAATACTGTGTCTAAAATGTAAGTTATTAATTGAATGTTAGGTATTAGTTTCTCATCCTCTTGTTTGTTGTAAAGTTGTATAAAACGCATATGCGTGTCTTTGATGGCTTGTGCGGCCGCATTCCTACAATTGAATCACATTCGAAGTCGATTAATATTCTGAATAATATTTTGAGCACCACTCATGCACATAAGATAGTGCTTGATAGGAAAAATTAGTATAAAAGTAGTAAAAACAAATGCCACAATAACTACTACTTGTATTGTTTTTAAATGAATTATTATTCACAAACTCTTACTACTACTACCATAGTGAGAAGTGAATAGACTACATCTTTTTTTCTCTTCATGAACCATTTTCTCATTTGAAGAGATTCTTAAAAGGAGTTGTTTTTTCAGGTGTAGCTAATTTCTTTACATATTTTTAAGCAATTTTGTGTCCAAATGTACGGCCACTCTAGGTAGCTAGACACACACACCCAAGCCATGAATGAAAAAGTATCATTTCTTGGTCAGACAGTGGACCTAATCCATTTATTGGATCTAAGGGTTGCAGAGAGAAAGAGACAGACAGACATGAGAGACAAAAAGAAACTGAGATCTTTGAAGCAAAGAAAAACAAGTGAGCAGACACTCTGGAACTGACACCTCCTCTCCCACACAAAGTGGTCATCATCCAGTATGGAACAAAAACATGCTGCAGTCTGATCTAATTAACTAAAGAGCAATATTTGCTCACCCGGAGGACAGCTAATGCAGCGCTGCCTTTATATGGAACGAGGCGAGAGCAAGGAACCAAAGAAAGAGTGCAGAGCTTTTAGAGTAAACACATTTGGTGCCCTTGAAAAAAACATTCTATAATGTGCTCGGACGGAAATGTATGGACATAATGCAATTGAATTTTGGTGTGTATGTGTGTTGCTTCAAGTAGTCAAATGTATTTCTGATGCAAAAGGCTGTAATATATATATATAAACTCCATTACCTTTTGCCTGTGTAACTGTGTAAATGCAGAGCATGATGTACGCGCCATCTGTGATGTGACACAAAGCCCATTGTGGTGACCTTCCCTTTTGATGTGCCCTCTTGTTCTCGTTCTCTCTCTATTACCCTATTATGTTGAGAGCTCTCCATTTAGCTCACATTTAAATTCAGAAAACGCTTAGGAGCTTTTGTCTGATCCAGCTCATGTCGTGGAGGTGACAGCGCTGTCTTTAGCCAGGCATATATATGTATGTTTGTGCGTGTGTAAGTGTGTAACTCCAGCTTACACCTTGACGCTACACCCAAATGCTTTAATAAGACTAGAACGTATAAAGGCCAGTGCTGACGTGGATGAGCTATTATGGGCCCCCTGCCACTTCGGTTTTTTCTGTCCATCTATCAGGGCTACTTGCTCTTTACGGACATGAAAATGCATACCCTGCCTATCCCTTCAAAAACCAGCAGGGGAAGTAATGTACAGATATTAGAGTGTAGGTTATTTGTGAGTAAATGACAAAGAGAATTTTTAGATGCAGAGGAGATGGGGTCTTTGAGGTGATCTGGATCTCTTGAACACTCTGAAATACCATGAAGATGCTGACTTAAAGGGATAGTTCACCCACAATGAGAATTCTCTCATCCTTCACATACTGTTATGTAGTTGCAAACCTGTATGACTTTTTAAAAGATATTCAGAAGAATTTTGGTAACCAGTTTTAGGTTACCCCATTTCCACCACATAAGAAAAAACATACTTTAACAAATCATAAATATGACAAATTTAAATTATGAGATATTAAGTCATACTCATAAGATAAAAGTTGAAATTATAAAAATAATAATAAATTAGTTTTGACATAAAAGGCTGAAATTAAGTATAATAATGATAATGTCTTATGTCAGAATTTACATTCTCATAATTTTAACATTTTAATCTTATCATGACTTAATCTCATAGTTTAGATTTTTATCTCATCATGATTTATTATGATTTCAGATTTTGATTTACCAAAGCAAACATTTTTTTTGACTTAATATAATTAACTTTTAATATTATTAACTCTCATAATTATGACTTAGTATGCCATAATTTCCACTTTTAATTACAACTCATAATTATAATTTACCAAAGCATTTTTTGATGGACTTTCAAAACACTATTTTCTGTATGTACAAAAGAAAAACAATCTTAAAATTTTTAACAGAAGAAAGAAAGTGAAGAAATAAAATTTTGGAATGAGGGTAATTACATGATGACAATTTTTTCATTTTTAAAAAAATTTTTTTTTAGATAAACTATACCTTTAACACAACTCTGTGTAAGCTGATAACTTATATGTTATCTCAACAATCTAAAGCATAGGTTAATTCAGGGGTGTTCTTTTATATTAATAATCTTACTGGATGTTTGCAATAAATAGTGCCATTAACTTACCAGCTCAGTGAGCTCATATATAGACGACAGACTGCTGTACAGTATATATATACAGTACTGTATATGCTCTATGTATAGATGCAGGCTTATTCCATAGTTACCTAGTTACTAGCACTTAAGCTCTCGCCATAATATTTACTACTATTAGTAACCCTTGACAAGCACACTTGTTTTAAACTCCCCTTAAACTCATCCTAAAAACCATTAGCCATTATGCTTGAGGTAGTGCAGTCAGTCCTCCTTTTTAAAAGCTCTGTCTTTGTTTCTCAAAATATTGATAAGGAAAACATGGATCAGAGTTTAGTGCAGTGTGACAACAGAATAGACTAAAGTGAGAGTTTTAAATAAAAGTTCGACCGTCACACAGATGGCTCATCCTGTGTGCTCTGAGCTACTAATTCATCTTAAACACACTTGGCCAGCTGGGAAATCCCTCCTGGAGAGCAACAGTGACCTCAATATACAACCTGCCTGGTCTACAAATGACCACACACACAAAACACAAGCTAAACAAGTTCAGCTTGGACTGCGTTAGTGCTTACAAGAATGTGTTCTCCTGAGAACTGTACGTGGCAGTGCAGAATGTCTATAGAATATCTTAGCAAATGAAATATGACATGCAGTACACTGTTAAAAATAAAAGTTCTTTGTGGAAGTCAAAAGGTTTTTTTTCGAAGCCCTGGGGGGACATGGTCATGGAAAATACATGAGATGGGTGCAAAAATTATATTTCAATTCTTTTGAGTTTGTTTTGCAAAACATTCTTATTCTCATTCAGAAGTGTTGTGTTCCCCTGAGAAACATTGTGTAGTTGTTTCTCCCACCTCATATTATTTCCATCACAAAATTTTGTGAGTGAATGCAAAGTTTCTTGGCAGAGCAACAATTTTGCTAGAGAACGCAAAAGCATTAAAGTACAATTTTTCTTTCAATTTAATTTTTTTTCCCCTCATCATGTCCCTTAAGGGGCTTCATAGTAGGTTCTGCTTTGGCAGGAGTGTTCAAAATTTGAAATTTGAGAGACAGATTGTACAAAATATTTTTTTTAATTGCTGTCAAACTTATGGTAACAATAAAGAAATTAAAGAAATATATTGAAAATAATATAAAAAACAAACAAACAAATTACTTTGTTTTTTTAATATAAAAGCAGATTATTTAATTAAAAAATATTTAATTTTATTTAATATTTTCAAGTATTATTTAATATTTAAAATCAAATATTTAACATTTTTTATATTTAACTTTTTTGAACATATTTTCACATATTTTATGCATGAAAATACACCCTTATTTTAAGAATAGGGGGCCCTGTAGCCCTGTAAAGGGGTCCAGAACAGGATAACCTATAACTATATGGTATCAGGCAATGCAATTTTAATAACATTTTAAATATTTTTTTGTTTGTAATTTGAATGCATATTATTTGTAATATTGTGCCTATACTTTGCCTTATCCAACCTGCATTCATATTTTAATCATTATAATGCAATTCGTTCAGTTTTAAATGCAAGATATGAATGCAAGATGTTGCCTTTTACTCTGCATGCTGAGCACATAAACCCTGTGAGAGTGTCAGCAGCGCAGCTCAGAGCAGCAACGTGTCAAGCAAAATGCAGGGAGGAAATATTTATATCTCCAGAAAAACTGGTAGTGTGTCTTTTTATGGAGGCCAGAGGCATGATAATAGAAGAGAGATGGAGTGAGAAAGAAAATGAAAGAAGAGATAAAGATAGACAGCATACTAAACCGAAAGAGTGATAGACACAGAGACATGCCTTCTGGCTGTAGATGAGGGCCACAGCTGTGTTTGGTGCGGTATTTTTAAACGCATCAATGCTGCTCCAATCCCCGCACCGCGCCTGACCTATTTATAGCCCGAGCCGGCCATTGTTCTATTTCTGTCACCTGTGGGCCATGCTCTTGTTGATTCACATGCAAATCAGCCTCCTCCTTTCTGCAGCATACAACTTGATGGAAAACCAGAAAGAGAGAGACAGAAACAGGAGCTGAATGCAACTCCGAGCCACCTTGGAGGACAAAAAAAAACCTGTTTGAGAGGGAGGGAGGACCGAAAACAGTGAATCTGACACATCGGGGAGAAAATAACAAGCAGTTTTGTCGGGACAAGAGGAAGGCAGAGTGTAGAGTGTGTGAGAGACTCTCCTGCTGATTTTTTAGAGCCACTTAGGTGTCGAAGCGAAGGAGAAGAAGCGAAGAGATGAGCAGAGCAGAGGAGGAGTGAAGCTTTTTAGTGTTAGTGAGGGGGAGCTCTGTCACTCTTTGGGTGTCGCTTAAGAGGAGGAGGAGGAGGCAGGGGCGAATGTTCCTGGTCTCTTGAGAGAGAGAGAGAGAGAGAGAGAGAGAGAGAGAGAGAGAGAGAAACACACACACAAACAGAGAGAGAGACAGAGAGAAGAGGAGGGGACAAGCTGACAGCAATACAGGAAGAGCAGGGCTGGCAGACGATGTGCTGCTAACTGAAGTACTAATGCTCCAGACCATTTACGAGGCCGACTCCTATTTCTCCACAGACGGCATCGGGAAACACCGGCTGCCTCTGACCCCTCACGACGCTGACATGCACAACGTCAACAACTCAGGTGACTCTTTTTGTAAGATCTCTGTCAGTCTTTTGTATTGTGATAAGAAGGGTCTTGAACTTGTGCAGTTTTATCCTGCAGGGCTGCACGATTTGAAGTGCTGTAAGATTGTGTTTGTGTTGTTATTATGCTGTCTGAGAAGAAACTTTCAGGAGAGCATCGTTCTGTGGATGACTATTAGTGGGTTTAACCTTAAACCACCAAACTAACAAAGGGGCGGCTCAAGGTACGTGTAATTACCCTGTCAGACGTCAGAAAGCTTAGGTTATAATGGGGATAAAAACAGAACACGTACAGGATGTTATGCGCCTTTAGCCTTTAATTCAGGAGAGAGGAAACTTCCTGAGAAATACGGCGTCAACATGAAAGGCGCGTTACTGTTCACGTTCGCCAAAGACAATCAACCCGTTCTATTTTTGACCTGACACTGTTTGCCGAGAGCTTGGGTCTGACATCACTGAGCGAGGATGTGTTAGCTTTATTGTCTAAAATTTAAGTGTGACTCATTTTTGCTCTTTGCTGTTGTTTCTGACTTGTGGTCGCTGCCAGAGAGCAGCTCGCGCAAACTCTGACCGGTTCAAAACGTGTTGTTCTGGGAAATCCATGATATGAAAGTTGGGGTGAATGTGAGGGAAGGAAGTGCGTATATAATAAGACAGATTGAGTCATTTCGGTTCCTGAAAGAAGGGTGGAGGACATTGCTTCACCTCTGATTTTTCTCTCTTTGCACTTTTCACCACTGAACCACAGGAGATGGTCTGTCTAGATTTCAGCATCATTGCAACATAACTGAAAGTACGCTACATTTTTTCGACTCGCAAATCAGCGCACGCACTGCCTAACGCAATCCTGTCATTCTAAATATAGTACTAACCCTCATTTGTATGAGTACTGTGCACAAAGACAAGAGAAAGACTGAGCTGTCGTCTTCAATAAGGCTCAGCAGAGCAACCTGTTAGGGGACTGTTAAGTCCAACCAACCAGGGCAGTAGGGCGCCCCGTTTCTCGCCCTAAACTCCTCCGCCTGATACCGAGCCATTCAATTAATGATCATCTGTCCAGTGAAAGCCCCGTACAGGCATGCATGGCATTATAAAGAAGTATGCAGTTAAACAACAGCCTCCCGAGCGAGGCAGGCAGGCCTGCTGCTCGCTCTGTGGGTCAGCTATTCTTAGTATGTTATTCTCAGCTTATAGCATTAGAGTGCTAAGATTAGCCGCCGTGGCACTCTGCTATCATACCATCTCCACAAACTCTTAATATAACCGTACAGTGGAACAGTTATTAACAGAGAGCTCGTCACCGTCATGTGATATGCGGTTAGGTTTTACATCTGTTATTGTTGACAAGAGGTCCGCTTGTTAAAAATGTCCGTTACTTCTTTTTGTGTTAATGCTCAATGCAAATAGCACTGCTGCAAAATTCGGAGTGTGGAGTATCTGGAGTAGTTAGATCTTTTCACTGTGTGATCAAAAGACAAACTGCAATTAATGTGTTGTGGTAACTGAGGCAAATAGGTCAAGTTAAGTGTTCCTTAAGAGTGCCGACTTAAGGATTTAATCTGTTACACTAAACAAGCTCAAGGAATCAGCTCTTTGGTTCAAAGCAACGCTAGAAAATATGTGATCAGAGTCAAGTCAGAAATCTATGGGAGCGATGCTGCTGTCGGAAGATGTTTATTGTAATGCTAATGTGCACCCGCTGTCAGTTTTAAAGCACTGAAGCTAGTCTTCGTACAACTGTTATAATCATTCTGACAATTCAGAGTAAAGCAAATGTTAGAAGGCTGAATATTCTGTTGAATGAACAAAATATTTTGAATGAACAGTTGAAAGTCATCTTCTGTTTGACGTGAAATGTCTTGTAGTACTACAATTTGTTCTGGTTTATTTGACATGTCTGCTTCAGCAAAAACACAATACAAAGTGTCTCAAGTGTAAAGAACTCATAAAGAGATCTAGTCTAATACACTTGCAGCTATTTTATGCTCAATGAACAAGCAGTCCCTTAATGTAGGTGGTAATTAGCGACAAGTAATTGATTAGTGCAGTTTTTAATATATTTCTGAATAAAATAAATGACTGTTCATGCATCATCTTCTTGTTTTTTTTATCTGTAGCCTTTCACAATGGCTCCAGGCTATTTTACTTTTTAAAAATGAGCTTCGGATTATGCTAACGGCAGTGATGAGCAAATAATGTGATCATGCGGTCTATGGAGAACTATAAAGTAGAACATTGAACCTTTTGTTGGGCTGATATTATGAATGTATTATTCACCATAATGAGTGGAATGAATCTCTTGCTGATGTTTAATGACAGGGCTGTGATTGTTGTTGGATGGAAAAAAGATTACTGCAATAAATAATTTGGATAGGTTTACTAAATCATTCTGAAAGATGTAATCAATGTAGTTCGTTTTTAATTTTCACAGATATGCATATTGTGTTCCACACAAACACAGTATTCATATAACAAATTATATAACAAATATTTAAATCATGTCATATATATATATATATATATATATATATATATATATATATATATATATATATATATATATATATATAGCAGGTAAAATAAGTATTGAACATGTCACCATTTTTCTCAGTAAATATATTTCTTAAGGTGGCAACAATAAGGTTGTGAAGGTCTTGAGAGCTCTTTGTTTTTACCCATCATAAAATGTTTCTTGTGTGACACGTTGGTAATGAGACACCTTTTTATAGGCCATCAGTTGGGACTAAACCAGTTTATATTAATTTCCGCTGACTAGGGACAGGATTGCTTTCTAATTACTGATAGATTTCTGCTGGTGTCTTTGCTTTCCATGCCTTTTTGCACCTCCCTTTCTTCATGTTCAATTCTTTTTCCCTGTGTCATTCCACTTTATTACACAGAACTTAATTTCTGAATTTATTGTTTGTTTTCTTTGTATGTTTGGATTACTTGGGTTGTTACGGACATCTGGTGAAAATTTCATGTCAACAGCACCTTTAGAAATATATATATATATATATATATATACACACACAGCGGGTAAAATAAGTATTGAACACCTCACCATTTTTCTATATATATATATATATACATATATATATATATATATATATATATATATATATATATATACACACACACACACACACACACACACACACACACACACACACACACACACACACACACACACAGCGGCTAAAATAAGTATTGAACACCTCACCAATGTTGTGTTGATTGAAATATTTTTTTAAACTCAATTTTTTTTCTATCCTTATTTTTACAAATATATTTTTAATATTTATATATATTTTTTTATTAAAAATATATTTTAGGAAAATTAAGTCAAATATATTTGCTTTACTTTTATTTACAATTTTTTTTTAGGCCATTTCCCCCCCTGTGTTTAATAATGCATCCAAAAATAAACCCCGAAAACATATTTTTTGCTGAAAGGGATGATCTGGATTCCCCCTGTCCTGTTTTTGCTGTGAGGAATAAGCTTCTACTTAAAAATACAGCAGCGTTTCCTGCTTTAGACACGCCTGCAACCCAGAATAACATCAGCCATAATGAGCACTCAGTCACCGCAGTATATGCAGCCAAAAAACATCACTGTTTTTGCTAAGAAACACACCTTATCTCCTCCAAATATAAAAAAACTGTTACTGACAACAGAGGTTAAAAAATAGAATTCAATTTAACTGTGCCTGAGGCTAATTTATAGGGCACCTGATTATTTTGCAGCTTGTTATCTGTACTCTGTATATAAATGATGTACCCTCAGCCTCACTGCAGGAAAGGTTAACATATGCAGCATTTGAAGTATACTAAAATGAGAATATTTATGCTCTTTTTTTTTTAAACATAACATTAAAAAGTCATGAACTTTATAATTTAATTTAGCTATTCAACATTGCACTGACTCTGTCAAGCCTATTTATACTAAAGAAAATTTTCATTTTAAATGAAAAGGTAGCACATCATTGTGTGAGACATTTCTTCCAAAACAGACTGTCATGTATGCATAAATGCTTAATTAAGAGTCTAATTTAGTACATTTTTCACTTAACGGTGTGTGGGAGGTTTGCTTTTATGGCTGTATGCCGCACTTCAAACTCAAGGCTTTGATCATCTCAGTAATCAACAGTAATGAGAAACATCAGTCTAGAAATGCATTGCTCAAGGGATTATGGGAAATGTAGTACAGCAGATGAGTCACAATATCCCTTTTGGGAAAGGGAACCATTTAGACGCGGGGCAGGATGCTTGTCACCCCTGCTTTCGGTCTTCGAACTTGTTTTTACTGATTCAATGCCACATCTGCACCACCATTCTCATCTCATGTCATACTGTTCAGTCGAGAACTTGTAAGTAAAACCACAACTAAAGACAGTTCATGAAAGCTATAAGGTGCTTGAAATGTTTGTGGTGGTGGGGGTGGGCAGCGCAATAGCTTACATAAATTTGACAGGGTGCTCTTATTTTTGCCCGAGTTAAAATTACCAGATGGCTCCACACGTTTGACAGTCTTTCACACATTCCCTATATTAAGAGTGTGCTCAGAAAAACAGTTATATTTAGCCCAGTTACTGCTGTTTGCGATTCTCTTTTCAGCTCAACTGGCGTTAATACATCAACAGCTCTTCTTTGCTTTGTTACACATAATGTTCTTGCAAAGGCTCGAGGCCAAAACACGAGATGTGAGTGTGTTTAGTCTCATAACACTGATTTAGTGCTGATGTCAGGTGATGCAAAAATGGCCCACGCCCCACTGTAGTCTCAAAAAGTGCCTAGTTAACATAGATAGTTAACAACTAGTTAACAATAGAGTGGTGGGACTGACGAAAAAAATGAATGTCATTGCGGTTCTAGAGCATCCAACCTGTTGATTCATCTAGTCAACAATGTATTATGAAAGTTAAGTGGACTGAAGCAATATAGGTCTTATCGAATGACAGAATCGCTTGACGTTTGGTGTTAGTGGTTCTCACACATTTTATGTGCTAAATATAAATATGTGAACACAGTACTAAAACAAGGCAAAGTTTCATGTGTACGCAGTGCAACACCTCTATTGAATATTGAACATCATGAAACAGTCAGTGTGCCTAGTCCAGTCCCTTTCCCGAATGAAGTGAATAGTAGGCAGGGTTGCCAGGTTTTCAATACAAAACCCGCCCAATTGCTACTCCAAACTTGCCCAATCACGTTTCGAGGGGGGTTCAACGGTAAAAAATAAAGAAATAAATAAGTTAAAAAAATACACATTTTGGTGGGGTTCCTCCAGTAAAATTTGCATTACAGGAGATAAATATCACATTATTGGGGGCGCTTCAATCTGCGGACCACAACCCGTGGCAACAGTGTTAAAGTAGCCCAATTCCATGGTTGGCAACTTGGCAACACTGAATAATGATCAAAAACTTTCAGGGCAACCTGTGATTCACGAACGAATGACTCTTAAGTAGGTTCTTTGTAGTCTGATTCATGAATGAATGACTCCTATGAGTCAGTTTTTCATAGTGAATCAAAAACTTTCAGAGCAACCAATGTAGTCTGCTTCGCAAACTAACAATTCTTATTAGTTGGTTCCTTGTAGTGAATCAAAACATTCAGAGCAAACAGTGTCCAAAAGCTTAGGCAGCTGACTTGTTGCACAAGGGTACCGATTTCTGAGGCAGCTCTTTATTGATTGAACAGAATAGAATTTTGTAAGTAAATATTTAATTACAACAATACTAATTTTTAACTAGAAATTACATCAAAAGTTGAAAAAAGTTATTCAAAACATACATTTACACAACAACTGAGCACAAACCACAACTTTTAGATGTCTTTTTTATTTTTTTTAGCTTAAACGCACAGGATTGTGGGATATCAAAGGCAGCGAAGGATACATCTATGCTGCCTTCAAAAAGTAATCAGATAAAGATTTGTCAGTTGACAGGATGTGACATGATCCTTGAATACCTACCTCCGTATCCTGCCTGCATGCTATAATTCCTGAACAAATAACTTTAAAGACGTGTAGCTTTTAGTGAATCAAAGAAATTCAGCACAACCAGTGTAGTCTGATTCACAAAAGAATGACTTATATGAATTGATCCTTTGTAGTGAATCAAACACAGACTCTGACTGGTTGTTCATATGACAGTTGCGTGTTTTTTTCCGGTAATATTCAAAAAAAAAAAAAATAAAAAAAAAAATAAATAAAAAAAATACATGAATTAAATGTATGTTTAGTATTGCTGTTCAATGCATAATTAAAGCCAATTATTGCATTGTATTAATGCCACCTCTAAAAAGGTGGCATAAAAAGTTTAAAATCACCGGAACTGATTTAAACTCGTTAATGAATTTATCTCATCATTTTGGAAGTTTCCCCAAATATTTATTATTAAAAGGTATTTAAAGACTTGTTAATGGAAGTGTTAAGGAACCAGAACTGTTAAAAGGAATAAAAAAAGTAATTAAATTCTTTTAGTTACCATCCTTAAACCCTATAGTTCACATTAAGAAGAAGCCTTTTAACTGTGGATGACGTCAATGCTTCTCTTCCCAACAATGTTACACAATGATGTCACGCTGTCTGGAACAAGGTTAAGTTGTGTTATCCATAGGGCCATTTGGTCTAACCTGGTCATTCTTAATCTTCAAACTGCCTGCTACCAGTTAAGCTGGGAGGTGCGAGTGGGTTGACCTCAGGTTTCTTTGCCGAGAGCTCAGCTGGATGGTTGGATCAAAGTGTATCTTTTTAATGACAGTAGTGGGGAGGGCAAGCAGGGAAACATAAGATAAATGAGATATCACCGTGGTGAGTGCTCCAAACCAGCAGGTGTTTCTGAGGCTATTTTTAACTCCATTAGGGCAGTGAGCCCAATGGCTGTGACTCATTGTTGAATCTCATTGGCTGACTCCGTGAGTGCTGTAAGAACACAGGCTGCTCTTTGTAAAGAGCTCTCTCAAGTCAGAATTAATATTCCTCCCATCATTCCTGGATGCTTAGGGTCATCTGTTTGGCTCACTAGAAGCCGCTCCTGTCGCTTCAAAGTTGCCTCTCTTCCGAGAAGTGCCGTCATGACAACAAACCAAGGTGAATTTTTGCCAAACACCCAGAAGTTGGACCTCAAGTGGAGCTGACAGGCATACCCGACTTGTATCAGTGTCGACAGAAAGAGGGAGAGTTTGTGTGTGTGTATGTTTCTGTCTTATATAAGGGATGATATAATATCCATGGGTGCTCTCGGGGAGGAGACACCACACAGCGCAGCTCAATATCTGCAGGAAGAGGAGTCATTATGATGTCGCCAGCGTTGCCATGGCAGCCAGTTTGGGTGGTGGATTGGGTGTGGGTTTTGTCATAGTCTAAGATTGCACCACTTGCTTTTATGTTGCTATTTATAATCAACGGTTGCGCATGCTGACATTTTTGATGATGGCGGAGAACATTATATTCAACCAAACAAGCACACAAATGCTTTACCATTAATGTGTGAATTGCTACGTGTGTCACAGTAAGTGCCTTGCTATGGCAACTCATTAGAGGAATATTCTAGGCTTAAGAGACACTGGTTCATGGATAGAATTCATTGTTTAAAGGCTTTGCCTCTGTGTGTGATTGAGAATGGAACAGGTGGTGGTCTGTTATGCCAATAACAAGCTTTCTGAGGATTAAAGTTACATAGCTAATGAATCTAGTCTCTTGCATCCAGTGTGTTTATTAAAATCCTATCCATCTATCTATCTATCTATCTATCTATCTATCTATCTATCTATCTATCTATCTATCTATCTATCTATCTATCTATCTATCTATCTATCTATCTATCTATCTATCTATCTATCTATCATAGCTGTTCTGTAAACTTGTCTTTCTTCTCCACACCCATAGATCATTCTGTATGTATACACTTTCCAAACGCCATGTCTTCGTAATTGCTTTTCGTCACGCAGAAGAGTCTCAGTCTCTTATGATGAGCATCTCCTCTCCGCCAGGCTTGCTATTGATTTTCACTGTCTCTCGGATATATATGTATATATATATAGATATATGTATATATATATATATATATATATATATATATATATATATATATATATATATAGTTCTTGGGGCCTTGGGGATGCCCTCTGCTTTTTGTACCCAATGTATTACTTGTAATGAGGCACAGCTTGAAGACTACAGCAGCAATTTTCCATAATGGTGATGGTGTGATGATGGCTCTAAGGAGGGAGGATGGTAGGGGAATAAGAAGCAGGAACACAAACATCACAACTTTCTGAACAACAAACTGCAGCACTGCAGTCTCCATACTGACCAGAGAGGTCATTAGAAGACAATGGACCAAACCATGGCTAGTAATAACCTTCAGAATTGCGCATGGAATGCTGGCTGGGATTCTTATGTAGACACACTTCTGCAGAGTTGTTTCTACTGTATCTCTGCCTACTGTATCAGGGAAGCTCATACGGGGCCATACTTACAAACTTTTGATGGGGGAGGTGTTCAGCTGAGGAGAGAAATGAGGAAAAAAAAAATTCTAGCATGTTGGAAGATTCACCTTAAGACCTGCTCACACCAAGCTATAACTATAGCGTTAAACAAAGTTTTTAAAATCAACAAAAAAATCAACAAAACTATAATGATGATGACACAATTAACAATACTGTTAGAACCACTTTCATACCGTTTTTTTTTAACAGCTGATGAATGATAAAAACGATAAAAACATTGAAAGCCAACTTGACTTTAAAACACATACAGCAATTATTTTCACATTAATTTTAAAATAATAAAGTTTAATTTTAATGTATCTAAAAGTGTCATGTGGTGTAACTATAAAGTAAAAATAATAAAATACAATATCTTGCAATGAATACATGTGAATGAATAAATTCTCAAGTTTAAAAGTTTTTGTATTTATTTTTATTTCATTTTTATAAATATTCATAAATTCATGAATGTCATTATGTTTTGGAGTAGTGAACACATTGCATTTTACACATGGTCTTGACAAAAAAATGCCCAATTTTCTGATATTGACCTTGTCATGAGTGTCTCCAGGGGTCCTGTATATATGACATATCCTGTTTTACGTATTTTTTATTTTTTTAACTATGCATGTTGGTTGTACCATGTGACTTTGTTGGTTGCACCACATGACTTTGATTTGATAGACTCAAGTTTTTCAAATATTATTTCAAAATATTTCAAAACCAAAGATATTCATATCCTCATATATGTATACATGATCATTTAAACATCTCTGAATAATAAATAATAATAAACAATCAAAATGTAGCAAAGACTTTTGTACTAAATCTTTCTATTCTCACTTCTTTATTTCTCAGTGGACATTAAGCCAGAGGTTCCCATGGCTCTTGATTCGGGCTCCCCACTGGACCTACGTACAGACGTTAGGATGCAGAGCTCTGCTTCAGATCCCACTGTGTGGGAAAGACAACTTCAACAAGAGCTGCTCCTCATTCAGAAACAGCAGCAGATTCAGAAACAGTTACTCATTAGTGAGTTCCAGAAGCAGCACGAGAACCTGGTTCGCCAGCATCAGGCCCAGATACAGGAGCATTTGAAGGTACCAACACAACCCTGTTGACATACTGAGCTGACGCAACACAAGTAAAGAAGTACAACTGTACAGTCCAACTAGATTAATAAATGTATAATAAGCATCTGCCTCTCAGTTGCAGCAGGAGCTACTTGCTATGAAGCAACAACAGGAGCAGCTGGAGAAAGAGAGGAAACTAGAGCTCCAGAGTCAGGAGAGAGAACTGGAGAGACATCGCCGTGAACAACAAGTCCTGGTCCTCCGCAACAGAGAGAAGAGCAGGGAGAGTAAGAGCTCATCATCACGCTCACCCACACCACACTCAAACACTCCACAACCTGTCTGTACCTAATACCATCAAAATGTCATCAGTCAAATGACACATTTATAAGACGTCTGCTTCTTTTCCATGTTCACTTGAGAAGGTGTTGAACAACATAGGATGAAAGTTACGGGGGAAAAAAGCTGGGCTGGCTAAAATATTTAATCACGATTAATCGCATAATTGTCATGAGTTAACTTGTGATTAATCGCAACTTAATCTCACCCTTTTATCTGTTCTAAATGTACTTTAAATTAATACTTTTCAAGTTTTAAATACTCTAATCAACAAGGGCATGGACAAATATGGATGCTTTATGTAAATGTATGTTTATTATTAGTGAAACCATAGTCAACATAGAGCATGAAGACTAGACATGTTTCAAAGGACATATATGTTTTTCAAAGAACTTGTTCATGTCAATTAGACACATGAAAAAATAACCATAAAAATACCAGGTTCCTATTACTTCTCTTTCTTTGGCTTTCTTTCTCTCTTCTCAGGCTTTACACAAGCCTGTTTATATTATTTGCATGACAGGGCAGCTCACTTATTCTGAAAATGCAAAATGTACATTTATTATTTATTATTACATTTGTTTGCCTCTCTGTGCCCACATGCTGTATTTTGATTCAGCTAAATTCTCAATAAAACTGATTTCATTTATATATTTTACTGTTTCTGTTGTCAGACAATGGAATGAATATGAAATAGTGACTGAAACGCAACCCATTAAGACTACATAGCACTCCCTTCCAAAATGTTAATCTGCACAAAAATCCTGCTTTATAATCGAACGTCATCTGATGAAATCAGATAGGCTACACATAAGATAAAGACAATAGCTGTGCTGTGATTTTGGCTATACTTGCATGTAAAATTAGAGAAGCAACATAATATCTGTTTTAACTAAAAGCGCTTTTCCTCTCCGCCGCTCTCTGAACAGAACAGACGCGGAGAGATAAGTGTGCGTGCTCAGAAAGACAGACCTTTCGCTCGCGCGGCAGTACTGGCAAGTCACAGAAACTAAATAAGGTTTGGACAAACCCTAAAGATTTGTCGCTAGGCGATTTTTTTAGGGGGAAAAAAGTCATAAAAAGGGGTCTGAAAAGTCGCTAAATCGCTAAGTTGACAACAATGTGCATCTCCATTTCTCCAGCTACAGGTTACAGGTCAAACAGAAAAGGTGAGCTGCATTAATCGCGCGTTAATAAAATTAATGACGTTAAAATGAATTTGCGTTAACGCTTTATTAACAGTCACCAAATATGGAACCTTGACTGTCAGACTTACACATTTACACATGCATAAATAATGTTTTGATATTTTAATCCTAAAACAATGAATACTGATATTTGAAATTATTTTAAAAAATGAAATGATACTTTAAATGTGAAATCAAAACCGCCAGTAGAGTCACTGTTAAGTGAGTCAGTGCGATTGAACCGATCATGCAAACGGTTGATTCATTCAGAAACAAACACTGGCCATGTCCCAAATGGCACACTTTATGTGCACTTTCGGTCTTGAGGACTTACAGTGGCCTGTGCGTGCACGTGTCCGTTAAGTCCACGAGACCGCAGGGTGTCCCATTCGTCATTTTAGCGTTCAGTAGGGTGCCCTTGAGCGCCCCCTTTGTGCACTCAATATGCACTTCTGCTGAGCCCTCAAGCCTGCGAGCTATGCATCCGACTTCTACCCAGCAGTCAAAGCGTCATTACATCACGAAAGTGTGGACTCTGAGGAAGACCGTGAGGGTTTAGGGTGCCATTTGGGACAGGGCCACTGTCATGTTGTTCAGAGACGCAAAACAGTGCTGTACTGTTTGGAACCATTTTTGTTAAAATAAAATATGATGTAACATGACCAGGTCTAAAGGGATAGTTCACCCAAAAATTTAAATTCGATGTTTATCTGGCTACCCCCACGGCATCCAAGATGAAGGTGACTTTGTTTCTTCAGTAGAACACAAATGTGTTTAACTTGAACCGTTGCAGTCTATCAGTCCTATGATGTAAGTGGATGGGAATCACGGATTTGAGAGTCATAAAACATAGGCTACACAAACAAAACAAAATTAAACCCGGCGGCTCGTGACGATACAGTGATGTGTAAAGACACAAAACGATCAGTCTGTGCAAGAAACTGAACAGCATTTATATCGTTTTTTTACCTCTGATTTTCACCACAATGTCTAAATTTTCCTGAGCGCGTTCCAGTATTCTTCTTCAGCTTTCTTTATGGCGGATCGCAGACTTATAAGTGCATTACCGCCACCTATCTCTCAAATGGACCATTGACACTCCTAATTAAGATTATAGACAGAGTGTCAATGGTTCATTTGAGAAATAGGTGGCAGTATTTGATATCGCGATATGCTATCCCTAGTAGATAGTTAATATAAAAAAAATATAAAAAAATGTATAGAATGAATAAGTAAATATATGATTACAGATAAAAACTAAATCTAGGAAAATGTGCTTATTTATCATTAATAATTAAGATAATAATCTCATAATTAAAAAATAATGCACCATTAGAATAGATTTCGTTTTCGATAGTTCCCTTTTCAGTAAGCAGACAAAATTTCTTCTTCTTTTTTGTATTTTGCTTTTTAATAAGAAATGTGACTTAATATTAACACCCTTGACAGGTTTCATACAAATTACTCATAAATAGATCAATTAGAACTCAATTTTGCACAAAGTTAGGTTTAATAGCCTTCAAGAGTGCCACACTGCTGCTGTCCAGAAGAGGGGGATATTCCTTCATTTGTTTAAAGGTGCACAAAAATGTTAAGCCAACGATGTTACAGAGGCGTCTGAGCTGGAGCTTTTGAGAGGAGCGTGTGGGTGAATGTGTAGGAGAGATGCTATTGTTTGAGGCCGATCTTGCTGTGTCTGGGAGTGGCAGTAATACAGTCATTTCTCTGACCTTGAAATGAAGCCAAACTCTGAAAAAATTCTTTCTGTTTACAGTGACTGTATCACGCTAACCACAGAATGTTAGACGAGCTCTGTCAGGAATGTCTCAGTTTTATTGTATCTAAATATAATTTGAATCAACCCCAAGATGCTCATAATTTCTGTTTGTGCGTCTCCTGGTCTGACAGGTGCAGTGGCCAGCACTGAGGTCAAGCAGAAACTCCAAGAGTTTCTGTTGAGTAAATCCACCAAAGACGGTACAACCAGTGGGGTCCCCCAGAGCTCCAAACTGTGGTACACGTAAGTAATTTTCTCATACCTCAAATACCTTCAAACATTTGCTGTTTTAAAAGACTATTTAAAAATTTAACATCTTAATATATAAATCTAAATATTATTCACTATTGTACACATTGTAAAGTTTGTGGTCTGATTGGGATTCTAAAGTCTCTTATGCTCACCAAGGCTGCATTTATTTGATCAAAAATACAGTAAAAACGGTAATATTTTGAAATAGTATTGCTATTTAAAATACCTGTTTTCTATATGCATATGTTTTAAAATATAATTTATTAATGTGACGGCAAAGCTGAATTTTCAGCATCATTACTTCAGTCTTTAGTGTCACATGATCCTTCAGAAATCATTCTAATATGCTGATTTGATGTTCAAGAAAAAAATGTATTATCATCATCATCAGTGTTGCTTAATATACATTATTTTTAGGATTATTTCATGAATATTATGTGTAAAAGAACAGCATTTAAAAAAAAAACTTATTTACTCTAAACTTTTGAATGATTGTGTATTTAAATGCTGTAAAATATATTAAAAAATAATAATAATAAAGCACAACTGGAGGAACATTTCAGACTTTCCTAATAAAATGTAGCTGATTTGAACTAATAATCAGTAATGTGATACTAAGGTGGATAGTACTAGAGCACAAAAGAGCTGTCTGCTGTATTTATTACTGTGAGGTAAGTTCAGGAGTTCAGTTTGCATCTCCTTTCTGTTCAGGGCCTCCCATCACACCTCTTTGGAGCAAAGTTCACCTCCTTTGGGAGGAGCATCCTCCTCCTGCAAGATCTCCCTGCTCTCCCCACAAGACTCCCGGGATGACTTTCCTCTGAGGAAGACAGGTAGGTTTCTAAAAGTTGACCTCTCAAAACTCTCACAAAAAGACATTACTCACACTATCGTTTCGTAATATCATCATAATGTGCGTTGCATTCTTGAGACATACTACAAATTATATTTAATTTCATAATTGCTTTATGAAACATGGGAGGTGGGGTTATGACTCAAAAGTCCTTTTCCCAGAATTACAACATCCCTTGAGAGACGACGCATAGGCTCAGATTTGCATTATTTCAGGGAAAGTTTAATGAAGAGTGGATTTCCACAGTAGGATTTCTTTTCCTCTGAGCATGCTATAGAACCACAAATTTCCTAAAACGCTAAAGGTATATAATTTTCAGCTATATAAGAGGCTTTAATTATTTCAAAAATCCTGGACTTTTCGCAGAAAACACCACAGGTTTGTTGACTCAGTGCTGGAAGGAGTCTCGTAGGAAGTCAGTATTAATGTGAGTTATGACTCCCACTTGGCTGGCCAGTCATGAGTTCTTGCAAAGGCCGAACTGTTCATAACTGTGCTGTTAAGTCACGGAAATGACATTACATTCCTTCCCCTTTGTGTCCCTTTGAATTATGACAGTAAACAATTATACCTGCTTAAATGCTTTACCATATGGGTTGGCATGTTGTGTATTTACATAATTTAGGGATCAGGCAAGTGAGGTTTAATCCTAAATTATGCGGACTGTGTCTGCCAAATGTAAACTAATCTAAGGTAATTATGTAGGTTGTTCTGTTCAAATAAGCACTTTATAGACACATGAAAGAGACGTGTTTATTGTCTTAGCTTTTGAACAGTAACCTCCCATTTTCAGCATCAATTTCTGCTTCGCTCCACTGAAACCAGCCAATATCCTGAGAACTAAAAGGAGCGGAAGGTTCTGGAATCTAAACAGCCTGCTGAGAAAGCAATGGCTGTCCCAAGCAAAGAAAAAAAGAGAGAGAGAGAGAGAGAGAGAGAGAGAGAAAGGCCAGAGAGGCCTGAGCTGTTGCTGTTAGGAAAACTTACAAATATGAACTGCTTTGGTCCATATCCCACAGTATTATCATCAATGACATATGGTGTGACCGTTATAAAGAAAACAAAAAATCTAGTGGAAAACACCTATTTCAATTTTTTTTAAATGCCTCTTTTTTTTTAAGAAAGGTTTACATTTAATGACTCTAAAATGTCATGTGGTGTAACTATCAAGTAATAATCAGTAGACTAAATTTTAGTATATTTGAATACATGTGAGTGTAAAATGAGTGTAAAAAGAATTTTAAATATATATATTTAAATGTAAAAATTTTTTTTTTAAATTATTAATTCATAGATATAATAACGTTTTTGAGAAATTGTACCATATGATATTTTACTAACCTTACCTTGTGAAAAAAGATACAAATATGTAATGTTTTAAGAAACTTGACACAAAATATCTGAAATCTTAAGAGACCTTAAGAGACCCACACTCTATGATATTGATATTAAGTTAGTTGCACCACATGACTTAAGTAGACAATTTTTAGTTGACATTTTAAAAAATATATGCTGTGAACAGTTTTATTCTCTCTAAGAAATAATAATAAAATTATGCCAAAATATCTTTTATATTTTTTTTCTTTTTTTCTTTATTCATTGTTGTAGAACTTATTCAAGCAACAAACTTTTGGAATAAACCATTTAAATGTATTTAATTCATGAATATGCACCAGATAACCAAATAAGTGTTTGGAACTACTCATCTTTAAGTGTGTTAATCTAATCCGTTGCCTAAACCTTTTAAAACCTATTTCCTTCTAGTTGGATTCCAAACTCTATATGTGGTCACACCCATGTAAGGTCCCTTCCCCCTCTTCCTGTCCATCTCAGTTAGCGTCCCCTCAAAGTAGGCACGCAACAGGAGCCAAACAAAGATGCTGGTTGTTCCACGTCCTGGATTTCATATGAGATGCTTGACTGGCATATGTCAAGAGGTTAGGTTAGCTCTGTGGAGAGAACTAACCAAAACAAGGCAAATTTAGTGAGTGCTACAGGAACTGACACTTTTTTTTAAAGAGGTAATCCTTAATTTCCTTTGAGTACTTAGTGTTGTATCATCTGCAGAACTAAATGTGGCTTTGGTTTGATCACACTGTTCTCGACTGAAGTTGTCAAAGACAAACAAGCCATTTATCTCCAAAGTATCACATGTTTGTTTACTCACCATGCATCTTCTGTGTGCCGAGATGTGGACCAGAAAAGATGTTGTGGCACGTGACACTGCTGCGGGCAGGAATAGTCCAGCTTATTGAAGAGAAGGAAAAACCTTCTTAGTCTTGACCCACATACCAAACATGTGGAGCAGGTGCTGCTGAGATGAGAGGGATTTGAGTTTGTGTGTTTTAAATGGTGGATATTTTGAGCCGCCAGACCAGGCTTGCATTATTATGTCAGGCCATTTTCCCCCACTGGATATGGAGGGATGGGGGAAGGGAAAAAAAGAAAAATGAAACGAGATGCAATGATGAAGTAATATGGTTTGCAAGGGCAGTGTTGTTGCATCACGTAGTCCTCGTCTCCTGGGTAAACAGGTGTTTGTATTTTTACTAATGAGAGAAAAAGAGAGGCGGCAGACAGGATCAGGTGTGTGCATACTGTATGTACTGTATATATACAGTAAGCTTTTTTTGCCATAGTCTATTGCTGTGCATTTAGGATCTGAATCTTAAAATAAGGAACTTAAAATTGACAATATTTATATATAATAAATAATTTATTCATATTGTATCAGTGTAAATATTTGTCAACATTTATCCTGATAAATTAAAAAAATTGCACATATAATCTTATTAACAATATAGTGCCGATAAATTTTGTATAACAATAAATGATTAGCGTCAAGGTCTAAAATTACATTCTCTCACACCTTTGTGTGGCATTAGTGTAATTATGTGTGGAATTAGTGTGAATTGCTCAAATTTACTAGTCATAAATATTTCTAACCAGTCACGAAACTGTGTTTTACGTTATTTATTTTTTATATTTAAAATGCAGTATATATTTGTCCTTATGTCAGTTGGATTATTTGAATTTCATTGTCCTAATTTCACTTAATTTTTTTGTTTTTGTAGTAATTTTGTTGGGGTTTATTTTCTTTTATAGTATTTGTTTATTCATTATATTCATTGCTTTTAGTTTGTTATTTTACTACTATAACTTAATCTAAATGAAAATGAGAGATGTTGCTAAAGTTGCTGCTAACAATTTTTTAATGGATTTAGTTCCATTTAACAATAATAATCCTGCCTCTCACCACTTCCATTAAGTTATCATAACTAACAACAAGCAACTGTGTTTTATTTATTTAGCCATTTTTACTTTATTTGCTGAGTGTTATTTATTGACCATGGTTAGCACACCTTAGAAGATATGATCTTTTTTGGTCACTTTACACATTTACACTCTTCTTCACACTTGTCAGACACATGCTAAGCCACACAACTCTGAAGGGAACTTTGTCTCTGGGTTGAGGCAACACAATAAATAGACCTCAGCAGTGTGTGCCCTCCAGTGCTGCTTTCAAATGTAATAATATGATTGATTTATGGGTCTGTAAAGTCTTTGCCTCATACATATTCCTGTTTGACTTGGCCTCTAGTTCCAGGCCGTGTGTCAGCGTGAGGAAAAATCAAGCAGGCGTCGGGCCTGTCGCTCTGCTGTTTTTGTGGAGTAGAGTGATGTGTTCTCCCATGGCATCACGATCACAGCCTCTTACTAAACCCACCAACAATCGCTCTTCCACCTCCACAGCAATAGGGTAGCGTTCCCGTGGTGACAGGCTCTAGCGCCGAATAAAAATAGAAGGCAATCAGGACGATGTGGGGTGCAAGGCGGATTGAAGAGGGCTCCCTGCAGTTCGCTCTCAGCCCACTCCGCTAGCAGGATTTGCATCCCATTAGCGCACTGCTGGATGAGAGCAGACAGTCCTGCCTCTGCTTCTGAAGAGGCTTGAAATAGCAGCCCAGCCTGCGGTCCAGTTCTGTCCCTCTCGTTCTCTCCTCTGAGATTACTGCTTACAGCTGTGTCTTCCCATGACTCCCACTTCTCTTACTAACTCATCCTATATGATCATATCCATTTGGTCAGCTGTCTTTTTAGTATGGCAACAATCTCTCTCTCCCTCCTTTGGCTGCTCCCTTCAGGGGTCTTAGCATGGCAACACTACTTTTCGAAAATCATAAATTCTCAGCTGCAAACAAAAATGTAAAAATGTATAATTATTAAAAAACTGAATAAATAATTGTTATACAAAATTTTACAATTTAAAATCCTTCTATCTATCATTCTATCCTTCTATACTATCTATAATCTTCATCTTCTCTTTATAAACAATTTTAGTACTGTTGTTTGTTTGTCAGTGTATGTCTAGTTCAGATTGTGAAGTAAAACCAGTAGAGAAGCACTGATCTAGATTATAACTTGCACACACTAGATGGTAGTGTTACTATTGCACAATGGGGAACTGAGGGGAAAAAAATAAAACATTGCTCATAATAACGAGACCGAATTTCAGTATTTTTGGCTGCTAGTTGTAATGTGGGTGTTTCCCAAAGGGAGGCACTGGATGTGGGTGGCTGGCTTACTCACTCGCTTCCCATCAGAGAGTTGTTTAGAAACACTTGTCTGTACATCACAGTCATATAAACAGACACGTCTCCATAATTCAACAATATTTAAATGATGACAAAATACTCCATAGGGTTTATATGATAATCATGTAATCATTTCTTCTTTACTTGCAGTCTGTCTTTTTTTTTCTTCACATTTTGCATGAATATGTTTTTGTAAACACAAGGTGTGGCATGCTGCATTCACTCACCAAAACATCTCTTACCACCAAATTTGTCTGGTAATTTATTTACTACCATACAGAGACTAATTATATATATATATATATATATATATATATATATATATATAAATAAAACCTCTACAGCTAAACACTGCTAAAGTCTTGAGTGCATGTAAAATATTTAGTTGACTTCATATATCAGATTCAATATATCTGTAGATTGAATTATTTGAAGTTGTTATATTATTCTAGTATTAACACATTTATAATTTTAATAATATCATGAAAATTATTGTAATAATAAATACTGTAAAAACTGTAGTATTGTGATATACTATTACAGTTTAAATGGTTCTCTATTTTTAATATATTTAAAGTGTTATAATAAAAACATTCTAATAAGTTGACGTCATGTAACACTTTTGTTATTATTATTAATGTAAAAGAATGAAAAGGAATTTTCAGCTTATTTTTGTAGAAGATTAATTTTTTCAGGTTTCTTTGATGAGCAAAAGAAAAACATTTATTTGAAATCGAAGTCTTGTGTAACATTACAAAATTCTTTCCTTTTCCATCAGATTGTGTCTTTGCTGAATAAAAGTAGAATTTCTTTAATAAAATATTTTTCTGATCCTAAATGTTAATTTCTATACAAATTAAATGTTTTATAATATAATATAATATAATATAATATAATATAATATAATATAATATAATATAATATAATATAATATAATATAAAAAAGTTTTTCTAAACATATTTTTTTTTCATAGTGTATGATCAGGCTGGCTCTTTTTTTTTTTTACTTAAAGCCTTTGTTGCTCATGCTAATTTACTCCAGATGATGAGGAAACTCTGATCTTTGAAAACAACCTGCAAATGCCCACAGATCTAATCACAGTCCTGTAACATCACAGTACAGGAATGCAACTGTACAACAATGTGGATTCCCCTCTCCCACTTTCTGACTTGCATAGCTACAAATGCATCAAAACATTTCTGTAACACTGCTTGGCTAAAAAAGTTAAGACTAAACAGTTGAGATCCTGGATATTTGATTAATGTGTTATTATGTTTTCTCTCCAGTCTCAGAGCCCAATCTGAAGGTGCGGTCCAGGTTAAAGCAGAAGGTTGCAGAGAGGAGAAGCAGCCCACTTCTTAGGAGGAAGGAAGGGAGCATCATGACACCTTTCAAAAAGAGAGCCCTGGAGCTTCTGGGTAGGAGTGTCATCCCATAATGCATCTTAAAATTAGACAACACACCTGGGGCATAAACAATAAGACCTCCTACTGGTTGGCTGTTCGCTGGTGGTTTCTCTCCAGTAATCACAGCAGCCGACCACTGTCTGTGCAGCTCAGTGTGCTGATGTTGTTATGTAACAGCTGCTCTGGCAGGTGTCATCCAGAGGACCGTCTAGTGCGGTTTTGAGCCTTGGCCGGTTGAATGATTTTTCCATGGTGTTTCAGTCACTTGTGTATATTTATAATGTATCAGTGGCAGCAGTTGGTGGTTGGTTTTGGAAACAAGGTGGCGAGATTGTCATCCAGTAAATCCTATGTAAATATGCCAGATATGACATCATCCTAGTGCTGATTATCTCAAAATATATGTAGACAGATGGGTCAGTGGAGTAATGTTCATTTTCTTTTGGTTAGATCTATTCATTTATTTTAAAAGATATAAAAAAGTAGCAATATATATATATATATATATATATATATATATATATATATATATATATATATATTTAATATTAAATTAAACATTTAATTTTTTAAAATACATTTCTGAATTAAAATTCATTTTGATATTACTGGGGGCAAATCAGAAGTAACAAAAAAAGCATGAAATCCTTGAAACAAAAGGATTACATTTTAAACTATTATTTTATTAATATTGTTTTGTTAAAAAAAAAAAAAAAAACAAGAAGTAACACTTGGAATTATTAGCGTTTTTTTTTTTTTTTGAAAGGTAGTTATAAAGTTAGGAATCAATAATGCATGATTTATTGTATGTGAGTGTGTAGATAGATATCTATCTATCTATCTATCTATCTATCTATCTATCTATCTATCTATCTATCTATCTATCTATATATCTATATGTATATTTTATTGATACCTTGAAAAATACCTTGAAAGTGTATTTCAAAACCTTGCTGAAAATGTTAATATTGCACAATGACAACTGCATGTATTCAAATTGCATGTAAAATATACCTGCAATTTACACTTGACATGTTTGTTGAATTTGGTATAAACTTTTTTTTTCAAAACCATATGAAGGATTTGTAGATCTACAGTTTTTATAACATATTATCAATATTGTATATTCTTGAACTTATGTCAGTTTAATTTAATCTTCCCAGAATCCACAGCCAGCAGCAGTGCACCAGGATCAGGGCCCAGTTCACCCAACGGGGCCTGCAGTGCCTTGGGGGCTGAAAACGGACCCTCCTCTCTACCAGTCACCACACGAACTGAGGTACTTACATTAAACATGTTTTATTACAGGTACGCAAGTCTATTAACAGTTAAGCTTTCTCACAGCAGTTTCATCAAAGCTTTCCTGAAAGATTAAAACTTGTACGACTTAAAGAAAAGTTGATGGCCACCAGGCCGCACCCATAAATTTCCTTGACACAAGCCCAGCCTGTCCTCGTGCAGCTATGAAAACACAAGTCTGTCTCTACAGCCTTGTGACCTGCTTGTCCGTCTCAGTCCAATGAAAACGGCTCCCAGCACGGACAATAAAGAGTCAGTTCACTTCCTCCTGCTCTGTACCGCTAACCTTTACTGGCATAGCTATGTGGTTTTCTTTGCCTGCAGCTCTCATAAAGCTCAGGGCAAGAAAGAGTAGATCAGATATACCTTAAAATAGTTTCGTACAGGGCTCACCTATGGATTTTCTTACTGCCAACCTTCAAAATAGTGTGCAGGTACTAGGTTCAGTACATCTTAAGCTCAATCGACTTTATATTATATATAAATCACCACAAAACTCTGACTCCCCTATTCTTTAAAAAAATGTTGGTTTACAGTGAGGCATTAAGAATGGAAGTAAATGGGGCCAATTTGTAAATGTTAATCAAAATTAAACCAAAAAGTGCTTTTATCAGTTATCAAATTGATAGGCTGCGATTTAATTATAAAAGTATGTGCTGCGTGAAGCACTGTGTTCATTTACACATGAGCAGCTCATGGTGCAGTGTTTTCAGTATCTTATGGTAAAATTTATAATAGCAATTTTTTGTTAATTTTAATAAGAATTTCATAATCATATGCATATATAATTACAAAATTGTGAGCCAAATTGTAAAGGCCTACAAACAAGCTTTTTTTTGTTTTATATATCATATCATCCCAATAAACCATGGCTTTACTTCAAATCAAAAACCAAAAAAAAAAACATAGTTACAGTACTGTAGTTAATCAATGTTAACCACAAATTAACAATGGTTTTGCTACACTAACCATAGTTTAACCATGGCATTTGTAGTGAAACTGTGCTTATACAAATGGTAATCAAAACTTCAAAAAAAACATGGTTACTACACTTTTACTACAGTAAAACCATGGTTAATTTTCATAGGGGATGCAGCCCTACTGCCAACTGAGCATAACTTGTATTGAACCCAAAATATTCCTATAGGAACATGGAGGGCTTTTCCCTTTTGCCGATGTTCATAAGCTCCCTCTGACTCACTTCCTGGTGGCTTCACGGCTTGGTTCCTCCGGGTCCCTGTGGACTTTGCTCACAAAGAGGTGTATTCTGGGCAAATGTGACATGTCTCTGTGAAGCCTCAGCTTAGCAGCTGTGTTATTCTTCAACACCGATGTTTACACTCCCCTGGACCTCCAATGCAATAGCCGACAAGGAATGCTTATTGCGCTGCGATCCAGGGTCGAGGTGGTGGGTGGTTGAGCTTAATTGATCCACCAGCCGCTGGTAGCCAAAGACACGTTAACAACACAAACACGCCCGATCGCTATTGTATTGACATAAGCTTGACGTCTCATGGATCGTACCGGTGCTACCCGCAGACACCGCACCAGTTTCGAAAGCCAGCCGTGTTTGTGATCCGTTACATTGGGTATCTTCTTTCAGAAGGAACTGGTCCCCTGAGTCAAATAAGGCCGGATATCCACATACAGGTCAGTGAATAAGCAGGAGGGATTGGAGGGTAAACAGTACAGCCCCTCTGCCACATGCTGATGGGCCGCACCACTGGGTGGAGGAAGTACAGTCGAAAACTGATCAGCAGTGAGACTGTTTTTACTCTGATACAAATGATAGCAAATGGGTTGTGATTCTGATTTTGTGGACTTCTCTGTGGCCTTGGTTTTACGTCCTTCAGTTGAGCTCATACAGCTCCGCTGTGGCAGGAACAAAACCGTCATTCGTTTTAGTACATTAAAGTTTATTGTTCTGTTGCTGCTGTTGCTTTTTCCAATGGTTCATAGTGGGATTTCAAAATATCTCTTTTTCTCTCTCCCTCCCTCTCTTTTTCCCTCACAGAGGTGGCCGTCACAGCCGAGGTTATTAAGGCCTGAAAACTCAGTGCCTATGTTAAATCTCTATACATCTCCATCGCTGCCCAATATCTCTCTGGGTCTCTCTGCTGCCTCTTCTCCCATCAGTGTAAGTCAAATAATGACATGCATCGTCTTTCATAACTTCCTCTGTTAAAGTCACACCAAGTCTAGATTTTTGGCATGAACAACATGACACAATCCTTCCCTATGAACTTTGTAACACTCAAACAGACTGCAATGAGTATTGCGGTATAGTGTGTGTTTGTATAAAAAAAAAAAAAAAATATATATATATATATATATATATATATATATATATATATATATATATATATATATATATATATATATATATATATATATATTCAGGCATTAAGGCTTTTCAAAAGATTGATGACACTTGAGTGCAAAATTACATATTATACAATATTTTCATATTTTAGTAGAAATAAAACAAATAAAACATAGAAATAAATATTTAAATATTTTGCTGATTTTTTTTTATTTTATTGTGTATAGACATTATTTTAATATAAGCGTTAGTTCACTGTTAACTAATGAATTAATTAATAGTAAAGTAGTATTATGTGATATTTCTTCTGCTTGTGTGATATTGTTCAAGTACCAGTCAAAAGTTTGGAATTATAAAAAAGTTTTAATGGTTTTGAAAGAAGTCTCTTAAGCTAAGAGTATAATTTATGAATATATACATTCATATATACTCTCATATATTCATTTATATATAAAATTAATATATTTTATTAATGTGTATATTCATTTATATATATTCTATATATCATATTTAAACTTACATTTAAATATGATATATAGAATTCGATATTGTACTGAGTGAATAGTTTTGGTGCAATATATATAGTGTGAATATTTTACTTTCATATTATTTTGTTGTCACTCTTGTTGTAAGCTGTCACTCGACTATAATCAGGACATCATTATAGAAAAATCACATTTTTAATTTATGTTTCTTTTGAATTCCAATTTAGAGTCACCAAGACTGATTTAATTCTAATGAATTTGATATGGATGTTTACACTGATAAATGAGGGGAAATGTAGTTTATGGCCTTGGCTCAGCTGCATATTGCTTTGACTGTTGACAGACTAACCATCACTGGCTCAATGGATGATATGTGTAGCCTCAGGGTGCTGGCCTTTGACCTTGGGGGATTTTATAGGCCTTAGATAAATATTGTGTTTAAGTGTCTGGTGTCGGTTGCACTCCGGCTCTCCCCAGTCACCTCATCCATTACTGCTGTTTAAAGTCCAGCCAAACCAGAATAATCAAGTGTAGCTCCAAATAATATTTAATCTAGAGTTAATTTGCAGTTTATTAGTTTAATTAATAGTTTATTGTTCCCTACCTAGAAGATCAAATAAACAATAATACATTTGTATACATATATTTGGCTATAAGAGACTTTTTGATCTGAACAATCCAAGACCATTCCACATAGTCCCTTATTTATCAGAGCACATACTGAGGTTTGAATCAGTTAATTCAATACTTTTGCAACTGTACCAATTGAAATGAATAGACCATATCTTCTCTATCACCTCTCAGGCTGCTTTAGGACTTCAGGAGAAGCATGTCGAGGGTGGTGGTGTATCAGCAGTCATTCAAGGTTTGCCCACCCAACTTCTGGGTCCAGTGCCCCTGTCTGTTGCAATGGAGACCAAAGTGAGCAGCAGCCACCAAGCTCTCCTGCAGCACCTCCTCCAGAAAGAGCAACTCCGCCATCAAAAGATCCTCTCTACTGGTGAGCACATCAGAGCTTCGATATATCCAAAGTTGTGTCATGAAACTCTAGATGGCACAGTTCCATAGGTATAACTCAATCTGGAATAATGGCATCATCACAAGGTGCAGCTGATTGGTTCCATGTATCAGCAGCCAATGAGCTTGCTGCTCAATATTCAAATACATGGCTATTGTTTGCTGTAGCAGCTGTAGTAGTGTGCTTCAGAAACCCTCCACCTTCCCCAGTTCCACCTGTATAGATCTGCTAATTCATGTATGCTATATATGGGGTTTATTTATTTATGTTATATGTGCAGCAGCAGTATTTCTTACATGCTCACAGCATCATGTTGTGGATGTACTGGCGGTAGCAAGTCGGTACTTTCTCTGCCGCAGCAGCGTAGCAGATCTATTCCGCCAAGACCAAATACAGAAACATTGTCATGTACATTACCATGCCAAACCCTCTGAGAGTTGTCATGACAGAAATAAGATTCTTACAGAATACTTAAGTAGATTCAGCAGAAAAGAATTTGTTTTCAACTGAACAGACTAGATCTTTTTTTGCAGCTTTCACTTTGCATTGTTAAGTTACATGTACATGCCCCCTGGAGCAACATGGGGTTAAGTGCCTTGCTCAACAGTGAAATATTGGTTGCTCAAGATTGTGCCTTGTGGTGTTTGAACCTGTAACCTTTCAGCGCGTGGCCTTTTTTTCATTTTTAAATGAATAGTTCACCCACAAATTGTGTCATTTGCTCACCCTCATGGTGTTCCAAATCCATATGACTTTTTTCCTTTCTTTCTTCAATGAAATGAAAGGGGACTAGATACTTGAAGCTTCAAAAAAGCAACATAAAGCATACTGCTGCATCATGGGCTGTGTTTCACAAAAGCATTATAAGCCTAAGTTGATCGTAGCTCTATTGGTGGCAATAGGTCTACGATGTACCGCTTACAATGCTTTTATGAAACGCAGCCCTGGTCATTGAAACTGAATGCTCGAATACACAACATGGCTTTTCAAATCTGAACAGATTTAAAACACTGACTTTGGAAATGTTTACAGAGAAAAAAATGGGCATCATACACTAAACAATCAGATGCTACCAGACTTTCAAATCGTTCTTAACACAACAAACTCAAGCAGAAACTTGCTCCTTGTTACTAAGTGAAAAGACAAATGTGAACAATGTGTTCTAAAATCATCTGAAAATATCAAGTAATTGATGTTCTCAGACTGGATACATCTGAAATCTGTGCCCATCATACACTACAAAATTCTGAGTCAAATCTGTCAACTCAAATCTGTAGACTCTGTCTCACTTTTAGTAGCTAGCGTCAACTTGTCCAGACTGTAAACTTGTGGTGGGGGGATTTGGTGGAATCTGGGCAAAAGTAATGGTGTATTCCAGCCTTGTAATCAAATTATCCAGACTGCTTTGTAAACTGAATCAACCAATTAATTGAAAAGATCCAACTTAAAAGAAACTCATCACTTCTTCTCTAGGGAACATGCTAAGGAGATCTAGAGTGAGTAAATAGTGACAAATTTCATTTTTGTGTGCACTGTTCCTTTAAATGAAATCAGGGCAGAGGGGGTGAAACTTTTATTCTATTAGATTTATATTGATCAGATCCATACATTTTGTTACATAGGTCAAAGTCCTGTGCATCCTCCTTCTCCACTGGCCATGATGGAAAGCTCTCCAAGCAGCACCCGACCCAAACTGCCTCGTCACCGGCCCTTAAACCGAACCCAATCGGCTCCGCTGCCCCAGAGCACACTAGCTCAACTTGTGATTCAGCAGCAACACCAGAACTTCCTGGAGAAGCAGAAACAGTACCAGCAACAGGTCCACATCAACAAGGTACAATCACTTAATCAACCTGTCAGTGCAACAATGACTTTAGTGCTATCATGGGAAAAAGGGATGAAGCTGAATGATTATGTTGTCATCCTAAAACATATTTTCCTTGAAATACCATTCAGTTCACATGGGAGCTAAAGTTGGACAGCCCATCTCCATTATGTTAGGGAAAAAACCTGTTCTGGGTTCAGAAGCAGCACTTGAATTAGCATAGCTTAAGGCATCAGTTGCATGCTAACACCACAAAATTGCACAGGGAGAAGTTCAAATGGGCACCAAAGTGGATAGAATACATACTTTTGTTCCCCTGTGGAAATATTTGTGTTTCTGTGCACCAGCAGCCGTGACCTGGCCATCCGTTTAAGTGCAATTATTCTGCCGCGCATGCAAGGTTAGCGACACGGGAGGCTCGCGCTGTGAAAGACTCCATTGTTAGCGGGAGCTTGCAGATTGATCTGCCTTATTATTGCTGAGAGTGCTATGGGAAATTCAAGGTTACAAGTGCAATTTTCAGACATGAAGATCAAAAGTGCCCAGAGAGCACTTGTTTTTGGCTATTTATTGTTATGGCCTCAGTCACCAGGGCCATGTACAAAAAAACAGTCTAGTCTGGGTCACGAATGACTGGTATAGTTTCATGACTGTAGTTTGAAAGTTGCTAACTCATTTTGTTTTTCATGTTTAAATCATGTGAAACTAGCAAATCATGATTAAATACAAAAATGCTAATTGCAGAGTGTATACAAAAGCACAGGTTCTTAGAATTATAGTCTTCGTATTTATGTTGGTGTCATATAAAAGTCTCAATTCACTGACGCTAAACATGTCATGTGGTTGAACCATCACTTAAAACATATTTGCCCTACACCTTGAACACATGACTGTACACAAATAATTATTTTCAAAAACCTTTTTATGTTTGTTTTTTGGGACAGTCGTACCACATGACATTTTACAGTTTGAACTAAAAATATCTGATATTTTAGGAGGTTTTTACCTTGATATACAGTTATAAGTTAAGTATAATAATATACTTAATGATTATAAGAATATAATTTCATATTGGTATTTATTTCTTTTTTGTTTACTGCATATTGGTTGCACCATATGACTCCAATTCGCAAGATTTTTTGGTTTGTTTTTAATATTAATAAACAATGTAGCTAATTTTTCTTCTTCTAAGAAATAGTCGTAGATTATTCCAAATTGTTTATGGATTAATCTTTAAGAATTTAATTCTTTTAATTAAGCTTTTTTCTTCATTATGATATTAGGGCAGTTGTATCACTCTGGCATTTCTAATTTTATGCCCCCCAAAAATATCAAAATTCATTTTATTTCAAAATTTCAAACATGCTCATCATAGAAGAGATGTATTCAAATCTTATTTATGAATTGCATTTCTATTTATTATATATAAAAAAATTAATAGATGATACAAATGAGCATTATTTATCTGTCCCTAGTATTTGTTCCAGAGCTGAATACAGTTTGTATCATAAAAGTGTTGTGATCTGACTGGAAGCAACTCGTAATAATTCTTAATAATTATTAACAAGTAAATAATCTCTCTTTGGACGGTATGTAACCCTAAACTCTTGTAGCTAGAATAATAATAAATGATTTCTGAGAGAAATGAGGTCATGAATACTGTAAAATCAGGGATTAGCTTTCTGGTTTAATAACTGAATGTTTTACCTGTGCTAAATTGGGCATCTGTGTAATTTTACATCCGCTTACAGGCTTTAGTAGGAGATATAAAAAGTATTTGACTAATTTCAGGACACAATGACTATATTTACTTCACGTAGGATGTATTTATATGAGGCTCACTGTTTGGCTGTTATTCCATCTTGTGAATGAGTTCCAATTCTGGTGAATGACAGGGTTTGTGTTCCCCAAATTGGCACAGGGACAATAAATCGCTCATTGCCTGAAACACTTCTGAACATCCAATAATAAATCATGTTTCTCTCTCCCATAGATGCTTTCGAAATCAATTGAGCAGCTCCGTCAGCCAAACATCCACCTGCAGGAGTCAGAGGAGGAAGAAGGAGAGGATTTTCATGAGGAGACCATGCAGGAGGACAGCTCGCCCTCTGGTGGCGTCATCAGGAAGCACAGCCCCGACAGCCACCGCAGCAACACCTCCGCTTCACCCACCGGGCCACTGGACACTCACCGCGGAGTCATCCGGGTGAAAGAGGAGCCCAATGCCAGTGATGATGAGACAATGGCTACTCAGAGCCTGGCCGACAAGCAGAGCTCCTACATTCACCACGTTAAAGGCAGGATGGTGATCCAGGCCATGATATGAAACGACAGATACATCTTCACACTCGCACACGAAGACACAGGTTAACATACACGCGACACGCTTACACGACACAGAGCCATTGCTTTGGAAGCTTCAGAACTGGTCTCATTCGTGAACTTGTGAAGTGATCTCTGCATTGTACGTTGTATGTTTTGTATATAATTGAATAAGATGATTTAGCCAACTTGGTCTTTTAAATGCTAAGAAGCAGTTTTTGATTGTTTGTTGAAATAAAAATTTAAGAAATCCTTTCTACTTTCTACCCAGCCTTTGGGAAACAGCAACTCGAAGCTCTTGTAGGATATTTCTGTGATTTCCCATGGCACTATGGATTTCTTATAGATCTTTCTTTGCTTTTTATGAATGTTATTATAAGTTTGTATGATGAAAAAAAAAACTTGGTTTACTGAGAGAAACCCAAATTGTAGGGAAACAGGTCAGTAACCATGAAAATCCACACAACAATAGAATAAAAGGAATATTCCTAGGTTTGACATAAGTTAAAATCAGTTAACAGCATTTGTAGGATAATGTTGATTATCACAAATAATAAAAAAAATAAATAAAACAATGGTTGATTGGGCACCGATATTTTGATAATATAATTAAAAAAAAAATTTAATACATTTTTCTATTGAAAGTTGTCTATTATTTGAGCTGTAAAGTTCTAGTAAGCAATTTTTCATACTAAAATCATGTTAACATCCATATTTTTTAAGTACTATTAAAACGGTGAGTATTTTAACGGATTGGCCTCATTCATTTCTTGCACTGCTCTAGTAATCAATATTATGTTAAGTGCTGTTGATTGAGCTCAACATGTATTGAAACCCAGAATATTCCTTTAACAGTTGGAGCAAGATCTGGAAAGTTCTAGAATGACATTCTGTGTTCCCTGTTCTCCTGTGGCCCAAATCGAAGGCTGCCCTGGATCGTGAGCAGCTCTGCTCCTTGCTGAATTTTGAGAGGGAGAGAGTTGTAGAGGAAATGCCTGGTGGAAGCCAGGAATCAGAATGATTCATGAGCGCAGGAATGCTGGGAGAGGACAACTCCACGCTGAAGTCAGAGAGCCCAGCAGTGAGCTCTGATTTACTGTTGAGGCAAATTACAAAGTGAGTGAGGAGACGGCGGGGGGAGCCCCCTTTTAAAACCAATCATTTCCTCTGTATTCCCACGTGATGTGTTTACCACGACATGCAGGCTTGATGTTACTTCGGTAGAAAAAAAGGTAATCGCTCTGTTCTCTCCTGAGGCAATGTTGCAATTCGTTGGCCATCTTTCTTCATGAAGTGTTCAGATCAACTCATGTGATAGTTTCAAGAAACGTACTAGTGTCATTTTTTGTTAGTGAGCCACCTTTCCTGTATTTTTATTTTTTACTTCAAACATTTGGTGTAAAACTGTTAGTTTTTGTGACTGAGATCCTCTGAAAAACAACATAAAACAACTTAAAGAGGAAAACATGTTTAATTGATGTGAGCCATCACTCTGTCTACAAAAAGCCTGTGAGTCAACCTGAGCTGGCCTGTTTCGTTCCTGTTGTCTGTTCCACTGTTCTGGATGTGAATAAGAACTGTCCGCTAGCGATAGAATGTCACATTTAGTTTGTAACCGTATGCGTTCCCTTCCGTCACAAATCATCTTTTTTTAAATAAAGTTCTTTTCCATCCTGTACTTCTCTGGACAGTCTTTTCACTGGATATGTTTAAGCAGTGGATTTCCTTAATAAACAGAATTGGAGTATAAAATGCAGTTGCTGTACAAATTTTCCCACACTCAGCCAGAGACCGGCTTCTGATTCTGAAGGCGATACAGAGGTTTTAGTCTCTGACTTTGATGGCTTTCGGAACGGGGCTTTGAAGTGAACATGAGAGGTTCCTTAAGTCTGCATTAAAGCTGTTAAGATAAAGTGAACTTCAAGATGGTGATATATAACCTGGGTTAAAGCGACCAGGCCAAGTTTAACCAATTATGCAGGGTAGGCTTAGCTGGAGCTCGGACAATTCCTGGTCTGAACCAGCAATCCAGTTTCACAAGCTCATATCGCCATTGTTTTATTCAGTCAGTTTGTATCTGGAGAGGTGGGGTGATAATAAATAACTCGATAGAGGGCAGTTTTTTTTTTACATTTTTTTACTTGTGCTGCAAGTCTTCTTATCTTATATATTCAGTATTAGTGACTGATTTTATGTGAGATATTCTGAAAGTTTGAATATAATTTGGCAGATGTTACGGAACTATTTTTAATCAAATTTAATCAATATAATTATATACGAATGAATAAAAATAATTAGTTCTTGCTCTCTGACTAGATTAATTAATTAATTATGAATTACGTTCTGAGCCACTGGCATGACCAAATGGATTTGCAAACATAAACGCACTTCCCAAACAGGGTTCATGGACACATCCCTCAAATGTCATTGGCTGACGAACCGATAGTCCCACCTCAAACAAACAGAATCGTTTTGAAGACAAGAAGACAAGAAAGAAAATCAGTTTATTCAGTTTGTTTTTGGGTATTAAAAAAGTTGCATTCATCAAGTAGTTTGGATTTTTCTGTTACACATAATTATGTGATTTTAGTTAAATTGTCTTGGAATCTTAAAGGAGTAGTTCACCCAAAAATTAAAATTCTGTCATTAATTACTCATCCTCATGTCTTTCCAAACCTGTAAGACCTTTATTTATCTTAAGAACACAAATTAAGATATTTTTGATGAAATCTGAGAGCTTTCTAAACCCTCCATAGACAGTAAGGGAACTACCAAATTCAAGTCCCAGAAAATGTAGTAAAGACATCAATAAAATAGTTCATGTGACTTCAGTGGTTCAACCGTAATGTTATGAAGCTATGAGAATACTTTTTGTGCACAAAGAAAGCATAAATAACTTTATTCAATGATTTCTTCTCTTCCGTGTCAGAATTTGACATGCATTCATGACAGTACCACAAAGCATGCGTGTGCATTTCTTTTTGCGCACATAAAAGTATTTTTGTAACTTCATAAAATAAAGGCTGAACCACTGATGTCACATGGACTATTTTATCAATGTCCTTTCTACCTTTCTGGGCCTTGAACGTGGTAGTTGTGTTGCTGTCTGGGTCAGGAAGCGCTCGGATTTCATCAAAAATATCTTCATTTGTATTCTAAAGATAAACAAAGGTCTTGCGAGTTTGGGACAACATGAGGGTCAGTAATTAATGACAGAATTTTCATTTTTGGGTGAACTATCCCTTTAAGCTGGATTAGGTGAAAGTATTTTATCATTCGTTTTAGCTCTTTAACATTTTTGTGTGTGTGTCAATATAATTTAATGTTAAATTAGGATTTATATTAATTTATTTAGCTCTCTAGTAAGTTTCAACAGTTTAGCTTGCAGGTATGAATGCATCATCTAACCTAACAAATATAGCAATGATTTACAGTAATAAGATATGACATTTTTGGTTGTTGACATTTTACAGTGTGATGAATAGAAAATATCAAGTCTAGTATTCCTATCTGACAGTCCACAGTCCAAAGACGTGTTTTTTTTTTTTTTCTTTTTTTTTTTTTCAGGGGACTGGTGTGAATGTACTGATGCCAGTGAGATGGTGAAATAAGAAGTGTGTGTGTGTGTGTGTGTGTGTGTGTGTGTGTGTGTGTGTGTGTGTGTGTGTGTGTGTGTGTGTTTGGTCCTTTTCATTTGCCTTGACCAAACTCAAGGTGTGATACAAGACTGCTTAGACTGTCCTGGCAGCCAGTAAAGGAAACAGCAAGAAAGAGTTATAAAACGCCCACCAGGGATCCAAATTTATATCAAATAAAAAAAGGAGTGTGAACTGTAAAGGCTCCTCTCTGGTGTGGAATCATTTATTTTGGAGACATGTCCATGCTCTGTTCTCTCGGGCCCAGTGTTGGTGTTATTTTTGCAGCCTGTCAAACCAAATGTACATGGTGTGCCGTTCAATTGTTTGGCTGCTTCCAAGTTGGCTGACTGTGATTGACTGGCAATAAACTATGCTTTGCTTAACTGACAGATCATAGGCATAAGATCAATGGAGAAATTCTGTCATTGGATTCATCATGAGACATATAATATATCTGCAAAGAAAAATATAAGAGTGGTAACTGCTTGATGGGGACGTTGTGGCTCGTGCTGGGTTATCATTACCCATTATGTAAAGCTATTTGGTGGTTTTGCAACGTTTCACGTTGTATGGTCAAGACTTCATCCAGCAGACGTCAGTGTATTGCAAGCAGCCAGAATGGGAGAGTGAGACACTGGAACAGCCAGCTCTTGTCTCGCCCTTTGCTATTAGGGAGAACTGCAGTCCCCACCCTCAATGATTGAAAAGGAAGAACCGCTGCCATAACTTTGACCTACAGTCTCACTGGCCAGCACCATCCAACCTGTTATCGTGACTCCAGCATTGATCTTCCTTGTCATGTTTAATGAGGTAAGCGAATGAAGAAGGGGGCGTTCAAAGAGCAGGCGGCGTGTGGGACCTGCTGTATCTCACAGTAAGATTGGTCAGGCTAATAGGTGAGGGTGAGGAAGAGCAGTGGCCCGGGATAAGGGCTCCCCTGGGAGTTGCTGACTGCACTCCAATCCATGAGGGCCAAGGAAGGTTTTCAGAAAAACACCAATATCCTAGCTAAGAATTTTGTTTTAAGAACAATTTGAATTAAATGATATGAAAAAGTTATTTTGTGTTTATTCAAACATTGTGGGCAATTGCTCACCAATGGATCCTCTGCAGTGAATGGGTGCCGTCAGATTGATAGTCCAAACAGCTATTGTTATAATAATCCACAAGTAATCAACATGACTCTAGTCCATTGATGAAAGTCTTGTGAAGTAAAAAGATGTGTGTATTTGTAATAATCAAATCCATCAAGACATTTCGATTTTCCATAACAACATATTCCATAATAATGCTTTCTCAATTAAAGTCTATCTCACAGCTTTTTGCTTCACAAGCTGTTAACTGATGGACTGGATGTTTTGTATTATTGTGATGTTTTTATCAGCAGTTTTGACTCTCATTCACTGTAAAGGATCCATTGGTTATCAAGCGGTGTAATGCTAAATTTCTCCAAATACTGTATGTCCCGATGAAGTAACAAACTCTTGAAAGGCATTGAATGCTGAGTAAATTTTCAGCAAATTTTCCTTAACTCACTGACATTTAAAGAATGTTACATGTTTGAATTTCATGATATGGTTTTGAGAAGGCTGTCCTATTATTATTACTACAAGAGCATTTTGTGTGTACTTTTAAGGAACCTTTACATTACGTTGTGGGGTATGAGGGAATCTAGAAGAGAAAGAGAAAAAGAAAGGGAGAGAATGGGGAGAAAGAAAATATATATATATATATATATATATATATATGCCTGCCTTCCCAGTCCGACTGTGTGTGCTCCAGGGCTCATAAAGCAGACCTTTGGCTGGGGACCTCTGATTTAGTTGGGCAGGACATGTTTGTAAGTGTTGCTTGAATGCACCGCCAGGCGGAACAGCACCCGGAGGACTCTTAAGTCTGTGATTTTTGCTTGCTGCTGGCGACGTGAGTTTTATCCTGCTTCCAGCTCATGTCATTAAATGCCTGTGTGATCATGGAGCAGAGAGACTGCAGACATCGTGGCCTATTAAAAATGGAAATCATTCCATTCTGACTTCAGAACTTATCATCACACTACTATAATTCTGTTTGAGGGATCTGTCTTGTTGGTGTTTTTGAGTGTATGTTATAACAGAAGATGATACTCATGCACAAGCCTGTCAGGTGTGCTGTAGTTTCTGTAGATGAACAGAGTAACAGCATAGGGCTTCAGACTAAACAAAGATCTAGAGAGTCATCACCTTCATTAAGCAGTCAAATAACTAAGTTACAAAATATAATATAATTGTGCTATAAAGATACTGTAGGTAATTGTTGAAAAGTACTTATGTTTATTCAGTGCAGCTCATTTGCTACATTAGGCTATTGTTTGCTGTGATGAAGGATTGCTTTAAGGTTCGATAGTGTTTTTTATCTTGCCTTTTTTTAAATAATGTATTCCAACTGTCATTTGAACAACCAGTCAATAAATATACTAATATGACTCTCACAAACGTTTTTCGGTTCATTTCAAATCAGGCTAAAGCAAAAATGACTCGCAATTCAGCGATTCGAGACAGCAGCGAGGGAGTCGCTGTCTGAGTGAATCTGATTCAAACACATAACTCGACATCTTTAGTCAATCCTTTTGACTGATTCATTAAAAAGAACCGATTCATTTGTTCACGAATCGGACACTGAGGGCTCGCACTGTGAGTGGAGCAAACAATATGGCTCGCAATGTAAGTTTAACGCTACTTCAAGTGATGATATATGATGAAAATGCATATTTACGCAAATTTTCCTAATTAATTTTTAAATTATTGTGGCAAATGTGTATATTTTGTTGCATTTTTGAACAATTAGTCGCACATAGAAACGCTAAGACTGAAAGACAAACTTGTTCATGTAAATAATCTCACAGTGCTGCCAGATACACACATACAGCATAAAAAACATTTCTGGCCTAATGTTTTGGAACTCTATTGGTTGGAATATGATGAATGGACTTGTCAGATTTGGTTGCATTTGCGCAATGATTTGGCAATAGCACAGACCTTTTCACAGCAATTTTGTACAGCAGGAAGACTATGACAAGTTCCTATATGACTCCCTTCATCTTCTGCAGAGAGAAAAGTGTTCATTATCCACAATATGTCAGTGACTACTCTCTGAAGAGAACATTTGGAAGATAAGGCAGATAACTCAGGCATGCAGTGCAGCAACCTTACTCTTTAAACATGAAACACAGGTCCAAAACACTATTACTGTCACTACTATACCATAATTCTCCCTCGAGGTGTGTAAATAACGTCATCACACAGTTGGTAGGAGTAACCAGTGGGGCCAGTGTTATACTTTGTTCTTGAAGTCACTGCGTGAGTCTTGGGTACCATAAAAGTCACTGTAAAGTTCACGTTCGCCTGCTTCGGGCTGAAGCTTATATTAAATGTAGCAGGTTTGTCTCACTCAGAAGGGCAAAGTTGGCAGAGAGAATTTTTTTAGTGCACTGCTGAAATAGCTGGACATCAAATCAAGGGTGCAATATAAATCTATTAGAGCCAAACTCCACATTAATATTTCCGGTTAAAACTGTTTTTTCTTACACCTATGGTGCACATTAATTTGCTTTCACGTACAGCCAAGCATATAATGCTTTTTCCGCTATGGATATGAGCTTATATTTCTGACCTTGATGTTAATACCAGTGAACCATTTTTTTCAGTAGAATGTAATTATGAATCATTAAGTCATTTTTTCTTGCCACTTATTCTAGAAAAAAGTGGTCTGCTTTAAAACAAAGGCGATGTATTTATGTATCTGCTTCACAACTTTTAATATATAAATGGCAGCACAAAAATTTGTCAGATGGACAAACTTATCAGATTGAGGACATCAGTTTGTTCCAGTATGATTGCAGAAGTGGAGATTTATAGGGCTAATTCACTTGGGTTACTTATACTTTTTACTCCAGTAAATATTTCTTAGAGCACTTTTTTAAATGAAAGTTTCTATTTATTAGACTTTTCTTAGCAAAATATAAACAGTAAAACAGTTCTGAACACCTAATGATTTGTTGTAATGTAAAGTTGTTTTGGATAAACAAAAATGCTAATTGATTATATACAGGTCCTTCTCAAAAAATTAGCATATTGTGATAAAAGTTCATTATTTTCCATAATGTAATGATAAAATTAAACTTTCATATATTTTAGATTCATTGCACACCAACTGAAATATTTCAGGTCTTTTATTGTTTTAATACTGATGATTTTGGCATACAGCTCATGAAAACCCAAAAATTCCTATCTCAAAAAAAATTAGCATATCATGAAAAGGTTCTCTAAACGAGCTATTAACCTAATCATCTGAATCAACTAATTAACTCTAAACACCTGCAAAAGATTCCTGAGGCTTTTAAAAACTCCCAGCCTGGTTCATTACTCAAAACCGCAATCATGGGTAAGAGGTTAACCCAGAAGGCCATCATTGACACCCTCAAGCGAGAGGGTAAGACACAGAAAGAAATTTCTGAACGAATAGGCTGTTCCCAGAGTGCTGTATCAAGGCACCTCAGTGGGAAGTCTGTGGGAAGGAAAAAGTGTGGCAAAAAACGCTACACAACGAGAAGAGGTGACCGGACCCTGAGGAAGATTGTGGAGAAGGACCGATTCCAGACCTTGGGGGACCTGCGGAAGCAGTGGACTGAGTCTGGAGTAGAAACATCCAGAGCCACCGTGCACAGGCGTGTGCTTTTGAACCAGAAAGCAGCGGCAGAAGCGCCTGACCTGGGCTACAGAGAAGCAGCACTGGACTGTTGCTCAGTGGTCCAAAGTACTTTTTTCGGATGAAAGCAAATTTTGCATGTCATTCGGAAATCAAGGTGCCAGAGTCTGGAGGAAGACTGGGGAGAAGGAAATGCTAAAATGCCTGAAGTCCAGTGTCAAGTACCCACAGTCAGTGATGGTCTGGGGTGCCATGTCAGCTGCTGGTGTTGGTCCACTGTGTTTTATCAAGGGCAGGGTCAATGCAGCTAGCTATCAGGAGATTTTGGAGCACTTCATGCTTCCATCTGCTGAAAAGCTTTATGGAGATGAAGATTTCATTTTTCAGCAGGACCTGGCACCTGCTCACAGTGCCAAAACCACTGGTAAATGGTTTACTGACCATGGTATTACTGTGCTCAATTGGCCTGCCAACTCTCCTGACCTGAACCCCATAGAGAATCTGTGGGATATTGTGAAGAGAAAGTTGAGAGACGCAAGACCCAACACTCTGGATGAGCTTAAGGCCGCTATCGAAGCATCCTGGGCCTCCATAACACCTCAGCAGTGCCACAGGCTGATTGCCTCCATGCCACGCCGCACTGAAGCAGTCATTTCTGCAAAAGGATTCCCGACCAAGTATTGAGTGCATAACTGAACATAATTATTTGAAGGTTGACTTTTTTTTTGTATTAAAAACACTTTTCTTTTATTGGTCGGATGAAATATGCTAATTTTTTGAGATAGGAATTTTGGGTTTTCATGAGCTGTATGCCAAAATCATCAGTATTAAAACAATATTGAAATATTTCAGTTGGTGTGCAATGAATCTAAAATATATGAAAGTTTAATTTTATCATTACATTATGGAAAAGAATGAACTTTTATCACAATATGCACATTTTTTGAGAAGTACCTGTAAATGAGGTGTTTGGAACCAACCGACCAGAAACCCTGCTCAAAAAACAAATCAAAACACAAATTTGTATAATTGGACTTTTGACGCACAATCTTTAATTTACGGAGAAATCGCCCTTGAGAGAACTTGCTTGTGTGACAACCATTCCCGCTCTGTCCTGTATGGTTTTTGACATTTCCTCCAAGTTAATATGATTATATAACGGAAGAAAATCTTAGATGAGAGATTTTCTGAGGATTACCTAGTCAGATTTTGTGACATTAGAATTTGCAGGCCACCATTACAGCATGATGAGGCCTACCACAAGCTTGTACCTGGATGCCGAAGCTTTTACTTCACAGCACCACTGCTTTCAAAACAGTGTGAGTAAAGAGTGTTCACATCTGTTACATGAATTAACAGAGCTGAGTAAGTACCCCTGCCACCACCATCTGCCCAACACCCCTTGGTTAAATGAGCTGAAAACTGTTTTAAAAGGCTGTCTCCTGGTGTTTTCTGCCGCAAGCGCAAAATACAGCAATGTCACACCAAACAACAGATTAGAAACATTCTGTCAGCTGCCATTCCAGATATGTATTTCTTAAAGTCTGAAGTTAGGGGTTTGTAACTTTTTAAAATGTTTTTGAAAGAAGTCTCTTATGCTCACTAAGGCTATAATACTGCAAATTCAATGTTTAATTACTCACCCTCATGTTTTTCCAAACCCTTAAGACTGTTTATCTTCAGAACACAAATTAAGATATTTTTGATGAAATCCGAGAGCTCTCTGACCCTGCACAGACAACAGCAATGCAACTGACACATTCAAGGCCCAGAAAGGTAGTAAGGAAATCATTAAAATAGTCCATTTGCCATCACTGGTTCAACCACAATTTTATGAAGCTACAAGAATACTTTTGTGTGCAAGGAAAACTATTTTATCAATTTCCTTACTACCTTTCTAGGCCTTGAATGTGGTCGATGCGTTGCTGTCTGCGCAAGGTCATAAAGCTCTCGGATTTCATTAAAAATATCTTAATTTGTGTTCTGAAGATAAACAAAGGTCTTATTGGTTTTTTGGAACGTGGTGGTTGTTAGTTATTGATTACTACTTTTTTAATATTTTTTTATGTTGTTTTTTATTGTTGTGGTGAAGTAAGTCACTTTAAACTAATTTAATGCATCCTTGCTATAAAAGAATTACTTTTTAAAGAAAAAATAAAATAATAATACTGACACCAGGCTTTTGAACAGTAGTGTATTTTGTCGCTATGAATGCTAATGTAAGGATTAAAGAACCTGAGATACTTTGATCTCCTGAGAAACAGACAATACAAACATACATGGGCATCTTCGAGACACCCCACAGAGTGGAGGTGCAGGAGACCTCCTTCCCTTCTGGCCGTTTGTTTCATTTTAAATCCCTTCACCCATGCTTTCTTCTACTCAATCTGCTCAAAATGATTACATGAAAATGTCAATGCAAGTGAACTAACAGTCATGTCTGGTATCATTTGAAATGTCTCAGTGCAACTGGTACAATGGTCTCAATCTTACAAAAGTAGATTAAAAGATAATACAGATCCTAAGAGTTAAGAGATATTTTGCCTACTGTGATGGGAGTGCCCCTTCCCAGGGTCCTCCATGTAAATTACCTCCTGTTCCCATTGAGTTGTAAAACCACCCAGGCTTGGGACCTGAGTTAATGCAAATTCCTATTGTTAGTTACTGTCTCCATCTCGGGGGATGTTTGTCTTGGTCTGAGGTATTTAAACGATTGCAGCAAAAGGATCAGGGCCTTCTGTAGCCAGAATGAGCCCTTAGCATGAAGTGTGTCCACACACTTCATACTTATGTATTTTTCTAAAAGTCAGGTATGCATCTTTTACTCTTAGATTCACCTTTGAGAATTTGATGTCTTGTATTGATTTGATATCTCTGAATTGGCTATGTAATTGGCATAATACTTACCTGACTGATAATAAATTGTTACATTTGATTTACTCTGAGTTACTCTGAAATTGTTTCCTCAAGTAGATTAAGTGAAGGCTATGTTTCCGCAAATCTGCGTCCAGGGTTAAGTGCATACTAAAACTCAGGCGATGGAGCATGGGGCACATCAGGTGAGGTTTTAGATTTCTGGCTAACCGCTTGACTTTAGTTAAGTTGTACTCAGTTGCAGTAACTATGGGGGGCTAGTCAGAGCACTGGTCATAACCTTTGGTTATTGTCTCAGCTTTAATTAAGTTGTACGCAGTTATATAACTGTCGGGGGGCTAGACAGGTAGTGCTAGCATAACCGCTGATTATTGTTTGAGCTTTATTTAAGTTGTACGTAGTTAATCTTAACTATCGGGGCTAGACAAAGGGTACTAGCATAACCTCTGATTATTGTCTCAGCTTTAATTAAGTTGTACGTAGTTATATGACTGTCGGGGGGGCTAGACAGATCGTGCTAGCATAACCGCTGATTATTGTGGTGAGCTTTAACTAAGTTGTACATGGGTAACTGAGGGGGACTAAACGAAAATACTATTTCAAATATGGTAAGTATGGGTAACCTATTAAATAGTATTAGTCATAACCTCTGACTACTGTTTAGACTGGCGAGTTTGTGATCGTGGGGCACACGTAGAAGAACGGCCGTCGTGGGGGCACCCTGAGCGACATAGATTCCTAATGAACAAGTAAATATAAAGTAAAGAGTTAACTAGAATAATCCAATGTCAGAATAATAATAATAATAATTAGAGACAGACAATCAACCAATTTGCCTTTCAACCTAAATTCGAGGTCATACTAAAATGGAGTCAGATGAATTATTAAAATGGAGTCAGATGAAATATTAAAATGGAGTCAGATTAGAATTGGATTTAAATTGAATAACTCTACACGCTGAAAAGACCGAACGCGCAAGAAACCTTCAGCCAGCACCGGATACCTTCCTTGGACCGAGTGCCTGGACCTTACAAAGTGGTGACCGGCGACGCGATCTCCCAAACAGGCGAGTTGCATCTTTCAGCGCAATATGGATTTGTACCGAACAAGAGGTTTGACCGTCTCTTTCTCCAGCTGCTGTGGTAAGTCAATTTTTATTTGCCTTTTAGAAATATTGAGGGAAAGACAGACGCATCCCATATATACACATTTCTAGAATGAGTCGGAATACTCATATTGTTAGACCGGAGACCGGATCCGGTGGGTTTGAGAATTAGACGAAACCACGTACTTGTCAGGGACATGATAGCGGCAGCGTAGACGAGGAATTACATCCCTTGTTCTGAAATGGAAATATCTCTTTGTTTGCCTAAGCAACAAGAGATGAAACTTAAAATTGGAATACCATCCTCCAAATTATTGTCTGGTACTCAACAGAGAGTCACAAAATAGAACCTAAAGCTTTAATCAGAAAACTGTGTTCTATATTGTTTTACTTGCTTCATTGCAACAAATGAGCAACATTTTAATGAGAATGAGGAAAGAGAATAAAAATGCTAAATTATAAACGATTGGGAAACTTGTGATTGGATAAAGGAAGACAATTTAATTTGATACATTTAAATATGAAAAACAAGTTGGGCAAAACAGAGTGATAAAATCACACCACCAATAAAAGAGCTTCAAAGAGAGCTTCACCGAGGCCAAAATGATACCTAAGCTCTTGAGGACTAACTACTACAAAAAACAGAACTCCTCTTGACAGCAGTTAAACAATAGATGATAGGATTAAAAAATCTGAAACTGATACACAGATCGAAAGTGATGATTTTATAAAACAAATGGCTTTGTTTCTGAGAGTGGCTCAAAGCTGAGTCCAAGGGTACATCCATTTAGAAGACTCATGTTTCTCTCCCTGTTGAATGGGAGGTGTTTATGGCCAAATTGTAACACACAAATCAAATGGCTACTGGGCCTTCATATAGTCTTTAAACAGACTAAATTAAATAAACAAACCTTTGAGACCTAAAAACAGTGATTGTGCATTGCATCAGCCCTGAGCTTGCCCAGCTCCTCAACACCTTTTCATATTCAAATGAATTGACATGAGAATGCAATTTGTGACAACTTAGACCTTATTGCAGATGGAAAATTTCGGACAAGTTGTGATTTGACCATGTACTCCGAGTATGCATGCAGTCATTGGATGTTAACAACTTCAGAGTCTCTCATTGGCTTTAAGAAGGACTAGTTGTTATACATTGCACATGTGTGTACTACTGTGATTACATGGCCAAATCACAAGGTCCTCTCCAAGACGAACAAATTGACAACTATATTATTCCAAAGACTCTCCAGAGACCAGAAATAATATTATTTTTAATATATACTATTTTAATATAATATAATTATATTATAAATCAATTTATAATGTACATTATATTATAATCGCCAAGCATGGTATTACATGGGAAAAATATGATTTGCTAACACTTACAATTAAATTTCATTGGTCTGCTACCCAGTGCCCAAAAAGGGAGGAGGTTAGTTTTCATTTCAATAGTATGGCACAAGCGATAGCGAACCAATTCATCCTTCGCTTAGGAGCACCAACAAAAAAATTAATCTGATCAGAGAGAGTGGCTAACATTACTTGGAAATTGAAACATCCAAATTTCAATGCAGAATTCAGAAACTCTGAATTTGCACCTAATCTTGCTCATTAAAAACTAAAAAAATACTAACATTAGGAGGCTGGTTACCTGTTACAGCAACAGGACCAAATTTACATCACAATTGTAAAACTTCCTTTCCTTTGTTTGGAGCATGACTGTATTTACACACAGCCACAGTCGAATGAAGCCACACAACACCATTTGATCTTTTAAATTTACTTGAAAAATGATAAAAGGGGGGTGTAAAAATACTAAACATCAGGACCAAAATACAAGAAGTCTTTATGTGCCACAGAGATCTGAATGTGTGCACAACACCACAAAATAACAATTGCCAAACAGACAACACAGAAACAGGTGAACACATTTCTGCCCACAGATCTGACTGTAATGAGAGCAAATGCAACTAAAGCCTTGGACATTGGTCCATTGGAGTTTCATGACGGCATGGATTAATCTAGAAAATGTGCCCAGCACAACTGGGGTCTCTAATGCTCATGACACAGCAGACTGTGAAGGCTCGACTGCAAGGGCAGCATCAGGTGTTACACACTCAGACTGCACTGAAGCAGTAGCAGTGATTCAGATCTGACCAACGGAACTCTGTTTCATGTGACATCTGGAATTTAAATTACAATACATGAGGGTGAATGTAGTTAAAATAATTCCACATGCCTGAACATGAAACTGATGAAAAGTTCAAAATTAACTGTGGTTCTCTTTGTATTTGTTTCTGTCTCAGGTTGACCAGTGCAATTCTTTGGAGAACAGATACCAGGAAGGTGCCTGGTCCCATCTTCATCAAACCAGGACAACAGAATTGTTAGAACATAACCTGAAATGTGGGAGATGGATGTGAAGACACTTGAAGGGGCCATTCACACCTCACAGCAGAACATCACTACACAAATATCCACATGGCCTCCCGGATTAGAACCGGAACTAAATTTTTGCAACACAGATTGCTATAGATTAGACTCCATCCATCTCCCAGACATGAGCAAAGAACACACACCGCCACTACTGCATCACCTCATTTAGACTATCCAGTCTGTACACTACAAACAGAAGACAATGATGGCTTGGATTACAAATGTGGTACTCCACTAAAGATCTATTGTCCATCTTCACACTGACAGAACCACATAGCCTCACACTCACAGGACAACAGAATTAATTACATTCCAAAAGATACAACATATCTACTATCTGCAACCATCTGAAAACTCATGGAACAACACTGTAACACACATTTGCACGACTTGTCACAGATCGATGGCGCAAATTTTTGAACACAGAGGCAGACGAGCCTTTGCAATTTAAAATATTGAATCTTTCTGATTGTTATTAGGGTGGTTGACAAGCCAGAGGGCCCCTGGTTTCCCAACACATCACTAATAACAAAAAACATTATCAAAATTATTAAATGTGAAATGCCTGCACTTCATTTCTATCAATCAATCATAAAAATATAAAATTTTACCAAACTATCAACTGTGACTTAGCCTGCATATCAGATACCCATTCACACACACACATACACACACACACACACATACACACACACACACACACACACACACACACACACACACACACACACACACACACACACCTGTTACTAGGAATTTAGGATTTCCATTCTAGAAAAATGTTTTAATCATGTTCTAAGTCACTACATAGAAACCTTAGATCTACATAAGTGGATTGCATTGGAAGATTCCTGAATGAACAGTGTGATTATTATATATACCTTCATAATCGTGATTGAATATTATTCTTATTGTCACCATATGGCTTGTTTATTGATGCATACCTCTACATTAATGTTTAAGTTATACTGACCTCTTGCTGCATTTCCTTTGAGTCATTCAGACCAAGAAAATTTAAATTTATGCTTACATGGGACCACTCTACCATATTTGACCTCATAAGACTTTTAACATCAGATGTACCACTTGCACTTGCTGACATGAATTCATCAGGTTTCTTTTTTGTTTTTATTGTTCTTATGTTAACTTATGACTTTTCTATCTTACTCCATGGGTGATGACATTAAGCTGATCAGAATTCAGTCATTGAATGGCTACTAAGATGCTTTTCAGGTGTCCCACACAAATCAGTGTGTAAGCAAGGAGAACACTTTCACCTATTGAAGTCTGGCCAGAGAACCGCACCACTGGAGGTGAGAGGATTCACGAAGATGGGTCAGACTATCGTCCTAGAGAAGGTGCCACAAGGAGCAGAGGTTTCTCCGTAAAGGAATGACACATAAACTGAACAAGTCATAAAGGCTCAGATTGACCCACTGAACTGTGCTCACATGCTGAGCTCAATCACAGGTAGAAACACCGGAGACATTCATCCACCTGCCAAACTCAAGCGACACACACCTGCTGAGACTGAGTGTTCTGCTGATAAATACAGCCCTCAGAAGGTTTCTACAGCTGCTAACATCACAAAGACAATTTTGAGATAACATCTCGAAGATAAACAATCATCTAACAGTGACCCCATTGGATTCATCTGAATGTGACCCATTGGGGGTCAAACGGGGGACTGTAAGGATTAAAGAACCTGAGATACTTTGATCTCCTGAGAAACAGACAATACAAACATACACGGGCATCTTCGAGACACCCCACAGAGTGGAGGTGCAGGAGACCTCCTTCCCTTCTGGCCATTTGTTTCATTTTAAATCCCTTCACCCATGCTTTCTTCTACTCAATCTGCTCAAAATGATTACATGAAAATGTCAATGCAAGTGAACTAACAGTCATGTCTGGTATCATTTGAAATGTCTCAGTGCAACTGGTACAATGGTCTCAATCTTACAAAAGTAGATTAAAAGATAATACAGATCCTAAGAGTTAAGAGATATTTTGCCTACTGTGATGGGAGTGCCCCTTCCCAGGGTCCTCCATGTAAATTACCTCCTGTTCCCATTGAGTTGTAAAACCACCCAGGCTTGGGACCTGAGTTAATGCAAATTCCTATTGTTAGTTACTGTCTCCATCTCGGGGGATGTTTGTCTTGGTCTGAGGTATTTAAACGATTGCAGCAAAAGGATCAGGGCCTTCTGTAGCCAGAATGAGCCCTTAGCATGAAGTGTGTCCACACACTTCATACTTATGTATTTTTCTAAAAGTCGGGTATGCATCTTTTACTCTTAGATTCACCTTTGAGAATTTGATGTCTTGTATTGATTTGATATCTCTGAATTGGCTATGTAATTGGCATAATACTTACCTGACTGATAATAAATTGTTACATTTGATTTACTCTGAGTTACTCTGGAATTGTTTCCTCAAGTAGATTAAGTGAAGGCTATGTTTCCGCAAATCTGCGTCCAGGGTTAAGTGCATACTAAAACTCAGGCTAGATGGAGCATGGGGCACATCAGGTGAGGTTTTAGATTTCTGGCTAACCGCTTGACTTTAGTTAAGTTGTACTCAGTTGCAGTAACTATGGGGGGCTAGTCAGAGCACTGGTCATAACCGCTGGTTATTGTCTCAGCTTTAATTAAGTTGTACGCAGTTATATAACTGTCGGGGGGCTAGACAGGTAGTGCTAGCATAACCGCTGATTATTGTTTGAGCTTTATTTAAGTTGTACGTAGTTAATCTTAACTATCGGGGCTAGACAAAGAGTACTAGCATAACCTCTGATTATTGTCTCAGCTTTAATTAAGTTGTACGTAGTTATATGACTGTCGGGGGGGCTAGACAGATAGTGCTAGCATAACCGCTGATTATTGTGGTGAGCTTTAACTAAGTTGTACATGGGTAACTGAGGGGGACTAAACGAAAATACTATTTTCAAATATGGTAAGTATGGGTAACCTATTAAATAGTATTAGTCATAACCTCTGACTACTGTTTAGACTGGCGAGTTTGTGATCGTGGGGCACACGTAGAAGAACGGCCGTCGTGGGACAACCTGAGCGACGTGAACGTAAATATATAAAGTAAAGAGTAAACACCAATGTCTGAGACGATTTTTGCCTTTCAACCTAAAGATACTCCTACAGATGAATTATTAAATGGAGTCAGTAAATATAAAAGTCAGATTAGAATTGGATTTAAATTGAATAATTACACGCTGAAAAGGACCGAAACGCGCAAGAAACCTTCAGCCAGCACCGGATACCTTCCTTGGGAACGATGTGCCTGGACCTTACACTAAGTAGTTCATCAGCTGGGGTGATAAGAAGCTAACACAGCCATCCTGACAGGAACACAATCTCTGGTGAGGACGGCGATGGCATGCCAGTCGTAACATGCTGGGAAATCACTCTTTATTAACGGGGATCAACTGATTTGAGTCGTTGGATGCCACAGTTCTCAATGTACAGCAGTTAACACTAGCCCTTATTTACATTTAGAAACTCAGCTGGCACCCCCAACTCATATGGCCTGAGGGTACTCTGCCATGAAAAATTTTACCTAATGCCAAGAACTTTGGGAATTGGCGAGGAAACAGGTGCTTTCTTCCACAGCTGCCCTCTGCATAATCAGAGCTCTAGTGTGGGTCTCATTCATATGAATGGAGAGACTGACATTCTTCTGTTTGGAATTTTGCTTAGGCCTCATCGGCATGCCGACTGAATGCCTGAAGAGTCACACATGACACTGCCAACACATGCCTGCATCGCTGGTTGTGTTCTGGTACTTTGGCAGATGGGGAATGATTTTTTTATCCACAGGCCCCCAAATATTAATTATTTAAATTGTAACATTTATGGAAGTCCACAGCTTTGAAAAAAAAAAAACCCTGATAGACCATTGCCAAGAAAAATAAAGGAGGTGTTAAAATTAGTTGAAGTCCTTAAGGAGGATTTACTGATTTACTGAGTGACAGATGTTTTCTCCATTTACTGTATGCAATCTCTGCGGAAAATGCACAGAAATGGAAGCCTACAAACTAAAAATAGTCTCCCAATTTCCACCTCCACCCACATGCTTAAACTTTCACCTGAGGAAAAAACGAAGGCCTGGAAATCTTGGACGTTTTTCCATTCGTTTATGTCTGTTGTTCAGAGAATGTTGTCATCGTAACTTCAAAAGACCTCAAGCACGTTTGTTATCGTTTATATCTTGGACGGAATCATGTGCTTTTCCCTAGATACACGGCCTCAAATTGATAACAGATTGCTTGGGATCTTGTTCTGTGCTGAGGGAAGGCACTGTGTTTTCTTTCTTTTTCTAAGGGTGGGGGGGGGGGTAGTAAATGCTTGAGACACTGTAATTTTTGTTTGAATGATGAATGAACCTCTACCCTGGGACAAGATTCAAAAGCCTGAGAATGAAATGGAATTGAAACTTTGCACCATTTAAATAGTTGGTGCAGCATGATTAAAAGAATAATTTATCCCAAAATTAAATTTCTGTCCCCCCACCATGTCATAATTTGATTTTCTGTCTTCTGTAGATTGCAAAAGGAAATGTTGGGCATGCTGCTTTTTGCCAATCAGTGAAATTGGAGGGTGACCAGGGTTTGTCAAGCACCTTCAAAAATGTAAAATTTTAATTCATTATTCACAAAGGTCTCCAATAACATTTGTGCAATTTGAATCTACACATATTTAAACTTTAAAGCAGTAGTTTACCCCAAAATTAAAATTCTGTCATAAGTTCCAAACCCTTAAGACCTTTGTTTATCTTCGGAACAGAAATTATGATATTTTTTTAAGATATCCTGCATAGACAGCAACGCAACTGACACATAAAGACCGGAAAGGTAATAAGCAGTGGTGTTTTAAAATGAGGAGGCAGTTTATGTGTAGGAGTCTGTTTATGTGTATAAAATTCATGTTCATGTTACACTTAATGTTGTCACATTTTCTTGAACGTTACAATAAAAAGAGAGAACAAACATAATTTTATTTTGTATTTGATTAACATTATTTTAATTTTATATAATATTTTACTAATAATACATTTCATAGAGTTTTTATGCATTTTTACATTTATTCCAAAATAATAACTGAAGGCAGAAAAAAATGTAAACAGTATTTTGAAAACACTTTACAATACATGAACAATACTTCTACTGCATTTATTAATCTTAGTTATATGCTATTTACGCTAAGTGAAAATAGCAGTATTATCTTAGCAATGCTATTTACACTAAGTGCTGGATTCGAACCAGGGTCTATCATGTCAAAAAAAGACTTTGGGAGGCACTTTACCATCTATGCCACTGAACCTGTAGTAGTCACATGTTGGTGGGCAGAGTTAGTGTAAATGACCTCTGCCAATAAGGCAGGCTATTCGCACTTAGTGTAAACAGACACTCCATTTTTTATTCATGAACCGATGTTCAGCTGTTCTTTTAGTAGTCAACTTATTTCCAGGTCATCATCATAAAAGCACGAAGATACATATTTCATTTCATCAAGCTGAATGCTCACTAAAAACTGATGTAGTCATCACATTTTCTGGCCATTTCACGTTTTATTTTGACGTGACACAAAGCAATGATAGCCTTAGTGGTATACTTACTTTATAATTAGTCGATAATGCCATAATTTTCTTCAAGTTCATTCAAGCCGGAGCTCACACAAAAACAAGAGGCTGGATTTATCACACAAACCAATCACATCCAATCATAACCAGTTATATCCAATCATATTGCGATGGAGGCATTGCCTCCTCTCACGTGACTTTCCCCCCATTCATTCTCAGTTACCCCCCACTAAACCCACAGCACGCTAAGGGGTCTCTGTTATAAGTCCATGGACTGAAGGGAGGCAAGCCTCAGCTGTAACTTTAGCTGCAGGTTTCACTGTTGAACAGTGTTACTTTATAAAAAACAAGTGACTTTTATACTCTTAATATCATATTTAGTAATATTTGCATTGTTTTATTTTTTGTAATATATTTTCTCAACCAGTTTTTTTGAGAAGACAAAGTTAGTTTTTGTGTTTTTGTGCCAAAAAAAAAAAAAAAAAGTCAACAAAGTCTTCAATGTTCACAAAAGTACCACAATGCATGCATATTGTTGAATAAATTTGTTATTTTTGTTTTCTTTGTGACTTACAGACTTGGAACGACATCAGGGTGAGTAATTAATGATAAAATGTATATTTTGGGTGAACTATCCCTTTAACACACAAGAACCAATGTTTTTATGGTACTTTTTGTAACTTTTGGATTTTAACAGCTCCTGGTTGCCGTTTACCTTCACTGTATGGAAAAGAGCAGCATGAACATAAACATCTCTGTTTATGTTCCATGGAAGAAAAAAATGGATTTTTCATTTCTGACACTGTGTTTTTCTGACAGACATTTTTGACTGTCATTATTTTGAGTTATAATGAGTTCTTTGCCATAATACATAAAGTTCCACGGCTCCTAGAGATGAGCTGTTTTGACAGACGGGCTCTGTTCTTCTGAGGTATGGCAAAGTGACAGCCTCTATAGCAGGAATTGGCAAAAGATGAAAAAAAGGATCAAGAGAAAGACAACGTACTGGTTTTAATAAAACTCTGGTATCTGCCAAGAAAGACTGACAGAGGAATCATATATTGCTTGTTTGATGGCTGTCAGCAAAAGTCTTTTTATAGCCCGTCTGCAAAGGTCTTAAGTTAAACGCCTTGAAGAGGCATATCTAACATCAGCAACACTTCTAAGGAATTTGGTGATGCATCAGTGGAAGATTTCATGTTGCATGAAGAGAAGCTCATTTGAAGACATTCACACATTTATACTACTCTGTTGTATATATTTATTTTATAAAAGATAAAAGTTTGGAGATGGTGTTGAGTAATTACTAACTAGATGTAGAAGTGCACGTTCTTTATCAGTTGTTTTTTTCTGTTGCTTTCAACTATGTAGATCTTGAAAGCAGCAGCTCAACTTTGTAAGTCTTGCCATCTAGTGGATCCACCAAATAGTTTGGTCAGTTTTAGTTCACATCTACTGTATAGACGACACGTTCAATTAGCTACATTTTAGTTAACAACTACTTGACAGCTACTTTAAATCACAAGTAGTTTGTACCTCAGGAAGCTATAGTTTCAAGTAGCCTTCCAACATTGCTTCCAACATTGCTCTTAAGTGCAAGACATTTTATGCCAAGTCTTTTATCATTCCCTTCAGCACTAACCAGGATTTTTGGGATCCAACTGAATGTACCATTGGGCCTGACAATCTGACTAGTGTGTGTTGGCCAGCCTTGAGCCCTGCAAACGTAATGCTGTTTGTAATGTGAAATACAAACAAGGGACAGCAGTGGGGCATGACAAGTATGTGTTTCTGTTGGAGGGAGCCCCTCACAAGAAAATACAAAGGAAAGAAGAAAAGAAAGAGAAGTCTAGGCAGAACCATGTCAAGAAGGAGATCTCAGCTGGGCCCGGCACAAGACTAATGTTTTGATATATAGGCTGCACCAATGCCAGGCCTCCACCGATAGTCCCCTGACAGGTCACTCTCTCACTTTCATTCCTCTGGCTCTCTCCCTTGTAACGCCAGAAAGTGTTTGCTCAGGTGGATGGTGACACAGTTAGAAGTAAAGCATGCTCCACCATCTCCCTGTGCGCAGTCAAAAGTTGTGTCACGCAGGGAAGGTAAGCTCCCGGCCCCTCCACACAGTGGGTGGGAGAGAAGCAGGAAGCTGCAACACAAATACAGGCCAGATAGATTGTGAAAGATGAGGGAGAGACGAGGTGTGAAGGGAGAAAGAGAGTGAGGAAAGAGGAGGAAATAAGCAAAGGAGGTGAAAAGATGGAGAGTATGTATACACGCTAAAAAGACGAAAATGAGGGGGATGAAAAGCGAGAGGTGGGCGACCACCCGTTTAGACAATGAGCGCGGGGGCCGGGTTATGGATTTTAAAGTTTATGGTCTGTGGAGCTCGCCTTGAAACGGCACAGTTCTCCGTTTATTTTATCATGCCATGCCGTCTCAGAACCTCTGTCAGGAATTCTCATTTCGTGAAGACTAATCACAGTCTAAACACGACATCTGAGTAAATAGGCAACCCCACTGTATTGTTTACTTTTGCTTCCAAACAATCCCGACATCAGTCTGAGATGGAATTTTGCCCCTGGGCTGTTTATTTTTTGAGAATAAAAACTGGCAAATAAAAAAAAGGGAAATCAGATGCCACTGATACTTTTGAACACAGGTTTAGTTTTGGGTTTGAGTTATATTAAAGGATGTTATGTAATGTTATACCTGTATTTTGTCCTGTGAAGCATGAATATAGAATCATTATACAGCTCGTGCCAAACTCCAAAAAGCATCATTTTAGACCAAAAGTTCTCCATAGAGCTTGTGCACTACAATAACTTTGTGTGAAGAACAGGCCGATATACAACTTTTATGGTATACAATTTCAGATAAACTCAAAACATATCCATGAAGCTTTGATTAGCAGCATGAGTTGATAAATGTAAATGATTGCAATGGGTGTTAAAGCATTCAGAAAGGACTATTATTGATCAGTATGACCAGGTGTATTGGGTCAGGAATATATATCTACAGTTTTAACATTGAAGGTTCTTTATTGGCATCTATAGTTCCATGAAGAACCTTTACCATTCATGGAAACTCATCATTGCACAAAAGGTTATTTTGTGGAAAACTGTTCTTTAGATTAATAAAATGTTCTTCACTCTACTGAAGAACTGTTCACTGAAAGGCTTTTAAAGTAACCCCAAATCAAGGTTCCCTATTTGGAACCTTTATTTTTAAGAGTATTTACAGAAAAAGCTTCATTTTGTTATGAACAAAAGCTTCACTAATGCACTCCCTTTATTAGCAAAACCATTAGCAGAAGATGTATATCCTAAAAATGGATGGCAAATAAAAATATGCAACTGCAAGTTCAAAAAAGAAGCGTTAAATGATCAGTTAATTTTAGAAACAAACTCTGCATGTATTTGCATTCAAATGCATATTTCCAAATGTCCAAGAACCAAAGAATCAAGGTGATGCGAAGGAAAAATACATTCTTTATTTCATCAGCTGTTAACGATGCCAATGGGGCATGATAAGCTTCCAGATCTTTGTTAAGAAAACCCAACTCATTACACAGCTGTAATTAATGAGCTCTGATTAGCACATCCTGATGATATGACAGATCGATAACACACATGACTGATAGTAAACAGCACACTCAGAAACTCTCACAAAACTCGCTGTGAAACATAACAGACCTGGAGATGTGTTTAGATGTTCCTAAATGACACTTGCCCAAAGTTAGTGTTGATTTACAAGATGACGGTATATTTTAACAGCAGTTCCCTCTGAGGTGTAATGGGTTGTCTGAAAAAGCAGAGGCAGGAAATGAAGGCTGCTATCAATGAGAACGCCTCACATCTGGATGCAATTATTTGCCCTAGTTCTTTTTGGCAAGTGATAAAAGATTTAGCCCTGCAGCTCTGACATAATTTTTTCAAGACAAAAACAATGCTCAGAAAAACTGTACAGTAATTCAAAATACTTCGGCAGCATGACAAAATAAAAGTAAAATGATTGTGATATATTTTAATGTTAGGTGCTTTCAGAGGGGGTCTGTTATTGAAATCTTTAATCGGTATGACCTGGGGTGTTGGGTGAAGACTATACGTTTGAATATACATCATATTAGTGATTTTTACTGCAATATATGATTCCGAATATGAAAAATTGTTACACCTTAAAATCGTTTTGAATCAAAGTCATTTTGAAAAGATATATAATTCAGTGAAATAAATAAGTTTAGAATGTTTTCACTGGAACAATGGATGGGATATTTTAGACATTGGATTTCAAAAACCATTGAACCCCACTGATTGTTTTTTGTGCAATGTTTTGTTCATTGCGCAAACATTTTTCTAAATATTTTATTTGTGTTCCAAAGAATAAACAAAGTCATGAGGGTGAGTAATGATGATGATACAATTTTAATTTTTGACATAATTAGGCTTGTAAAAGGGCAGAAAATTTGGAAAGCTGAAACTTTACAGAATTCTTGGAAACTTTTTTATTTTATTTTAAATTTACTGAATTTTTTTGCCCCTTTGCAGTCTAGACATAATGTCAAATATAGTGTATATTTGCATTGCTTACAGCACCTGAAAAAAAGCAAAAGTAGTAAGTATTGTTTAAAACTTATGCATTTTATTTTCTTAGTTCATATTTAAATGAACTACTTCATATGCATTCTTTTTAAAGATGACTTTTTAATGTAAATGTGTTCTAAAACTGAATGTTAGATCTTAAATATAGACTGAAATATTTTTGAGTGCAGTTTGCATGCCTTTAAGTTGAGGTTTGCAGACTTTGCTTGCTAGCTATAAATTGAAAAATTGTGCAACAAAGAGGTATAAATATAAAAGTTAGGGCAGGGATCTTGGAGTATGAACTCATACTGAATCTGTGAGCAACAGAAAACTCCTCCAAATTTCTTGCGACATGCTGGAAAAATGGCAATATTAGATGGGTTTGTTCAGACTGGAGGGTGAGGTGGACTGGAGTGAAGGCATCTGACCTTGGTGATTACACCTCATATTATTGTTCCTGTCATCTGTTTTCATTGGCCCCAGGGATGGTAGCCATGGCAACGGCACATAGCAGGCCAATCGGCAGTGACCCCGCCGTCCTTTGCATTTCCTGGTGTGCCCATGATGAAGGGAGCTCTTCTAGGGGCAAGGATCTCCGTGATGAGGCCAGGTCTCTATTTCGGCTCCAGGTCCCAAACCCCTTTCATTCTCCCCCCTTCCCCCCAGCGCTGTTCAATCACCACAGAGCTCCTGCCTGATTAGACTTACATTGTTTAAGTTCTGTGACGGAGCTGCTTAATTGTATGATTACCTAAATTGGCCTATGGGACCCCACCACACCCGGGTGTCACTCAGAGCTGGAGAGGGGTCCTGTCAGGACCAATGACTTGGGCCTCTGCTTGATGTGCTGTTTAATGATGCTGGCAAGAGAGCATGACCAGTCTATGTTATTTCTGGGATGATGTTTCTCTGAACCATCATGTGGAAGCAGGAATGCAGATTTGAATAATTCAGATTTTGCTTGGGCAGGTGGTCTGTTGCTACCTTAAGGTAAATATCTTGGCACAGCTTAGGCACTTGCTGTTTTTGTATCCAGTACTTACTGCATTGCCAGCCTTTTGACAAAGTAGAATTTTCTTTCCATGATGTAGCTTGTTTCATTGCTCTCTCTGTGTGTGTGTGTTTGTGTGAACAAAGAATCATTGTAGTATGTAGGTAAGTGATAAATAGTGTGTCTATAATAATGAAAACGAAAAATCTAGTTTTAAACTCTAGTTTAAAACACCTGTGCCAAGAAACACTCTCTGTATTCATGTTGGTTTTATTCAGTTTGGGGGGAAATTTAATACTTTAATACAATTTTCAAGAAAAGTTTCAGTTGAATGATTTGAAAAATGCACTGCGGTGTGACTATCAAGTAAAAAGTAATAACATATTTGCCAGCTTCAGTCATTTCCTTTCACATCTTAATCATTATTTTAAAACATAATTAAATAATTAAATTAAAAACATTTTAAGGTATTTTTCAAATATGAATGATTAATTCACACATATATTGTCATCATTGTCTCACCATTTGACATTTTACAACCTTAACAAACATTGATTTGTCATAAAAAGACCATGTTGGTAGGACCACATGACTTTGTTATTTGTAATATTTAGTAAAGCAGCTTTATTTATTTATTTATTTTTAATAAGAAGAAATAATAAAATAATATACCCAAATGGTTAAATGTTTCCCCCAGATATTGTCGTTCTTTTAATGAGGGGTTTCTCCCCATTATGATACCGAAACAGTTGAACTTGTGGTTCAAAATAACATCAAAATCAATTTAAAATTCAAAAATTCATAATAAAATGCAATGTATTGAGGCCATTACATATATAAACTGCATCTTTAATGTTGTTGTTTTTATATAAATTAACAAATAAATGAGGTAAGTACACTAAATGTTCCTTTCAAGAAAACTTTAGTTTCACTTTTCACTTTATTTTTTTTCATGCATGGAACCATAACTACATTTTTGTCACAATAGAGTATATCATACCATCTCCTACCACTTTAACAATATATATCACACTGTCTATTGTTTACTCATCAGATATACTATTCATGCAAATAAAATTCATACTTACTGAGACACATGTTTAAGAACAAAGCAGTGAGAATAGCATGGGTGGAAAATCACACTGTAAGTTATAGGGGTGTTATGTAACTACTGGGTGGAAACTTTGAACTGTCATAGTATACTATTGGACTGATCAGTTTGTTAAGGGACTGTATTCCTTACACTGATACACTCGATGCATGAACTGGGGGCCATTGCACTGAATCTAGGAATGAAACCAAGAGGGTCTGCAAATTGTCACCCTATCGGAAGAAAAAGGGTTGAATTGTGAAACAACAGGAGAAAGATAGACAGTAAATGTTTGTTTGTGTATGAAACAAATACAGAATTAAATTTATTGAAATAAATGCATGTGCACTAGTATCAGTACCAGATGTCAAAAGTTAAAAAGATAAACTGTATACTTCGCCGAGCTAAATAAATTGCACGAAAACCGAACCTTTGTTTCCTGTCGGGGGAGGCAAAAAAAGAGAAAGCATTATTTACAAAAGCGCACAAATATTTGATCACCCCAGGCAGGGGGTCTGAGTGTTGTAATGACCCAGTCGGCAGGCTGCAGTCTGTTTATGAACACAGTATTGAAACGCCATTGAGCCCCTTGGGTCAGCCTTTGAAATGAAACAGATAAGATAATTGGCTCTAATAGAATCCAGAAAGCTGGTGCAGCAAGGCTTTCCCCAGGACCTTTCTCACTTTTTGGTTTTCCTTTTATTATTTTTTCTGTCCCTCTTGAGTATGCGTTTGTGAGGCGTGTGGAAGTCGCTTCTTAATTTAAACCAGGCCTGGTTCTGCCAGACCCTGGAGTCTGCAGCTCGCAGACCTTTTGAAGTCGCGAAAGTGTTCGGAGCACAGTTGGCCTTCTAATTTGGTTGCCGTGGTTACTCTAATTTGCGCACATTAATGCTGACTTTATTATGAAGGAAAGCAGCCATTATATGCGCCTTGGGCATTTGCGTGGTTTTGGGCCCGGTGTCAAAGGTCACCCCGGTTTAATCTGAGATTTTGAAAGCTGCCATCGCCAAATCGCATCCGTCACAGAAGCAAAAGCAACTGTACTAGTCCAAAATGCTTGATTGTGATCAGGCAACTACTTTTAAAAGATGCAAAGGTTCATGGGAATGAAGTGGAAAGGGCTTTTTTCTTTCCTCAGGTGGAAGTTTTAGCATGCATGTGTGGGTGGAGGAAGAAACTGCGGAGCAATGTGTGCAACAAAACATTTACTAAACACAACTACTTTGTGTTTATCGGTCAAGGATGTGGCACTCATTATTTAAAGGTAATATGACAATCATCTTGTTAAATAATTCCAAAATGCATAGAAAAAAAAAAAAACTTTATTTTTCAAGGGCATGAAGTGAAAATATCAGGGTATACTGATACTGTTCTGATATCAGAATGAAAGAAATGCTTCATTAATAGAATTTCATTCTAAAAAAAGTATAAGGTTTAACTTATTTAATGTTGTTTATATATTATTTTATATTAAAATATTAAAAAATGTATAGGTCTTTATATCAGAATAAAAAAATAAATTCTTAAAGTTTTGCTTAATCTTTTATTGTTCTTTCTTAGAAAAAAATTAACAAAACTGAGTTACTGCTTATTCAAATTTCTGTTCGTAAAATTGTTCAGTCAACATGCAGAAACATGGAAAAGAAAACAGGATAAGACATCATAAAGAGAACACCTGCAGATCCTTAAGAATGTCAACATCATTACGTCTATATATATATTATGTCAACATCATTACGCCTATATATATATATTATATATAAACATATTTGAAAATAATGATTTCTTGAAAAGATTTCTTGAAAATGTTGTAAAATCTTACCCAATAACTGCCTGATTGTCATGATTGTTTTGGCTTAGCGCTGAAGTTTATATTTATCTTAAAATCTTAACTGCAAAATAATTGCATATAAATGCAGCTGCAGCTATATTGTGCAATATATGCATTATTCTCTGAAATCAATGCTTTCTTTACATATCTCCCCAATCTAAACTCATGATTTAAATATAACTCTTCAGTCAATCCTTGTACACATCATGCAGCTTTACAATGTTAGTGAAATGGCGAGGAAGGAGGATAGAATGGCGTATTGGAATGGAGTTTTCCTTCAAGGCTGGTAGTTTGCACTCATCCACAGCCCATGAAGAGTTAATGTGGTGTGTCGCAGGGAAAAGGCAGTAATTACTGTCCCATGCCACTGCGCAGTTCAGATCGCTCCACACTGAGGCGCAGACCACACTTTACGTGAATGTCCACATTCTTGGGCAGGCTAATCAACACGATCAATGGTGCCAGACAGTTGAGCTTTAAAACAGCGTTACGTTCTGCCATGCCTCTTCTACCCAGTTTCCCCACAGCATAGTTTCATCTTATCAGACATGTGGTATGTGCAGTCGAAAAATAGTTAGGCTTTCAGGCAGATTTAACATGTTGATTTCAGGCACAAAGTCGTAATGAGCTGCCGTTGACCTAATGCATCCGCTTTGTTCTCAGTCAGTTATGCAATTCTCACATTTTTTGAGGATTTTTCATGCGTTGACAACACTGTGATCAACATCACTCTACATTTTTAAAATGTTTGATTCCAAAAAGGGGGTTTTCACAGTAATTCCATGGAAGAACCTTTTTGGGTTTCCAAAATAACCTTTTAGTGAAAAGTTCTTAAAAGAACCATTTTTTTTTTCTTACTGTGAAGAATATCTCAAAAACCTTTTTCCAATATGAATAACCTCTAGTGGTTCCATGGATGTTAAAGGTTCTTTATGGAACCATTGATGCTAATAAAGAACTTTTAGTGTACATTCACAGACTGTAGTTTTAATGTGTATGCATTTAAATATATAAGATAATTAATACTGGAATAGTTTATGGAATATTACTGGTTTAATGCAATTTTTGGCATAATATTGATTACCACCAAAAATAAATCTTTTTTTTTTTTTTTTTTTTTTTTTTCTGTAATATAGGCAAAAATCAAGGTTGGCGAAGGTTGAAATCAGCTGACGCTGATAATTTCATAAAAGCACTTGCATTATTTGTTAAAACTTGTATATTATTTGAGCCGTAAAATTGTTATAATTGTAATGGTTGTTTTAAGCATTAAGTTTATTATGAAGATGAGATTTTTTAGTCAATACTTTTATTCAGCAATGATTAATTAAATTGGTTCAAAGTGACAGTAAAGATATTTATAAATAAATGCTTCTTAATATTTCTATTTCAAACAAATGCTGTTTCTATTCATCAAAATATCAGTTTTCATGAATATATTAAGCAGCACAACTGTTTAAATTTTTATTTTTTTTAAGTAAAGAATGTGAAAAATACAGAATCTCATGGACCAAACATATAACATATAAATACAAAACATAGGATAAGTAAAGAAAGTGTGCCAAATATAGAATCACTTGGAGAAAACAAACAAATATATAATGATACCCAACATTACACAACACTCCTGGACTTGCTGGAAGGTAATGAGAGATGACCAGAAGAGGTGTAATTCTACTGTATTACTATGAGATGAACAGGATAGACTTTCCATCGAGATATAATCAATTAGTAGATTTTTCCAGGATGCAATATGTATGGAATTTCTTGATTTCCAGTTCATGAGGATAGTTTTATTGGTGATAGCTAGTGCCACTAGAAATAACTGACTGTTTATATTGTCTAAATTGATTGGATATATCACTTAGTAAACAAGGTGATGGAGAAATTGGGGTGTGACATCCCATAGTGACGGATCATGATTTAATGATCTTTTCCCAAAATGTTTTAATTGGGGTACAATACCAAAGGGTGTAAAAATATGTGTCTGGGTTATTTTGGGTACAATGTGAACACGTTTCTGAAGTGAATCACATTTTAAACGATTTCTTTCCAGTTAAGTGAAATCTGTGAAGTACCTTATACTGTATACTGTAAGTTGCAAGTTAGCATTTTTGTCATAAAGTATATATTTTTCGCAGATGTTTGTCAAGAAATCGGCATCAGGAGCAATAGATAGTTCTGATTCCCATGTAGCATGTGGTAAATGCATTGTTTGATTTTAATATTATTCAGTATATTTTGGAGAGTAGTTTTTTTTTTTTTTTTTTTTTTTGAGAGAGGATTGCATATTAATTAACTCTGATATTAAAGGTGAAAGTTCTAGATTCATGGTCCAAATGTTAAATTTTTGATTGGATAGATGTTTTGTAGATATTCCAAAAACTATTACTCCTGATGCCATATTTCTGGACCAAGTATGAAAATGAGCCCAGATTATTAATATGAAAGATGTGTTGGGAGTTGTGTGATGCCCTTTTCTGCCCATGTGTGCTTTTTATTAACTGTATAATCTGGGTTATTCAAAATGGGGGTGTATTTAGATGGTGCAAAAGGACTGTTTGTGATTCAGTGACATTTTCACCAGGCTCCCAGAGCTGCTGCTATAGTTGGTGCTTTAAAACAGGAGTGTTTTTTGATTGTCTGACTATAGAATGATAAATCTGAAATTCAAATATCCTTACAAATTGCTTTCTCAATATCTAGCCATATGTTTTCTGATGGGTTTTGGTAAATTAACATGTAACTTGTGAAGCTACATAGTGTTAGCTAGTGATGACAGCGGCTGAAGGTGATGTATATAGAATTATAATCCAATTAATGAATGACTCCCCAAAACCAAACCTCTCTAATGTGGAAAACAGGAATTTCCAGCTGACCCTATCGAATGCTTTTTCTGCGTCCAGAGTGACTATGAAGTTTTTTTTTGCTTTTTAAATTGAAGACTTTAATGAATTCTACCTTTAATGAAACTGGTTTGATCTGGGTGTGTTTTCAGTATTGATAATCATAAGAAATGTCGACTTTGAAGGATCATGTGACACTGAAGACTGGAATAATGGCTGCTGAAAATTCTATTTTGCCATCACATGAGGTACAAAATTAATATTTTGTGGTAATCAACATTGTCACAAATGCTATCCATTGAGCTTTACTTGTATTGAATCCGAAATATTCCTTATATTTCCCGCCTGTAGAAATGTCACTCCACCAGGCTTCAAGCTGTGAGAAAGAGTCAAAGGGGCAACCCCGGGGTTGACCAAACATAAGGCAGGCTGACCAGATCCCAACAGCGAATGTGTAACACAATACCTGCGAGCATGCCGTGGGATGCTTTGAACTTGATTTAGTACCCGGGTCACAAGCGACTTGGTTTGCCTCGCTGCAGGTTGGAGCCAGAACCCTGGGGACGCCAATCCCTTAAGACAGTGCTTGATGTCATCCTCCACGTTACGACAAAGACACATGAGATTAACTAACAAGGTGCCCTGCAGAGATCACTCAGACCTTAGATATAGAACTTACAAATATTAATAGTCTCGTTTAGGCTGGCTTATATATGTAATTAAAATCAGACTTTCAACATTACCAAACTGCAGTCAAAATTCCGATGTCATTGCAGGATTTTTGGGAAACGACATCAAAGGTCTGTTGAGAATAAGAAACAGAACCACCCTGTGTGCCGATACCAACAATACATTCTGACGTATTCGATTCGTCACCTTTTTCCTCTGAACTGATTCATGTTAAACATTATCACTTCCTGCTCTTGCATTTGTTGGTTTGGAAAGATTTCATCGAATTGATCTCTTGCCCAATAGTTTACTTTACATTTGACTATCAAAGATTCAAACCTGCACACAGAATTTTTGTTCCGTAATAACAAATGTCTTTATTGTCTGGACAACAGAATTTCATTAATGCCAGGACAAGTTGTCATAGGTGCTTTATATGTTTTGTAATGTTATACAGTTGATTCATTTAAATTTTATCGGCCACAAGAGTTTGATATGTTAGTTTTTATATACAAACATGCAAAATATGTACAATTGTTTTGTGCTTCTATTTAAATTTAGCTGGAAAATGCATTGGAACCTTGTATTAAGCTGTTTAATGGTAGTTAGTCACAACTAAAGAATTGTGGCTTTTTTTGTTTTGTAGTCAATGTATGTGACTTTAAAAATAGTCCTAGACTTAAAAATATTCACAAAAGGCACCAATCTTATTTTCCAACTTATCTTATTTTTTGTCTTTTGCAATCAAAATTTTGAAAGTACTTCTGTTATTATTGAATCTCAGGTTATAGGCTGAGATCAGATGGACTGAAACATGACACCTTTGAATCATATATGAATTATAATAACAGTCATCCTGCTGGGAAATGAACTGAAAGTTGTGTGAGATCATCTTCATCAGAACCGATGCTGACGGATGGTCTGATACTCTGTACAACCACAGCATCAGGAAAAAAATAGTCACTAAAAACTTTTAAATATAAAACTGAGTTTTATATATCTAAATGCTAAGAAATCCTATTAGTTTTTTAAAAGCATATTGTGAGAAATTATTTTACCCATAACATGCTGCAACTACTAATGGTCAATTAGATATGACACTTTACTTTTCACATATTTATGCAACCAACCTTTAGGGAAAAAGACTTTATGCTGTTTAAAATTTTTAGATAAAAAAAGATAAAGATAAAGTTTAAAAATATCTGCAGCATATAAAATCACCATTATATGATTTTTTTAAAGTTAAGACTTACCTAAAGCAATATCAGATATCATTTTTGTATCATATCAACCACAAAACTGACATGAAGGTATGTTAACAACACCAGATAAGACTCTTAAAAAATACAGCCATCACTTTTTGATGTGATATTTCATTTTTATTAGCGCCTTTTAGATTTGAAGATAGTTTCATGTTACATGAGCTCTAGTTAAGAATACAAAGCTCTAGCTACCTAATTTCAAAATAAAACCATGAAATGTGAAACGATTAGCATTTTTTGGCAAAACATGATTAGGATGTAGAGGTTAAATGATAATGACCCTCCTGTTTTAACCTCAAGGCTGTTGTTAGCCCCAGTTACGCTTCCTGACAGCAGAGGAAGGAAAAGGGGAATCATTGTAATGCCCAAGAAACAACACATCACTTATCTTCCTCATATAGTGGTGAAAATAGGCCTGTGTTTGAGAGCTCCGGTGGACTCCAGGTTAATGACTCTGTGGAGCTTAGTAGCTGTTCAGGAGCCGACCCCATAGGAGGGCGAGTGGGGGGTATCATTAGGGTGATCGCCCCTGGGCCGGAGAAAGTGACGTAGGCTGCTTGACTGCTAAGAGCATCAGTCACACATTGTCGAATTCTCAATGTATGAAAGATTCCTTAGTACTGAACATTTGAAGCTAAAAGACCATGAGGTCTTTACTGACGAGCCAATCATAACATACCTAATGGTTCACTTTTTGCTCTACTAAATGATTCTGGAAAAGTGCATTAATTTGACATCTATGGATATTAACAAAGTGCTCTGTGGAAGCTTTAAGATGTCTGAAAGCACTTGTGATTATTTAACAGGGCCGTCAGAAATTTGGCTATTGTAATGAGTCCGTCTCGTTCATGAAAGCTGACGTTCAGTTCTCTTTTCGTTTGCCTGACAATGGCATTCTTTCGTGCCAGAGCCGCAAGTTGTATTATGCATAGCAGTATTATTTCTATATAGTCACTAGATATTCTCCTTCATAACAGGTTGGATCCAGATGGGGGATTTTACTGCCAAACAGAAGAACAAAAGAGTTTCCCGGAGCAATATGGTGTTAAGTGATACAACATGAGCCGCTTATTACATTTTCAGAATCTTTGTCTTGGGGATGTATTTTGTTTATCATGAACAAAATGTAGTGACTAAACTTAAAGCACCGATTGACTTAAAAACCTAAAGCAGACTGACAGAACTTGAGTAAATCAATAATACACTAATGTTATTAAAGGAATAATCCTGGCATCATTTACTCACCCTAATGCCGTTCTGTGGAACACAAATGGAGATCAGAAAAATTTGAAATTCAATTCAGGGGTCCAAAGTTAAGTCTAATTACAAGTTAAGTCTAAAAAAAAATATTTTTAGTGATTTGATGTTGCTGATATTATGTTACCATATTTTAACTTAAAATAATATAGAAATCATTTTTATTTAGGAATTGCTAGTAAATTTGAAAATTAATTAAAATTACACTGCAAGTAGCACATTGAATTAAACATTAAATTATAAGCACGGAGACATGAAATAATATTTTCTTGTAAAACATGCTCAGTAATTTTTGGAAAATAATTTTTACAATGTACATAAATTGATCAATGTTTTGATCAAACTTTTTGTCCCCAGTGACCTACACTTTATGAACAAAAACCACTCTCTTGTGTGTGTATGAGTGTGTGTGTGTGTGTGTGTGTGTGTGCGTGTTTGTGTGTGTGTGTGTGTGTGTGTGTGTGTGGCAGAAGAAAAAAGTTATATACAGTATATATATAGTTTGGAAAGGCATGGGGTTAAGAAAATGATAATTTTTAAGAAAACGTTTCCTTAAGTCATTGAAGTAAATGTACTAGGTAAATGTATGTATGTATATATATATATATATCTATATATATATATATATATATATATATATATATATATATATATATATATATATATATATATATATATATATACATATATATATAATTACAGGATTATTTCAATGATTGTAGCTTAAAATCAAATTTTAGGTTCAGTCATACTGGATGTCTTCCACCCTTCCAGGATGTATTTCTTATGCCCGATTTACGAATCTAATTTTTCTTATTCTTTTTCAGACGAGCATCCAGTAAACATCACTAAACATTAACAGGAAAGTTTGAAAGCAGGACAAAAACTGCTTTAACTTCCACGTTCTGTTTATCCGTCCTGCAAAAGACAAGTCTATTTATGGACAAGCAGATTGCACAAATAAACACTACTCTAGATGTGAAAACTCTGCCTTTATTATGCATGAAACACCACAATGGATTTGTGTACTTCTCGTGCAGCGTTCTGATTGCCTGTTTATTTTCGCAGCAGCCCTCCTGAGCCAATGGATGCTGGGCCAACCACCGTGAGGTGCCAAGTCTCTCCAGCCATTTCCTGTGTGACATCATTGTGTATCCCCTAACGGCAGCATGATGCGTGTCTTGTCTGCTCCCTGGGTGGCGTGCGCTAAGTATTCCGTAAACATGGGGGTTCGGCGCTCTCTTTGTTGAATGAGTTTGAAAGGGGACTTTTGATGCTCTGTCACTCTTAATGCAACACTTGCACCACTAAACCTAATGCAACCAAACTGCAATTTAACTACCATCAGGCTGCAACAGTTGATCTTTGCTAATTTCAAAAAGCTAAAAGATGACAGCTTTCACTGGGATACTGATAGTATTCTCCCAAAATTACATTCTGAATTTCAGACTATTTATAGGCCATTTTGTAATGAAAAGACAAAGCAATAATGTGCAATGAAGGTACATAAAATTAAAACAGCTATTATCATTTGCAAACTAGTAGGTAGATTTGCTTTTAGATATTATATTTAGCTATTACATATTTTCCACAATTTTTTTTTTTTTTTTTTTTTTACATTTATTAAATAGACAACCAACATGCAGTTTGATTGCTTTCATGATTCATTTTCAGATTTGGCTCTTAAATTGTTATAGCAGTATATTGCAATTGAATTGAGTCATCAATATCATAACTCTCTTTGTTCAGATAGGAAATTGGATGTTAAGGGGTTTTAAGGTGTAGGCCTATACAGTATCTGTTTTATTTAACCTTAGCACTACCCAGGAACAAGGCTTGACCTTAGTGTAACTGTAACCCTGCACCATCTCCTGATTATAACTTCTTAATGTTACCCTCTACAGTAATGTCCCTGTGTCTAAAGAGCCCAAGCCTTTCATGTAGAAACTAAAGCATGGCAGGTGGCAGATGGTTTTTCAAAAGCACTTTTATTTTACAAATACAAGCATAATATTCACAAATGTTTGATCTTAAAACAAAAAAATTGAGAAAGATGAATGGTTCGTTATTGTGACGATCATGCTGCAACATGTTAACACTCATTTTAAAATCAAAACATAGAATGTTAAAATCATAGAAATATAAAATGGCTTGCAATACCGAGAATCGAGGGAATAAACTTTTACATCAGGGAATAATTATTTTAAAAATTTCATCAAAAAAAAAAAAAAAAAAAAAGGTATTGGCAAAACATGTTTCTGCACTGCCCACTTCCGCTAAATCACAACCCACGCATGCACGCAATCTTTATTTTGTACCCTATAAAAGGTAGAGTAGGCTACAGATAGGCCTGTTACCGGCGCATCCAGTAAACTGTCTTTCGGTTTCGATGGCTTTTCCGTGTGATTTTAAAACGGTTGCAGCAACTTCTGCAAGTTGCACCTGTTTCCAGGAGCAGAAGATCTGCTTGTCGTTTTAGTGGAAAATTATTTTCCTTCATAAAGTGAATTGCCAGAGAGTTGTTGTAGCTATGAGCTGTACAGCTGTGTAAATGAACAAGTGCTCGCTTTGACTTCCTTCTTCACTTTTTTCCCCCAACAAAAAGGTTCGTTTGGCTTCTTATGTGTTTCAGACAAATTATTATAGCCTATATTTTAAAAATGATTTTGATCATCGGTTTACACGCGACAAAGAAACACAATTCATACACTTCATAGATTTTTAAGAACTCTGGCAACCCACGAAAAGATTCGTGTAAGTTTTTTTTTTTTTTTTTTTTTTTTTTTTTTTGAGTAATTAAGAGCCGAAATACCACATTAATAAATGACCTAAGGGACCTGAAAGATATGTATATAGTATAAAAAAAATACCAGTAAAAATAATTCTGCACAATAGGCTACTGGTTTAGGGAAGCTGATCAAACGGAGTTAACACTGACATCAGAGCAGCTTTACGAGTCAAAAATCATTACAAGGTCAAAATAAGCTGTGATTTAATGCGACACTATCAGAATTATCTGAACCGTTAAATGTCACAATACTACTGTTTAAAACTATAGGTTTTATTTATTTTTTCTGACCTAGACTACAAGTAGGCCACACACTCATTCCGGTTTCGAAAGAACGTAAAAACAAACAAACAAACAAACGTTAAACAAATGCACAATGATGTCGGAAAAGCAGCACCATCATGTACAGTACCTGTTAGAACAGCAATACAAGGCTTTCTTTATTTGGGAAACTCCCACGGGCGTTCTTCTCGACATTGGATCCCACGGGCCGTGATTTAGAGCAAAAAGCTTAAATACACCGTATAGAGCTCGAGTCTCCGAGGACAACCAGCGTCACTCCACGCGCTCTATCCCTTCAAGAAAAGCCAACGAATCTTTGTTTCTAAGATTTTCAGTATAGTCTATTTAAAGGCGGACCTCAACATCTGAACATCTGTTCAATTCACGTGACTCTAAAATGCTAACATCTGGTCAAAATAAGTTTCATTCGTGTGCCTCTAACATCCATCTGCCAAATGCCTTACAAGTGGAAATGAACTCAAACTTTGGTCCAGTTTTCTCCTGAAGTTCACTTATGACGTTTATGTAAAAATAAAAGTGTTTGCTATTATTTAAACCAAATATTAGAGCAATTGAAAAAGTTGTCCACAATGAATTATTCGTTAAAACTTGACGTAATTTGTTTGTGTGTCTCTCGAGGGGATTTTTATTTAGGTTAACATTACAGTTGCTCAGCATTCAGGCCAGCTTCATCCACCCCACCTTCCCGTGTCCTGCTGAAGGCAGCTTAAATTTCATAGACATCTGGGAATTCCGCACATGCCTCAAAACCCAATTACACACCTTCAAACGTGCACGTGCTTTTATTTCAAATATTCCATGATTCTAAAATACTTTCCCAGACTTCATATAAAACCAAACGCAACTGACAGTATATACTACATATGGTTCAATGCCAAATACATACCACTAACGTATAGCAAAAATATCCCACTGGCCTTCCGCAGTCATAGCAAGACAAAAACGCATTTTAGACTTTTGTTCCTATAAATTAATAATTTCTATTTTATTTAGTGAACTGGATGTAGGCTACTTACATTGCAAGGAACTTCTTTTTATAAAATGAACGAAACTGGACAATAGCAAAACAATCAGACAAAACTGAGTAGCACTGTCTTTTTCCCCTGCACACAGTATTTTTGGAGCAGCCTCTGGACATACGTCCATTGCAATCCCCAGGGATTTGACCCTGTGACGCACGTGTGTATTTGGGAAGTTTTAGCAGAATGAAAACGATAATGTTTAGTGCAACTGTAAAAAAGACTTTAAAATGTTTGGAGCACATGCCATGAATACAAAGCTATTTTCTTGTCTGCTTCCTTTTTTTTTCTCCCAAATGAACTGAGAGTACATATTATTGAATTTATACGTCTATAACCCCGGCTTAGATAAATGTCAACCAACTAAATCAGAAGTCGGAATTAACCAGATCTATCGGAATAAAACTTGATATTCCATCAGAATCTTATACAATCGTTAAAGACTATTTAAAATTATGCAGTTTTGATCTATAATGCGTTCTGATGTGATAATAATGCACAGTTTATCTCTTATACTCAAACATAGTCTGTATTGGACTATTAAAAAATATTCCTTTTTTTTTTTTTTTTTACTAAAAGTAATAAAACAATGGCTTATTGTTTAGATCAAAATGTATTGTTTTAATTTTTCAACTTAATTGAACGTATTTTTGTCTCTGATTTCCTGCCTATGTCAACCAACTCTTGTAATTATTTTTTAATATAACTATTAAAATCATTCTTCATAATGAGACTAAACGAGTGGTGATAACGTGTATTTACTGTTTCCCTTCTAAAATTTTCAGTTTTTCCAAAATCGGACACACAAATGAAGTGAATACATTTTGATACTAACGTATATTTCTTAAAAGTTCTTCATCTTTATTACAGAAATATACATGTATTTACAAAAGTAACAAAAAAATAAGAATGCATTTCGACACAGGATACATTTGCCTTCATTTCAAAAAGTGTGTCATTAATAAATAAATAGAATTGTACTAAAACTTTGCATTTTGCACAGGATTCGAACTAGAGGCTTCATTCCCCATCTTCTCATCGACAGTCCTTGTGATGCAATTTCACTTTCTCCAAGAAAGCTATGCACAACTGAGTCTTCAAAAAACTAAAATAGAAAAACATGCATATGCACACATTTCCAACATTCGTCGTCAATAATAACACTCGCGAGGAAGTCCATATGCAGCGCACGCGCAACAATTCGCTGTCCGTGGCCTTCTCTCGATAATAGCCATGACCTCTGTTGGAACATTTGCAGTTTTCCCCAAGATTATGAAGGAATCTAGCATTGTGTCGGCGCATTGGTCCTCGAGTTTTCCCAGCTCTTGGCTTTCACCTGCGAATAACAGCATGATTAAGGCGGGACAATTTTTGCTATAGGAAAAACATTAGTTACAGTAACCTTTTTGTTTTGAGGGGGGAAAAAATCATTGTTATCGATTGTGTGAAAAAAAAAGTGCTACAGTAGGCCGTGCTGGTAAACAATTCAGTTGCATTTCATGCAAAAGCTGTTTAACAGCCTCCCAGCTTTTATAGACTTAAGCTACATTTCGACCAAACTTAATTATTTATTTAGCGTTATTACTATATCTAAAGGAAGAGGCAGTGTGTAAAAATAAAGCCATGCAGATAGTAAACAAATCCAGACGATCTGAAATACATGCAACAGTTGTTGGCTTTCCAACTTGTGACTAAACGCGTAAAATGAAGTAAATGTTTAGAGAGCTCTTACTCAGTTGTTAACAACATCATTACACACGAGGGATATTGTGAAAGCGTACCATTTGAAAACAAAAAAAGTTTCCCTGCGCACTAGTGAGATGCAGACATGGACCATGCGCCCTCCATCCTCCAAACTGAGAACGCGTAGCTCAAACGCTCGTGAGCAACATAACTACAACTTGCCATCTTGGAGTCCAGCTCGTCACTCTGTAGAACCTGACAGAGAAAATCGATGTACCTGGCGGCGAGTTTTAGCGTCTGTATTTTGCTCAGTTTGTCGGAGGGTAAAGTGGGGATGATTTTGCGCAAAGCCGCAAACGCTTCGTTGAGAGACTGCGTCCTCTGTCGCTCGCGCACGTTCGCCATCACGCGCTGCGTCTGCAGCTCCTCAAAAGACTGAGGGCTGTTGCTGCTGTTGCTAGACTTTTTCCCCCTTTTCCCAAGGGTCGAGCTATCGGAATCCTCCCCGTTTTTCCTGCTCGACCGTCTTTTTCTTCCGCACCTCTTCGGTGGCCTGTCGGGCTCTCCTTCGCTGTTGCTGAGGCTGTCCGCGGGAGACACGGGGGAGCTGGAGGAGTCTCGCGCGGGCTCTTCGGGCATCTCGTTCAAGTCTGCTGAAAGCGCGTGCGATCCAAGACGTTATTCCCTCGTGAGGGTGAAATACAATTCCAAGTGTGCGTTGCTTATTCTCGGAGAAATAACTAGGTATCCGGGATTCCAAGCAACTTTGAGTTGGGTTGAAGGAAAAAGTTGGGGAGCTCTTATAGTCTGCTAAAGTGTTTGTGAGAAGAGAGACGATTGGCCAAGAAGGCTCAAGACGCGAGAAGGAGGGTGGGGGAAACTTTTCTTTTAAACTAGAGATATTTTCCTTGACAAGTCTGACAGTTCTTTGGTAAGCAGAAAAAAATAGCGTTTGCACGCTCAACTAAATGAAAGGATTCGTTGTGCTCTGATTAGATTTTAAAACAATGTACAGTCAGTGCGTTTTAGAATCAACTCGGTATTTCCTTTGTAATTATAACCTACCTAATTCGGTTATTGGTTATTTCATCACACGAACATATTCTTTTACGAACGAACGAACACAACAACATTTGGTCACTGAAACGAAACCATAAGGAAAATAAATAAATAAATACAAAAAAGCCACTGAGAAAAACTCTATGTCCAAAAATTAATAATAACACATTTGCCTGAATATAGTCTGCCAGGTTCAGCTTGATTTGTGTTTAGAAATCAATTAGGAATTATAAATGCAGAAGTATGTCTGAAAATATCAGCTCTAATTCGATATAATATTTTAGGATTCAAATAAGTGTTTTTCAGACTCAGTAATTTACATGAATTATATATTACATAATCTATCTTGATTGTGACAGCCCTTCACTTGCCAGAACCATTTGAAACCCAAACCAAGACATACAACCTAAACATGTCAAGCGTAAATGATCAGATTCTATGTACTTTTAACACATCAGTAAAATACTGTCCACTGTAACACTGCACAGATTTGTAATTTTATAGTTTTGTTTATACAAAGGGAACTGATAAACGTTCTCCACCAGGGGTCGTGATATTCTGGTTGTTCATTCCAAATTCGTAATACTAGAGTTACAAGTTAACTGGCAGTGAACTAAATCAGATAATAACACAAATTATCTTGAATTATCCATCAGAAATCCAGACTGATCTGGAAGACTGGCAGGTATCCAATACAACTTTTAACATTTACAGTTTACACTTTTCCCATTTCTCCTGAGAATAATTTCAATTCATCACATTTTAAAGGCAGAACTATCTCAAGACAAAGACTAAACCAAATCTCCCATTTTCACCCAGTGATGCTTCATGTTTTTATCCAGGGACAAAATTACAGAGTGCAGCACACTATATCTGAAGGTATTTGAGCACCAGCAGATAACCCTATAACACTTGGGCTGTAGCCCTATCAAGGGGACATAAATTATCTTGGTAATGTCCAATATTCACCTCTTGCATAATTTAAGGTTGTTGCACAATTTGTGCAGCTAGGGCGGGGGACTGATAAACATGTTAGGGGATTTTGCTTCGGCTCAGTCCAATGTTTGTGCAGTCCAGTTTCAGCTCCTTGGGTCTCTTAAAAGACAAATCCTGGATTCACATTATACATCTAACACCACACACGTGGCATATAATCGATTTCCCTGTGCAGGACTGCTGAGTGAGTGAGGATTTTGACTTGCACTAAGTATGTGATGATGATTCACGCTCTGACTCAAATTTCGAGAAGTCCAAGAATCTGATATTTTACAGCTCCTCCTGCTGCACAGAGTGCAAGGACAGATCCAGCACTGCTCTAAAGCCAAAGCACATAATGAGGGCTCCAATAACTGCATTATCGTGTATTAACAGCACTGTATAAGGAACAGTCTTGTCTCTTTGGGCCTTCACTCCTGTCAAGTGGTGAAACAAGCAGCAATGTTGTACTGTATACCTACATTACTATTACTAAACTGACTATTTTCATATTCACTACTACCTTATCAGCAGAATTCTTAAAGTGGAGGCAAAATGTTGAAGGCTCATCAGTGGGTTCTGCTCGTGAATATCTCTTTCTCTGGATTTCCTTACAAGTTGTTTTACCATCTTACATTGTATGCTATACTTGGAAGGACAAATAGGCCTATAAATTATTTCTAGGTGGGATATTCTGAGCAATAGACTGCTGAAAATAATAGATAGATAGATAGATAGATAGATAGATAGATAGATAGATAGATAGATAGATAGATAGATAGATAGATAGATAGATAGATAGATAGATAGAGTGGATGAATGGAAGGATGGACAGGTGGATGGGCAGACAGACAGAGTCAGATGGATGGATGGATGGATGGATGGATGGATGAATAGATAGATAGATAGATAGATAGATAGACAGACAGACAGACAGACAGACAGACAGACACACACAGACAGACAGTGGATGGATGAATGGAAGGACTGACAGGCGGATGGGCAGACAGACAGAGAGTCATATGGAGGGATGGACAGATAGATACAGTAGATGGATGGATGATTGGATGGATAGATAGATAGATAGATAGATAGATAGATAGATAGATAGATAGATAGATAGATAGATAGATAGATAGATAGATAGATAGATGGGTAGGTGGGTGGATGGATGGATGGATGGATAGATGGATGAGCAAACAGACAGAGTTGGATAGACAGACAGACAGACAGACAGATAGATAGATAGATAGATAGATAGATAGATAGATGGATAGATGGATGGATGGATGGATGGATATATAGATAATGTTTCCTAAGCCCATTTTTCTTTCATATATAGGATTACAAGGTTGAAGACATAAATATCAAAATAAAGTCACTGGGGAAAAATCCTAATTTCATCATTTTTAACATCTTTTTTTTCAGGTACAGGAGAACTGTTTGCTGGAGGGGGTTAGAAGTTTATTCTCATTACATTCAGGCCCTCAAGTGAACTAACCTCATGACGAGAGGCAGACTCCAGACATCATATCGGCTCCTGATAGGACCTGTCTGGCCCACAAAAGAGAAAGGATATGGGTGAAGATTAGAGAGGTGAGGATGAATATAGGCAGATCTAGCCTGTCTGGATCTGAGGATTGGACTATGAATGAGTGCTTTCAATGAGGACGGCTGTGCTGGTCTGGATGTGGCTGGATGAGCAGCAGAGAAGTGGCACATGGACTAATGAGACATGAGCCAACCAACCAAGCATCATTTATAGAGAGAGCTTTTTAAAATAAAGTGTATAACATTACATTTTCACAATGTCAGGATGAAAAAGAGGCCAAGAGTGAAAAGAAGCCAAGTGTTTTTCCTGCACAACTTTGGAATCACCAGCACCACAACAAAAACATAATTTTAAAATAGATGTACTGCAAAATTTGCACTGTACTTGCACATTTGCCTCGGATTTTGGGTTTTTGTCTGATCTCCAGTAATCTGTGGGTTAGTAAAAATCTGGCCTAAAAAATTATGTAGCGCAAACCCAGCATTACTGGTAAAAATTAGTCACTTACATTAGCTTATACTAACAGTAATCAGATGGCTTTCATATAATTGTTTCAAAAATGTGTATAGTGTGTGGCATTAATTGTTTTATTAATTTCATGTTTTTTGTACTTGATTTTCCAACTTATTACTCATTGATATTACTGACTGGTTATTCATAAACATTCATTATCAACTTGTAGTTGATAATAGGCTACACAAAAAACAGTAGAGTTGTTTTGTAATAAATTATATTTTCATACAGTAAAATCATTATTTAGCATGACATGCATTGCATACATTGTAGACATATTGTATACACCATATCCACATAAAGTATACATTGTTTATATAGTCAAGTCATTTAAAGTTATTTCCCTTTTTATAAGTGCTAAAGTTTAGCATGTATTTAATGAAATTTCAGTAAAACCGATGAAATTATACAATAAATCTGTTAGAGGCCCATGGTCTCCTTTATGTTTTTAGATTAGACACTGTTCCATTGTTTTAATGTTCCTGGGGACACTGAGTCGCTCCATACCAGTCCAAGTCATCACTCAGTATGTCATGCCAGACCACACACACACACACACACACACACACACAAACTGTGGTGTTTTAGTTTTAAAAGCAACAACATTTTTTCACTAAAGTAAATAGCACAGTATCTGTGGCATAGTGATAACAGTTGCCAATGCCAGTTACAATATGTTGCCGAGTTCACTGTATGATTCAGATAGTGAATTCAGGTTAATGCATTTAATAACATAGTTCAATGATTCTGCGTTTCCTGATAGCATAGTTCCAAGAAACATTTGCAAACAGCATCTTGACCTGTGATTAGAAGTATAGTTTCTTTTAGTATAAGCAAGCTAACATACACTACATTCTATATCTTTTTAAATTTTAAATTGATATAGTTTAGTGTGTTAATAATCAGCGTAATTGTGGAAGAGTGTGCATGTCCATAAATGCATTAGGAAAACATGGAGAATGATGTAGAGGGATCAATAATAGTGACGTACCCAGCTAACAATTATAGGTCCCGGAAATGTTCTTATTTAGTTCCCAAAAAATAACCAAATGGGAACATCAGGTGAACTTTCTGTGTTTGCTGGGTAGTTCTCAGAATTCATGTTTCGTATTTCAGAGAAATAACCAAATATACTGTATAGTCTATAGGAGCATGCCTATTACATATTGCAGTTAAATAAGTAATTTGATTGAGTTATGCATTAACAATAGTCCTATATTGTTGAGGGAGGTTGTAGCCATGCTACTACAGTCTCCAACAGTGCATCGCACTATGGTTGTTAAGCACCCTTGGGCTGTATCTATGAATCTTAGGTATCAGCATTCTGTTTGAGCTTGAGGTATATTACTGCATGCGTGTTTGTTGGTGTGTGTGTGAGATGACAGTCGGGGTCATCAAGAGTGCTACAGCTGTGTGTGGGGATGAATATGGGACGTTGGGGTAACAGGCAGAGGTTGGGGGTTGTAGGCTGAGGGAGCGCGAGCAGGGGAGGGGACGGGCGTCCCATGCCAAAAACAACAGAGGAAGGGGACGGATGCTCCCGCTGGCTCTGCAGCCTGCACTCGAGGGAAGCTCGGCCGCAACGTCCTCCCACCAACACTCCTCAACTCTGCAGCTGGGGGAACAGAGGGAGCGATATAGAAAGAGAGATTGTGTTTGGGGTCAAGCATTGGTTGTCTGAGGTATTAAAATTTGTGTGACCCTTTCGTTTCAAGTGGGGTACTTAGAGCCACCGACATCTGAATAGTTTTTGTTTTGTCAGCTTTAAGACCTGGTGTTACACCGACGATTAATTCTTCAGAGGTTTTTATAAGCAGGAGATCTCCAAAAATGTGTGGGAGCAACAACAATATCTCTCCTCTTGTCTGCACCATCACAATTTTTCCATCACACCAACTGTTCAATGCACCTACAGGCCTAGTTTTCCCAGGAAACTACTCCCGCCTGTCAGTACACAATCAATGCTAAACAATGTTTTTCTTGGAACCATCTGCAGACAGCCACAGTTTCTTTATTATGCACTGGCAGAAATGTGTTGTGAAAACTCACTTTAGCCCAGAATAATCTGAATTCATGATATTGGGCTGAATATCATGTTACCTCTCAGAGCTTCTGGCGGCTTGTTTGTTTAACTTTAATGAAGTGACTTAACAGCACGACTATGGAGTTCTCATCTCAGCCAGTTTGAGTTGCTCAAGGGAGACAGACAAACAGACAGACGGACAGACAGAGTGATGAAGACAGACAGCGTGAGTGGGAGAAAAGCAAAGAGTTTATGAGACAGGCAAACAGAGTCAAATAGATCATGGAAGGCAGAGCGTGAGAGTGAGACGAACAGCTTGAGAGATACAGACAGTGAGCGAGAGGAACAGGCAGTGTGAGAGAGAAAGTCCAAAAGGAAAGAGGTGCAAAGTGAGCAGTGAGAACTCCGCCACCCTTCAGCCCTTCTCTGCAGGACACTGAAAGCTACACCCCTCCTGAGTGATCTCCAGGCCACGGTTCCTGGAAACGCCACTTTGAACTTACAGACACTTTCTCCTGAGATATGTAGGGTTCCGCTGAGATGGGGCTCAATAAAAAGGGAGAGAATTGAAATGCTACTACAGCCACTGTAGAAGAGCGTTGGTACACGGTGATATGTATACTTTAAACAAGGGAAGGAGAATCATCAAGCTCAAGTCTATAGATTTGTCAAAGTAACTTAAATGTGAAATCACTTGGCCTTAAGCAAATTTACAAAAATTACAAAACAATCTTCTCTTTTAATTAATTGATTAATTAATTTTACTAATTAAAAGTAAGTGGCATCTATATATGTACACGGTTGTTGTTGTTTTTTTCAAAGGAGAAGGGACTTGTGAGGACTGACATTACAGTTGGTAAGTTGTGATTGTGTTTAGTGTGCATATGCTCTTATGTGTTTAATTATGGTGTTTTATGTGTAATTGCCAACATATATTGAACTAGATATTTTAGTTTTGCAAGTATTTCAGAAAATAAAGTTTTTAAAAAAAGATCAATCTTGCAGCAACTAATGTTGCAACTCGTAGCATTGAAAAATGCAAAGTGTTTGTAAACTATGAAAACACCTGAGATTAGTTGTTTACTTTAAAATGTTAATTTGAAGTTCCACATATTTATTTCAACTGAACATAAGATGTGATTTGATAGTTTTGCAACATTTTTTTTTTCTTTTTTCATAAAACCTTTTGGTCACACTTTATTTTAAGGTCCAATTCTCAAACCATTTACTTTGACTTTTACCTCAATAAAATCCTAATTTGTTGCTTATGAACAGTAAGGTAGTTGTTAAGTTTAGGTATTAGTAGGATTAGGGATGTAGACTATGGTCATGCAGAATATGTGCTTTATAAGCACTAATAAACAGCCAATATGTTAATAATGGACATGCTAATAAACAACGAATAGTGAGAATTGTAACCATTCTTTTCAGTTACCAGTGGATTTGGTGATGCCTTTGCCAGAAAAAATAAACAAGAAAAAAAACGTGTCACTTGGAGATACTACAAGTTGTAAATATTTTCATTCTTTGATAACTGTGTATGTATGATTCAGGCTAATTTATTGTTGTCTAAGTGAGTCATTCAGCCTCTCCCATAGTTCACCATTAAACACAAGCCCCTGGTGTACTGTGCTGAGAGTCAGTTGTATCCTGAACAGACAAACAGCGACCCGCCGTCACCTCTCTAATGTCCAGCAGATGGCTGTTATAGGCGTGAACTGCAGGTGCACATACAAATACCTGCTTTAACACACACACACATATACATAGACAGACACAAGCCCACATTGTTTGTACTTCAAGGAATAGTTAATTAATCAGAGCTAGGTAGATAACTTACAAATTGTAATCCATTACTGATTCCAAATTACATGACAAAAATTGTAGTTAGTAATGTAATCCATAACATTACACATTTTAGGTAATCAGACTACTTTTTAATTACTTTTAGATAACTTTTGACCAAACTTGTTAATAAAATTGATTTAAAGGGTTAGTTCACCCAAAAATGAAAATTATGTCATTAATGACTCACCCTCATGTCGTTCCAAACCCGTAAGACCTCCGTTCATCTTCGGAACACAGTATAAGATATTTTAGATTTAGTCCGAGAGCTTTCTGTCCCTCCATTGAAAATGTATGTACGGTATACTGTCCACGTCGATGTAACCGGATCTTCTTGAACCAGTTCACCAAATCGAACTGAATCGTTTGAAACGGTTCACGTCTACAATAAGCATTAATCCACAAATGACTTAAGCTGTTAACTTTTTTAATGTGGCTGACACTCCCTCTGAGTTCAAATAAACCAATATCCCGGAGTAATTCATTTACTCAAACAGTACACTGACTGAACTGCTGTGAAGAGAGAACTGAACCGAGCCGAGCCAGATAACGAACGAAGCATTGACTCGTTCTCGAGTCAAGAACCGGTTGCATCGGTTTTCGGATCACCGGTAGTGATGGGAAGTTCGGTTCTTTTCCGCGAACCGGTTCTTTCAGACAGTTCGATTCAATAAACCGGTTGAAGAAAACGGTTCACCAGTTCTTTTGAGCTCGACGTAATGACTTCATTGGCGATGATTGCACTTGATTCAAGCCTTCGGTTTACCCGCGCTCATAACATTAGCACAGAATCAGTTCAGAATCAATCACCAAAAGAACCAGGTCGGTTCAGACGCGCTGTGTGTCAGTCTGCTTCACGCTGAATCACGCATGCGCAGTTTCATCAGCTCCTCGGTTCTCGAATCGCACGCGTCCGACAGAAACGGTTCTTGACTCGAGAGCGAGTCAATCTTTCGTTCGTTATCTGGCTCGGCTAGGTGTTCATCTTCAGTTCTCTCTTCACAGCAGTTCAGTCAGTGTACTGTTTGAGTAAATGAATTTGTGTGTAAAAGTCATTTGTGGATTAATGCTTATTGGAGACGCGAACCGTTTCAAACGATTCAGTTCGATTTGGTGAACTGGTTCAAGAAGATCTGGTTACATCGAGTGATTCGTTCGCGAACCGGATATCACTAAACTGCAGTGCTGTGAACGCGCTCATAACAGACACGGAAGAGAAGAAAACGCTGAATAAAGTCGTAGTTTTTGCTATTTTTGGACCCAAAATGTATTTTCGATGCTTCAAAAAATTCTAACGGACCCTCTGATGTCACATGGACTACTTTGAAGATGTTTTTATTATCTTTCTGGACGTGGACAGTATACCGTACATACATTCTCAATGGAGGGACAGAAAGCTCTCGGACTAAATCTAAAATATCTTATACTGTGTTCCGAAGATGAACGGAGGTCTCACGGGTTTGGAACGACATGAGAGTCATTAATGACATAATTTTAATATTTGGGTGAACTAACCCTTTAAGTAGGACAACCATATTTATGTAGCATATTGATATAAAAATACAAAAAGTAAGAAAATATGTTACATATGTCGTGAATAACATGAAGTGCATTTAACATTCCATCAAGTTTAAAAAATGGGGTTTATAAAAGAACCGCAGCGGTTTCGTGAGTTTAATGAAAAGTTAATAATTAATTGAAAAACGAAACCAAAATCAGAATAAGAATCAGAAAAATAAACACTAAAAAGATTAAATGTTTTACGTTTACCTGTATGTCATGTGACCATTAACATAATGTGAATTTAATGTGAATTTGTGCATGTGTTTGAAAGACTAAAGCTTTCCAAAGACATAGTAACACACGATTAAACAACTCACTGAATGATAATTCAAATAAAAATGAATGTGTTCATCAGGAGTTCATTAAGTGTTGAAATACTTCTTAAATGTTAAGTCATTTTTGTAAATCCAGTGGTCAAATGCTGTTTAGCCACCTATTCTTTGTATGAATATACACAAAACTAGAAGACTTTATGAATGTATATAATCAGTAGGCTATTTCAGAAAGGAATTAGGGAGAAAAAAATAAATTATGAATAATCTATTGCTATTGTGTAAATAATATGTAATCATGTAATCAATAAAAAAGTAACTGTAGTCTGATTACAAGTATTTGAAAGTTTTTTTAAAAATTTTAAAATCTTTGGTACTTATTTTTTAGTATTTTTGGTAACTTAAAATTATTTTAAAGACATATTCTTAAAATGGTCTTAATAGCCGTGCCACAAGGATGTGCAGTTTTCTTTCAAATCAAAGCTAAATACACATAGAAACAGCACATCCTTGTGGCGCGGATGATTCAGAAGAGCATACGTACGCAGCATACGGTGATATGGAGAGACACAGAGGAGACTGTTGACAAAGGAATTGTTGAATAAAGTCGTTATTTTTGTTTTCTTCGCTTACAAAAAGTGTTCCCGTTGCTTCATAACATTATGGTTGAACCACTGATGGCAGTGAACTATTCTGATATTGTCTTTAATACTTTTCTGGACCTTGACACTGTTATTTACTTGGCAGTCTATGGGACAGTCACAAGCCTCCCGGTTTTCATCCAAAATATCTTAAATTGTGTTCCGAAGACGAACGAAGCTTTTACGTGTTTGGAATGACATGGGGGTAAGTCATTAATGACAGAATTTTCATTTTGAGGTGGAGTATCCCTTTAATCAGTAAAAATAAATAACTCTTCATCAAATTTCCACTCTGATCCAGGATCAGATGGGGTGTACCAAAGGGTGTACTTTGGGAATTCACCTCTAACATACAGACAATTAATGAGTCATTAATAAATTTGGTAAGCCTCGTCTCCCTCTGACCACATCCTTCAGTGCACTTCTCCGTGTCTGTGTTCTCCATTAAAGGCGGGGTTGGCAGACATCAGCTGCTACAACGTCAATGTGACCCGGCACAAGAGAATTCCCTTCATCTTCTCCATCTAAAACACTCACCACACACGCCGCTACCTGGTAGAGCCATCTGTTTTGAGTGGTCAAAAGCTGCACTATGCCTTAAATATACAGTAATGTATCAGTTTAACTCTATAGAGTGTCTTAGCCAAGGGCAACAGTTATTTTTGAACTTCAGTCAGTAGAACTTTCTGCACTCAAAATCAACTCAGCGGCACCTCTGAAATTAACCACACAACCACATTTAAATTTCCAAGCATCCTCTGCCAGAGTGATGAGCCAGCAAACGATACAGAGGACTACTTCCTGTCTCCACTAGCTTCCTCCAAATACTCACTCATATTGTGATTGCAGTGTGGTTAAATGCTCAGAGAGACAGTTATGGAGAGAACATCCCACTGGTGCAGGTTACCCCAAGTTCTCAGTGGCTCTGGGAGGGGAGGAGAGCAGAGATGATTTACACAGCTCATCCCTCAGACACCGCCAACAGTGAGTCACAAAATCTTTGCTTGTATGAGTCAGTGGAACAAGGTCGCCGCTCATCCAGACGAGCGAATGTGGAAAACGACCAGCAAGAGAAACAAACTGTCCGATTTAAAGAAACATTGTTCCAGCTGATTGAGCAAGTTGTCCTCCGATAACTATCCATAAAACATTTTCCATCTGAACAGGGCGTTTATGTTTATCTAAGATAAAATGGGGGATGCTTTAGAAGGTTAGTGAGATGCAGGCAACGGAGTGCAATAGTCCGAAAATCCCATTCGTTTTCTCTATAGAGAAATAGCTTTTTAATGATAATGTACAAACCTTTCAAGAAAGTCATACCATGAATAATGGCATGAAAGTGAAGATGTATCCTATTCTAGAAGTCGCGAGTCAGTGAGACTGCTTTATATAACATCAAGCAATATAATGTATGTCTATTAATTTCTGTTACATAAATGTAATTATATATTTTATATATAATATGTAATGTATTAAAATTATATATAGCTTTAGATATATTACACTATTTTATTTTCTTACTTTTTTATTCTACTTTATTTTACTTTATTATATTATTTTTATACTCATAATACATCAAAATGTTATCCTGTACCATCCACCAAAATGTCATCCTGAGTCATTCAAATACAATGCATCGATCAAATTTTTTTTGTCTTTTAAAACTTTTTTTTTTTTTTTTTTTAAATGCATAGCAAGAAGAGTAATGGAAAAAATACTTTCAATGACCAAGGTCACTAAAAATATGGGTGATCACTGTTGTGCTCTGTATTTTTAATTGTTCTGATCAGCAAAATGAAACCCTTTATGTATAAAAGAGCATTAAACATAAAAGCTACGATATAGACATTATGGATATGCTTATGCCTATGGATGATCAAAGTACCAAGAAAAGGCACGCATTGCATTTGTTTTCTTATTGTACTTTGTATTGTTACTCTTATTGTGTTTCTTCCCTTTTCACATCATTAGTTAAAATATTATTAAAGGGTATTTGAAGAGTAAAGGGGGAGGTGTCCATGGACCAATTTTTTTTTACATGGGTTATAAATCTGGAAACTAATAAATTGTGTGTTAAACGACTTCTTGCCCTCAGCATATATCATGGGAATGAACCAAATGAAGCCCTATATACCCAGAGGACAAAGGAATGCTTCTGTTCATGACCATGATTTGTGAATGGTTCATGGGCTGTCAGCTTCAGAGACACAAAGTGGAAGAAGGGAGTAAAGGGGCAGCAGAGCAGGGCTTGAGTTATAGTGGCTGCGAACAGCGCCCTCTAGGATCCTCACAGACGCAGCAGACATTTCACCTGTCAAATAGGCTCATTTTTAAAACAAGGAGGGATTTATGGATTGATAAATCCAGAAGTGATCGCTTCTCATGCCTGAAATTAATGAATGATGTGCTTCTTCTCATTAATTAGCATATCAGTAAGTTTGAGACACCTTCTCTTCTAGTATTAGAATGCAGGTGTGCAGAAAAACAAAAAAACAAAAAACAAAAGTTTTATCTAGCATGAGTCCATCATATAAAACTGAAGCAGAAACATTATTAAAAGTCAATTTCTTGAAGGAAAAGTGGTCAAAACAAAAAGTAAAAGCACACAAGTTCGATTATAAGTCGCGTTCGCCACATCTTTTCATTACGATTAGTTTAGGGTGGTATCGATAAAGCACGACAAGTACTGTAATTATATGAAACTTCATTGCAGATGTACACATTACATACAGATAACGGAACCTTTCGTTTTGTTTGAACATCTTTTAGATAACTGAAGTTAGCTAACGGCTACTGGCGCAAATTTGTGTTGTGTACGACGGACGCGAATAACAACGAATTTACTTTAGCCTACTTTTAAACAATTCAGCATCAATTTTAAAAGTTCTTTAAAAGCCGAAATTCCTTTAACGACTCGACTGCCATTGACTGCATTGCAGGGAATCCCTGATTGATTTCTACTGTGAGGCATTGATAGCTCCTGACGCATTTCTCCAGCAGATGTCCCTGTTGTATTGTAAACTCCGAATAGCAGCCATCAGGGCCATTCACCGGTATGTTTGTCCTTGGTTATTAAGTAACAGCTTGGGGGTTTCCTTCTGTGACTGCAATATTTTAGCTTTTTGGCATTTAGTAGTCAATCAGTACCAGGTGTACGTGCCCCTGTTGTGCGTGGCATGCTTCACTTGAACTTCCTGACAGGCCAGAGACAACAGTCAGTGTAATCATTTCCTCTCTCTAGCTCTCGCTCACACATACACAGAGAGTAACACATTGAGATAAAAAGTATGCCTTTGCTGTTCCTCTCTATAAAGCTTACCATATCATATTTGATACACACATTAAGGCCTCTAAATTATCAACATGATCAAAACTGCTTAATAACCTGCTGCACACAAGACATGCCTTCTGCCCTCAGATTGATGCTTTTTTAGCAAGTAATACATGTCTTTCTGCTTTGAAATGCTTTCTGATTTTTATAAAGTAAATGTAAAAATAACTTTTAAATTGTTTGTAACATTTCATCTGGACTTGGTTTGCCTTTTCCTCTGTTAAAATGTATCAAATCAAATATGATACACAAGGCTTTTGATGAATATTTCTTTGTACATATCTCAGTCATCATTGTATTGCATTGCATTATGTGTTTCACCCGCACCCCAAAATAAAAACTACAGAGATTTAATAATAAAGCTAAGCATTTAAATATCATCTTTCAAGACATATCATTGACAAATATAGAGTGACAGCTGATATTTATGGTATATGGTAATAAAGGTCTCATTGTTTTACGTTACAAGCTTCAGAATTTAATCATATTTTGGACATATAAGTTTCAGCAGCTGCACCAAATGCACATTTTTACTCAGTTTGAGCCTATGAATAAAACTGAGGTGTCTTTTCTCCATACAAGCCGAAGTGTATTAAATATAATACTCTACACAAAACATCTGATTTTGTGAAAAACATTTCTTCTAAACATTGAATAAACTGTACCATTAAAAAACAAAAACAAAGATTTTCTGAATATTATTTTATATGTTAGCCCCTACAGGGTTAGCACATACTGATCATATTGACCTTTTAACCTTTTGAGGGTTTAACATTTATTGCATTCTTCATACTGCAAACTGACACAGCTGACTCTTCAGTCACTGACAGTTGAAATGTTGTAATTGATCAGCAAACCAGGAATAAAGTAGAATAAACAAAGATATAAATTATGGCACAAAACAAATCCTTTAGAATGGTCATACTCCAGGATTGATTTTTATAGAACTTTAACAAGAACAACTTTGACATTAAACAGAATACCTGCTATCTCACAAGAGACAAATTATCATAACTTAAAGGGATACTCCACCCCAAAATGAAAATTTTGTCATTAATGACTTACCCCCATGTTGTTCCAAACCCGTAAAAGCTTCGTTCGTCTTTGGAACACAATTTAAGATATTTTGGATGAAAACCAGGAGGCTTGAGATTGTCCCATAGACTGCCAAGTAAATAACAGTGTCAAGGTCCAGAAAAGGTATGAAAGTCATAGTCAGAATACTTCATCTCCACAAGGATGCGCTGTTTCTATGTGTATTTAGCTTTGATTTGAAAGAAAACAGCGCATCCTTGTGGCACGGCTGATACAGAAGAGCATACGTAGCATACGGTGATATGGAGAGACACAGAGGAGACTGCTGACAAAGGAATTGTTGAATAAAGTTGTTTTCTTTGCTTACAAAAAGTGTAAGCTTCATATAACCTAGATTGCAGTATTCTGATGACGACTTTCATACCTTTTATGTACCTTGACACTGTTATTTACTTGGCAGTCTATGGGACAGTCACAGGCCTCACGGTTTTCATCCAAAATATCTTAAATTGTGTTCCGAAGACGAACGAAGCCTTTACGGGTTTGGAACAAACATGGGGGTAAGTGATTCATGGCAAAATTTTCATTTTGGGGTGGAGTATCCCTTTAACTCAAACTAAGCAATTCAACCAAATATATACTTTTACATTTTAAATAACAGTAAAATAGATCTCACAGATTATCCACACATCGCCTTCACCTTCTCGCCCATCTCCACAGAATGATGCAGCGACAGATCCCTTTCCAGAAACAGTCTTTTCTGTTCACAGCTGGCAAGTCTGCAGGTGAGCCAGGTGGAGAGGGTGCAGCCCAAGATGCCCAGGCTGTCCAGGCAGAGGAAGGCCAGGTGCAGATAGTACAGGCTGTTTGTTCGTTTCACCATTGCATGCACAAACTGGACATTGAGAATTCCCCCAATAAGTCCACAAACACAACAAGCTGAAAACAGGATCATCTGTAATGAGAGGCAGGACAAAACGGGTATGAGATAACAGTAATTATGCAGCATTACTAACTATATGAAACAGGTTCTTATTGCATGTTAGTATCACAAGAGTGATAAAGCAGGGATTACAGACAATGTTTACAAATTGGTGTCAGTGGCTTACAATGGATGTTATCTCTGTGAATGTGTGTATAGATTAGATAAGAAATATTTATAATGTTGCGCCTTGCGTCTCTATACTCTTACAGTCACTCCAGTTCGTTTCTTTGCACACAGTATCCCACATAGTCCACAGACAAGAAACTGAAAAACAAGAGATGTGTTACTAATTCTAGAACAATTTCAAATGACACATTTTGGATATCATATTTTAGTTTCACACTGGAAATTGTGATGTTAGAAATCACAATGATTGACTCTAAGCTTAAAAAGAAGTATAATAACAGTATGTAAACTGTTTTTTTTTTTAAATGTAATACTTTAAAATCATACAAATATAATATAATATAATATAATATAATATAATATAATATAATATAATATAATATAATATAATATAATATAATATAATATAATATAATATAATATTATGTTCTTTAAGACATACTGTAGGTCATGTGAATGATTATACTTGAATGACTGATTTACAATTGAATAAATTTTTTTTTTTTTAAATTGACAGAAAAATATAATATTCATCCATCCATTCTGCAAACCTGTATGTAATATAATATAATATAATTAATATAATAATGTGCAAGTAAAAGGTTTACTTGCATTACTGCATTAAATCTCGTCAGGTTTAAGAGAAAAATTGGGTTAAAATTACTTGATTTGATAAGCAGAGTAAAAATCAGCAGATTTATTCAGGTAAAAATTCACCATTTTATCTGCATTTTATATATATAAGATTTTCATTATACATTTTTGCTGATAAATATATTAATATAGTATATTAGTCTCGTGCAGAAGACACATTAAGGTCTTTTACTTACACACACGCCGCTCCATATCGGTGTGGAGAAGGAGGTTTGGCTTTTCTGTAGCCTGCAGGGTTGTGTGATCCCCAGCACACCCAGAGAGATGCAGGACACCCCGAGTCCCATATGAAAGACAGAGAGGACCAGCAAACTCCAAACAAGCACTCGCTTGGTGCACATGCTCCTCCAGGCATCATTCCTCGCACTGTGAGAAAGAGTCAAAGGCAGAAAATCCCTCTCTCACCTCGCCAGCCAGCTATGCAGATCTTCCGTTACACATTCCAGCTTTAAGAAAAAATGAAGTGTTTAGTTTAAAGTTTAAACTGTGATTTCAGTTTTGCAAGAATTATAACACGTTACCTAAAACAAGCAAAATCAAAATTAAATCTCTGTGCAGCTCTTGTCCTTTATTGAATATAAATGCATGTTTCTCTGATTATATGCAGCTGGACAGTTTGTGATATGGTCACACAGGTCACATGACTACCTGACCTTTAACACACAAACCATAAACTTATGCAGCCTTCTAATGGTCTAGGTCCCTGAATGAGGGATAGTTCAGTCAAAAATGAAAATTCTGTTATCATTTACGCAGCCTCGTGTCATTTCAAACCTGAATGACTTTCTTTCTTCTTCTGTAAAACGTATGGTTCAGGTTATGACTTGAACTTTCTTTTGAACGTGTGGTTCAGGTTAGTGGGGTCCAAATAAATGGTGTGTTTTTTTGGGGGGGTTGGGGGGTGGGGGATGTGAATTAAAGAGATATTCCACCCCAAAATGAACATAATTTCTTCATCCTCATGTCATTTCTGTCACATTATGGATCCAAAGAGGATGACGGTAGACTAGGAAGGTTAGAAGTAATGGCTTGGTTTATTAAACAAAGTAAACGCAGGTAATCCACAGAAGAATATTAATGAAATAGTGTTCACTTAAATAGCAGACGTAGAAGAAAGGAACTTATATACACAAGATAACAAACAGAATACAAACAGGTTTGATATAATTAATGAATAACCATAATAACAAACTAGTGGCAGGAAAATGAGAACAAAGATAACAGGCAGGTAACTAACTAGATAACAGGCAGGTAAAACAGGAACTGAACACAATGAAAATGACACCAATTTTAAACCTGTCTGCATTTCTTTCTTTTTGAATAATGTTGGTAAGTTTTCAGTTTTGGGTCCCACTGACGTCCAAGATACTAGTTACCAACATTCTTCAAAATATCATCTTTTGTTCCACAGAAGAAAGAAAGTCTTGCAGGTTTGGAACAACATGAGTTTAAACGATGAGAGTAAATGATGACAGAATTTTCATTTTTGGTTGGACTTTCACTTTAAGTCTAAATATTTAAACATTATTGGCAACATATCCGACGGAGGTGACACCTCACTGTTTCTATCTGACAAATTTAATATAACTGTAGTTTAACAAATGCATTATGACAGTCATGACTCTGAAATAGCTCAGTGGGGGGAAAGAGATCTATTTTTATCTTTCATCATTACATAAACTCAAGATACATGGCCTACTATCCGCACTGATGTGCTCAGATCCCCTCAGTGAGTGTGACACTGCTTGGTCACCCTCTGCATGTGATCTGGTGAAAGGGTCCTACGACAAAGGCAGTCACATCTCATTAATCTCAGTTTGATGTGCCTCAGTGCTTGTGAAAACAGGGGCTGTGATACTGCCGAGTATGACCGCTCTGTGCTGATTTACCTCCAGGCACTTCTCACACACTCTCTGAGATATACAGAGATCTCTCCGCCTCAAACCTTCATTAAAAAGTGTTAAATTGCCCCACTGTATTTTTCAGACCAAACAAGCAAACTAAAAACGTAACTGGTGATGTTATTAAAGTAGTTCTACACTGTAACACATGGTAACTTCCATATTTATACTGATTTAACCCATCAAAATGTGTTTTGTTTGTATAAATTAATATATTGAGGTTGATTCAGTAATGAAAAAAAAAAATGGACTAGAATAAAACCAATTCATGTTGCCATTTTTGTGTAATATAAAACAAATGCTGTCCATATACTCTCATTCAGTATTTTTAATGTCTTTCCCTTTCTTCCTTATGCTTCTTAAAGGGATAGTTCACTCCAAAAATGAAAATTTTGTCATCATTTTCTCACTCGTGTCGTTCCAAACCCGTATGAGTTTCTTTCTTATGTTGAACATAAAAGTAGATATTTTGAAGAATGCTGGGTAATCAAACAGTTGATGGTCCCCATTGACTTCAATTTCTATTTCTATGGAAGTCATTGGAGACTGACAACTGTTTGGTTTTTCAAAATTCTATAAAATATATTTTTTGTGTTCAGTATAAGAAAGAAACTTGTACAGGTTTGGAATGACATGAGGGTGAGTAAATGATGACAAAATTAAAATTTTTTGGTGAACTATTCCTTTAAATGGCTTCTTTGACTGCATTCTAAGCCTTGTTTTTAAAAGGTTTTGATTTTACTTTACTGTGACCTGCTAGCTGATTTTAGAAAAGAGACTGCACTGCGCTGGAGGTCACTGTGTTGAAGCGGTGCTGTGTGAAGCCTGCTGTTTTCCCTGTTTGTGCCTCTGAAGTGTGAAGCCAGTATGTTTTCCGGTCATTACCATTGTTTTTCTCATTAACGTGTGGGTGTCCCAGGCACTGTGGAGCCCTGCAAGTTCTGAACTGGATGGACATGCAGGACATATTGCCCACACAATACTCATGGAGCATGGAGAGTAAACTCTCATTTCAATCAAATATTTATTCTTTGTTTCACTGTTTTATTCTGCTCTGTCATTAGTTTTCTAGTTTTTGTGATAGGATAAAGATTTATATAAATTCTTTGTACTCATAATTTGCACCCTACAGAATATTTTAGAGCTTGGCATAAATGAAAACTGTATATTAATTATGAAAATGCCCATGGAGTTTTAAGACTTAATCATTTACATGAATATTCCAGGAAATCGCACTTTCAAAAATTAGGCTTCTTCATACATCAAGTTTTTTCAAGATAGTTGTGAAAATAAAATCTACAATAAAATCTTGATTTTTATCATATTTTGATACTGTTTTGGATATTATGTAAATAGATCATTTTACCTGTAGTTGTTCACTGCATGCACAGCTGCTCCGTTGTACTCTCAATGGAGCTTACTAAACTAAAACCAAAATCACAGAGACCTAATCTTAAAGGCATTCACACACTAAACTCATCTGTGCTTACAAAATCATATTCATCCTAGCTATTAATCTAAATAACAAACACCTAACTGGCCAAAACTCCATAAAAGACTTTTATTCCACCTCATTTCACTGTAGGTAATGACCTTAATTCTTAAAGCTGAATTGGCTTTGCTCTATTACGCAATGGATGCCAAGGGTGAGCTACTTGCAGAATGGAACAAACCAGTCCTTGAGAATTTCTTAGCTTCTTTGTGAGGTAAAACGTACCATTTCTTCACATACCAGACGCTATGATGTAACACCATACAGTATGAAAACAATGGCTAAGGCTTCTCACCAAAAACACAAAGAGCAGTGAATGATGTTTGGAAAGGAACAGAAACTTTCTAGTAAGTTATTGGCTTGGCTATTTTTCATTTCTTTCACTTTGAAAAACACTCTTATTATCCCCAGCTTTATCAAGCCTTTACTGGGCCTCATGCTATTTTAGTAGATCTGCCGAATTTCATATGTGTACAACCAAACCTTAAAGTAAAAAGGTAAATTCAGAACGTCACTGAGGTTTTTGGTACAATGTTGGTGTACCTAATGTAGTGTATTATTATCAGTCATTTACAAATAGGCACAGCAACACCCATTGATTGTGTCTCTTGGAATTCTTTCAGATTTAAAAATCAAGTCATGTCTGGGAAAGCTTCTTTATCACATTAAGGTTTTAAACATTTTCTAAACTTAAAAAAACAACAAATTATATAATAACAGATCTATACAGTTGCCATAGTGCAAATAACATTCAGAGTAAACAGTCAATGCCTTCAGAAATGGAATAAGCCTATTATATATCTAGAAAAAATCATCCAAAAGCAGACTCAATCATTTGGAATGAAACTTATTTATATATAAAATGAGTCCTGAGCTAAAGAGAAGTCATAAACTAGGTGTGATAAATCAAAAGGTGTAATAAATGACAGTCACATGTCAAGACTATCATGCAAACTGTTTCTTTATTATTGGGTATTCATAATGACTCTTATTGGCGACCAATTCCTTTGACATTCTTAACCTTTTCCTGGACTTTTATACTAGTACTACACAATCATGACTTGGTAAAAGGCCAAATATAGCTTAACCAAACTTTAAGAGGGTGACACTGAACAATGAAACTCTTAGCAGGATAAGGCCTAAGTAAACATGCAAGTTAAATAAGCAACAGACACCACAGGAAAGGGTGAAGGACATTTTGATGTGCAAGCACGTTTAGGGAAGATTGGGAATTTGAAGAGACTATGCTTGTGTGTGACTGAGAGCACTTGAGATCTCCAAGCAACCGTACTTTGGATAGTCTAGCATAGCTGAAGGCTAATGAGCTTTATGAATATCGTGTATTGTAAAAAAGACTAGGTCAATGGAGAATCCACTGGTAATTGACATATTTGAGGCTGAGTTGCACATCACTGCACTTCTCATAATGCAATGTAGATATAGTGCCATGTGTTGTAATGATGCTGCATGTAGTGCATTTCCCATTAAATCAAATAAGATATTTTAAACAATGTTTACTGAAGTAATTTCAAGATTAAAATACATGAAAACATTTTATTATTAACATCTTTGCCCTTTATGATAGAGCTCCTTCATGCCAAAACATTAAAGTTTAATTATAATAAATCTCAAAATGTATTAGCATTAAAAAATACAGCAATACAAAACAGATTTTAAAGACTCTTCTAACACAGGAAAGGCTTGCAATTATACAAGGACCCTCACTCTTAAACACTGCAGTTAGTACATTTAAAATGACAACTAGAAATACACAAAATATAAAAATATATCAAATACAGTTTTGCAGTATCATACAAAGATATGACGTTAGATGTTAAACCTAGTATAATGGTACATCCTTGGATAGTGAAATTATCAATATACACTGACACGGATTAATAATGAGTCACATTCCAAGAGGGCCTAAATGCATGTAACACTTATACCAGATATTCTACATACAGCTTCAAATATTAAAATGTATTTATTTAGACACTTACTGTTTAAGCAAAACTGTTTAAGTAAAACAAAGAAAGGAGGTAACCTTGAGGCAGTTCATCTATAATGAAAATGTTTCAGATTCCATCTCTATCAAAATTAATTACCAAATCTTCTCCTATTTCTCTTTCCACCAACAACCCTTAAAAGCCTTAACATTGCATAAGGGACTTAGTAACAACTCAGAATCTTTTAAGAACCAGACAACTGTTTTCACAATTTCAATGTCACAGTGAATACCACATGAATACAACACATAAAATATACAGACAGGTGTACAGTAAAAAAAATATTCAGTACTTTTCAGATAACAGGGTAGATGCCACCTAAAGTCGATATTTATCACGTCAAAAATATGGCACAGCTATTAGTATGAACTCAGCAGGATCACCTCAATATGACGTGCAGGTGCTCCAGGAGTCGTCTCCTAATCTCTGAGGAAGGCGGATGCCCTTAGGACCTCCATACAGTTGACAGTAATGAGAGCTCCAGTAATCTGTCTCCACTGCTTGGTCACTGGGCTCTTCATTTTATCCAGGGCCAGGTGAAGGTCCTGGATCATATCCCTGTAGCCATCCCCATACTGCTTACTCCAGGAATACAGGAAGTCATATGCAGGCTTCCACATTGACTATTGAATGAAGTAAAACAATAAATCAAATCTAGTAAAAATATATTTAGATGTCAAAGGGCATGACAAGGTTTAGGTTAGAGCTTATTCTGTCGATCTGTCAATGATGAACGTCAAAGTGAGTAATATGATAGTAAATTGAACAAGGTATTTAATGATTTATTTTACTTGTATGTTTTTGATTTTAGCTCACCTGGGCACTAACTTCTCCATTTTTCCCTTTGTGTGGTGCCTCATAAGCAGCAATCTGGGCATTGGAGAGCTTCCAGAGTCTCTCGGCAAGTTCCCGCCATCGCACTCCCAGCTCGACTGCTGTGGACAGAATCACTATATCCTGGATGAGATGGGCTACTACACCTTGAACATCCATCTTTAACAGCCCCTGTGGGGAATACCAATCATTAATAAAATTTGTTTCCCTCAGATTTTTGTTCTACACATAAATGTACATCAGAATAAAAGTTGCATACATTGATAAGCTCATGCTGGAACTTTTTCTTGATCTTCTCTGCATGACAATCTTCCTTGAGCTTTTCTAGAACACAAGCTACCTTCTCTGCCTCTGTGTCAGCGTGTCTCCTGGAGATAGTGTCAATTGAGACCTCGGAGTAACCAAGAGCCTCAGCGAAGGTTCTCCAGCACTTGACATGCTCTGTGACCAGGGTCTGAATACCAGAGTACATGTAGGTGAGTTTTTTAAAAGGAATTGTCATATTGTCCAAGAGGACTGATGTGGTGAGGTTAATTCCAGTGAAGTCGATGACTTGATCCTTGGTTATGACCTTCAAGTTCTTGCAGTGCACCAAGCCAACTCTTCCTCGAAGAAAGCCAATGTACCATTCCTTTACCTTCATATGACCAACAGATCTAACGGTTTCTTTCGAAAGCAAAGCAATTGTATCACCTTTGAAGTATTCCAGAAGATATTCCACTCTTGGTTGTCTGAGAATCGATTTCATTGCTATCCCATACCAATGCAAATCCACAGGTCTGTCCCGAAACTTCTGGGTAAGGATCTCTGGGATTGATTCCTCAGGTATGGGCGTGGAATGAGTTACTTCCCTCTGCCGATCTGTTCGCCTGTGGTTGTGTTTTTCTGACCTCAGAGGGGTAGCTTCAGGGGAGGTGAAGTTGAAATCTCCCAAAGTGAGACTGTTTGGATCCTTCACCTGAATGTTGAGTTTGAAGGGACACATTTCACCTCCACTCACCTTGACCAGATCTAACGGTAGATGAAGCACTTTTCCTGCTTTAAGCTGCTCCTGCGTGACCTCTTTATTCAGATCCACTGGTTTCACTTCGAAGTTTGTATCCAACACCCTAGAAGCAATTTGAAGATCTTTAAGACCATGTGGGTTGAACTGATGCTTTCCCCAAAGCTCCAAGACAACAGGAGGCAGGTTCCTGTCACCCCTCTGGATATCAGAGAAAGGGAGCCTGGGTGGAATATTATCATGGCTCGATATGACCAGCACCACTTTGAGCGATGGGTGTATGTGCTTGGGACCATAGACGGCCACCGTGATATGGCGATCCAAGTAATCCCACACTGACATAGCAGGTTGCTCCAAAACTGTGGCCTCGGCAGCAGTTATGACATACATGCGTGATTTTAAATCAAAGAGCTTCATCTGTAACATGTCATTGTATATGTAACAGTCTTTCATCTTCTGATAAGGACCTTCTTTTCTTTGAGAGGCTAGACCCACGAATGAGGTCAGGACGTGGCTTGTAGGGTCACTTTTTACTTTGGCAGCCATTCTCATCTCCAGCGAAATGCCCCCCGAAACATTTTGGTTACTGAGGCTGACCTCTAAAAGAGGACTCAGGGTTGTGGTGTAGTTGTTGTTTATTCCAGCAGGAGGATCGAGTAGTACTTTGAGGCCAATTTCTTGGATCTCACCTGGGGGGACATGTCCCTGAGGAATATGGGCAGTGATATGAGCTTCTGGCAACTGCACAGAGCCACCGTTGTGGTCGATCTTGCAGAAGATTTGAATGTCTGTGGCCTGAGTCTGGGCCCATCCAGGACTTTGTTTCATTAGTCTCAGGTCCAAACAGGACCTGGTTAGTTGCCTATGACTCAACCAAGCCATTTTGTAAGCTTCTCTGTCATTCTTCAACCACTCAAAATCTGGATTCAGGAAGGGTTCTTGAGAGTTAAGTTTCTTCATCCTCTTATCTTCCTTCATCTCAAGGCTGTCAAGTATATCCGAGGCACTTCTCCACCTCCCAGATCGGTTTAAATTGTTTTGTCTGGGTGCTAAAAAATGGGCAAAGTTTGTTTCATCGGAGGATGTGCTTAGTGAGTCCTCGTTAATACTGTCAAACTGAGATAAGGGATCCTCTTTCAGCATCGACACACCAGAGTCATAATTGCTGGTGTGGACGATTTCATTTAAGAATGGATTTGACTTGCCCAGCTGATTCCAGAAGGGGTTGGTAGTTTGTTTTGGATTTTCAATTTCTTTCGGTAGGACAGGCCACTCTGAGGTTTTTCCAATCTCATAACCATAGCCCCCTAAGAGAATAGAAGATATCAAATGTCAACACAGACAAGAAACAAAATCCTAATACATATATTTTTTTGGAAAACTAGATCAGTTTGAAAAGTATGTTTGTGGAGCAAATAAGAAAAAATGTCTTCACATTATTAACAAATACTTACCATGAAGGTTGTTGTTGTTGATGGTCACATTCTCGTCTATATCTATAAGCGTCCCCTCCGATCTACTCCGAAGCAGATTCCCTGCATGACTGTTTGACTTTACTTTGGCAGCTGCCATTTTGAATATCCAAGATGAAATGACAACAGTCTTTTCTCTAATGTCAAAGCTATTGAAAAAGGATGAACAAATTAACATTTTTTAATATTGTTCTAATGTTCAAATCTAATTTACATTATTAAAAATAAAAGATTTAACTGCAGCAGCTTGGGTTCAGTAAGTACCCCTTTCTATCATGATCATTTTTACTGTATACTGTTCTTGAGTTGCCTGTATGGTCATTGTAGATTAATTTATTGATGTTTGTTATAGGTTCTTCAGGAGAGTGCTTATCTGAACCAGTATATGCTTTTGGAAAGACCTAGAGAAATATGTTTTATAAATTATGCTTTTCACAAATATTCAGCTTTATTTTCTTCTCAATAATTTGAGTGATTTATTGTTTATTTAAACAGTAAACAATCACCAATAGACATTTACAAACAAATAACTCAAACTTTATGGATAAACAGACTCAATGAGTCAATCAGTGAAACTTCTCTTGTTGTTTTGAATCACTTCTTCTGTCTTAAGTCTCTGAATCACTGTCCAGTATCCTCTCTGTGCTGTCTCCGGCAATGACTCATTATCATTAATGCATGAAAACAGGTCTGTCTTGTCTAAATATCAGTGTGTCTTTGACAAGGCTTTGTCTCGGTGGTGAAGGGCTGAGTACTCTATTCAAATCAACACGCGCTAACACGCCCTGCATCAGCCACGTCACAATACACCTGTTTGTTTTGTAATGCATGCAAACGTCATCCCATATTAAAAACATAAGCGTTCTATTCTAATGCGAGTTTCTCTATTAAATAAATAAATGCAATAATTTAAGGATTAGCCTATTAAAACGCCATAAGGACACACATTCCACGCTGTACTCGTGCACAGACAATCTATTTAAATCAAAACACGTGAAAGACTTGATGTAGTCAAATGCGCCTTTTTATATTCATGCTTAGTTTGGACAAACAGCCTATATAACTGAAATAGATTATTTTAAACTATTTAAACTTAAAACACGTACCTGGAACATGGTAGTTTCCCCACTCAGTCCTTGTGCGAACTTTTTAATCGTCGGGGAGTGTCACCGACTATACACCTTACACTTCTGTGTGCCTCTGTCTGCTTGAATAGTGGAGAAGTGCACACTGGGAAACGTAGTACCAAACAGTCAAACAGTTTTATTCAACGTCATTCCCTGGTTCTCAGTTAGACTCCAGCACCCACAAGCCTCCTTTTTATTTGCGCAGTGAGCGTTGCAACACCTGAAACTCCAAGGAAAAGGTGGTTTCGGTATGCAAATTCATGAGAGGGGAAAGAAATGTTTTTATGTTTAAAAATAATAAATGGAATAAATTACAGCAATTCAAATTTCTATCACAATATTATATATATATATATATATATATATATATATATATATATATATATATATATATATATATTCTTTGTATTAATAGTTGAAACTCAACAAAGCCAAGTCAGATAGAGAAAAACGTTTTCTAAAACTAGTCTATATGAAATTGAAGAAATGATCATATGTTTTCAGATGTTCATAAAGATGTTCATAAAGACTTATTTGTTTATAGCACTTATTTATGAGGTCAATAAACCGAGAGGCATTTTATATTATTTTATTTTGGAAAAAGAAATGCATGCTCGAAGCTACATTTAAAAAAATTGCATTCATTTTCACTTATTTATTATATTGTTTACATTATGAGATTTAAATGTCATTGAATATGCGTTTCACTATGATTGTGTAGGCCTACTCAAACGTCACAATGTTTATAGCCATAATGTTATGATATAAGCAAAAAAACAGGACATGCCTTTATTTCACATTTCCTTTTTATTTAGCAGAATTAGATTCAAGACAATATTGACTTATGACGTAAGCGTAAGTGAAGGAGTCCTGAAACAACATCAAGGCTCATTAACACGATTAAATGTCAGTGACCACCCTCTACTGGTTAACTTTAGCTAGTTCAGATATGCACAGGTAGCACATGGTAACCATTTCGTAAACATTAGTTTATTTAACAACGAACAATGCTTTTTAAAAGATTACTTGTTACTGTTAATTTACAAATATTATTGTAATTATCGTTTAGTGCTAATTCATGTTCGTGCATAAGACATAAACTATAATATAACTATATTATTTGGCACATCTTGCAATAAAACTAACATTAACCTCAAAGATTAATAAATGCTGTAAAATTATTGTTTATTGTTATTTAAAAGAAATACCTAATGATTAAAACATGTAATGTTCATTTGAAAAAAAAAAAAAAACATTTGTATTTGTTTTTTATTTAGTGTTTTGACCTATGTATTTGAAAAAAGACAGCCCTATAGTAATTGATTACATGTAATCTGGATTATGTAATCAGATTCCATAAATTAAGTACATCATTTATTGAATCTCCCTAATTATTCATAATTTTTCTCTTTGAAATGTTCCTGTAAAATTTTACTGTGTGTCATACGATTTAGTTTTGACTATATTTACAAATGTTTTTATTTTACATTTTTATGATTATGTATTAGCCTTAATGAGCTCACTATTCACTCTCTATAACCTCACTAATGTAATGTTTAATGTATTTTATGATGTTGATATCGAAAAATGGAATATATTTTCTTTCTTATACATATAGCTTTGTGCATATATAGACAGACAGATAGATAGACAGACAGACAAACTTGGAAAGAGTGCATTCATTAAATATGTAATTTATTAAATATGTCAAAATAAGTCAGAGGTTAACAAGTTAACAAAATGATTAACATGCTTCCAGGCAAAAATAATAATAATGAAAAAAAATAAAAAAAAGGTCTACATTTATAATGCAGCCCAAACACTCAAAATTAATAACAACTGTGTTCACAGTTCATGCCACCAAAACGCTCTCAGTAGGAATACATGCTGAATACATGCAAAAAAAGAAAAAAAAAGAAAAAAGAATCAAGTAACACAACAACTTGGAAAGAGTGCATGACACATTTATTAAGTATGTCCAAACAATTCAGAGGTTAACAAGTTTAAAGGTAACTTCATGACAACAGATTCACATCCTTCCTAAGATCAGCACTGATAATGCTGCCCTAACATTCAAAATTAATAACAACTGTGTTCAGAGTTCATACCACCATCACCCCAAGCTTAAGGTGATCAGATAAGTCGGAATGTCCCAAGAAAGAATGTTTTTATTTCTTGAACACTGGCACACAAAGTTGATTTAAAAACAGATAGGGTTATATAACCTTAAAGGGGTCACATGATGTTGCTAAAAAGAATATTATTTTGTGTATTTGGTGAAAAGCAATGCTTTAATGCTGTTTAAGGTTCAAACTAAATTAGGTAAATTTTTTTCCACATACATTATTGTTGCTCCTCTATGCCCCACCTTTCTGAAATGCATAGTTTTTTATAAAGCTCATCGGTCTGAAAAGTGAGGTGTGCTCTGATTGGCCAGCTATCCAGTGCTTTGTGATTGGCCGAATACCTCAAGCGCGTGATGGAAATGTTACATCGCTTACTATACTTTGATGCGTGTCCCAGTCAGAACACCGGCATGACAAGACAAAAACAATAAAACCCATTACAAATGAGGCATTTGTTGCATCCAGTGGGGACATAATTACAGGTTCTAATGACTTATACTGTGTTTTTACATGTTGCATTGCATCGCGTCGCGCCGCGTAAACAAACCATGTCTGCTTTTGTGATCGGAGAAACGACAAACAACAAGCTCTACTCTACACTGCTCAAAACTCACGTTTGAATCATCAGTGGCAAATCCTTTAAATATGAAAAAATACTTACAGGCTGTGAGTCAGAACACCCGGCATTGTAGTCTTATCTCCCAGGATCAGGAAAAAGTCCTCCATAAAATGTGTTGCACACATCTAAATATTAGGGTTGGACTGTTCTGGAACAGTGTTGTAAATACAACTTAACCACTGATTTCTAGTGGTGTTGTCTTTTGGAAGGCCACGCTTTCATTCACAACAAAACAGGGTCTCCACGACATGGCACTGGTGGCAACAGCGAGAATCAAATTTACGCCTTCTTTCTTTGCGTGAACATTTGGGCGGCGTTATGCATTTCTTCCCACATCGTGACGTAGACATGTGGGGCCATTTTATTTGTGGTTGACTCTTGACTCTTAATCTTATAAAGAATATCTCTTTGGGTTTTAGACTTTAGTCTTTGCAACTTTACAGATCTTCATTATGCACCAAGAGCTTGTAACACTCCAAAGAGAAAGGAAAACTTCAAATCACACCATATGACCCCTTAAAATCAGTCATACGTGCCAGTGTGGTATAAAATTCAAGTTTAATTGGTTCTGCAGTTACTGTACATACAGTACTGTACAGTACAGTAAATAGATTTACTGCCTAAAACAAAAATATATATATATAAAAAGTTAATAAAACCCACTTAAAAAATGTGAGCAATATATAAACGCAAATTACAAAGGACAAAGGTAAAATCCTGTAGGCATACTCAAATTCCATTTATAGTCTTGATGTGTAACCCTGTGTAAAAGTCAAGTTCACAAGTTTATCAAAACATAAATGTATGGTATCTTGTTGTGAAACTGTCTGTGTTCAATGAGAAACTTGACTGTACAGGTTTCATACATTTTAAAAGGAGGAATTTTGCTCAGAGCATTCTTTCTTATGCGGGTTCATCTTGAGAAGATTGTCAAACCATGTTGATGGACCTGTAATGCTTCCATCACATAGAGACAAATATGCCAATTATCTCTTAGATCCTGTACTAAAGTTCACAGGTGCAACTGAGTTTATTCATGAAACCACAGTTATATAAATAGAAAGACTGGTTTGCATGTGGCGCCAAAATATGGACAAAGTCACGCTAAGACTGGGTATGCCTGCATGTTTGTTGTTAATATGTGTTAGAGGTCGATGTAGCTCCAAAAACAACTCTTAAAAGAACTTTATGTAGACATTGTCTTAGGTTTGCTCTTAGAAATGTTGTTAATGCAAAGAGCACTGAGAAGAATGACGATATTGTATGAATTATGGTATATGTAAAGATGATATTTGTTATTTAATTAATAAAAGCAATTGCTGCATATCGAAAGTTTGGGTTTGTTTTAAAATCTTAAATAAAAATGCTATAATAAATAAAAATACTATACCATGTTTTTGTAAATGCACCATGGTATAAATTAAAGTACTACTGTACTGCTGATACTGTCACCAGACTTTTAGTAAGGGAAATTCTCAACTGAATGTTCAGAATCTGGTTTAGAATGTTGTTGATGTAATACTGATGACAAATTATTTGACTAAGACGACTTAAAATCTAGTGTTGTTTCATTAAAGTCAAAGTTTTATAAATACAACATTGACGAATATTTCCCCAACACACAAAGTCATTTCTGCGCCTCTAGCCTCATCAAACAGAATTGCAAGAACTATGACAGTATTCAAACAGGTTTCTCGATCAAACTGATAACACCGCCCCAAACTCACGCCATTAGATGCTCTTGTCAAGATGCTCAGAAAAGCAGAACAATAAGTTACTTAAAAACGCTGAGTCATAGCGTTTAAGTATCCCATATCTTCCTTATATAACCTAGACCTATATATTTCCACATATTAAACTTTGATAGGAAGTATTTTACGTCGAAAAAAATAGAACGTCCCCTTTAATCAGAACACTGATGGAGGCGAAAGCGCAACAAAACGGAAAGCTTTGAAGGTAATTCCTAAATACCCTATACAAATTTTAATGCACCTCAAATTTCAAATTTTAATGTTGAACTCTTAGTAGGACCAAAGGTCGCGCCTTCTTATCAGGTCATCTTTCATGTTTTTTTTCATATAACCCTATTTAACACCGATTTACCCGCTATAAGGGCAAAAGTCACAGTTTCTCTCCTTTGCACGCCTACATCTTTTGTGCAGTGTTGACTCAGGAAGAGGCGTGTCCAGGTATCACACACGCTATAAAACATCATGTAACAGAAGGAGAGTCTCAGCCTGTTGTATCTACACACTGTCTGTCCGATTGGAGCTTTTGTCATCACCACATGGGGTAAGCCGGAATAAAAAATATTATTTGCATATTGCAAATATTTTTATTTATTTATTTAATTAATTTTTTTTGCGTAGCCTACTGTTTAATTTAGTCTAGAATTTCTGGTAAACAGCCATTAAAATGTTTATTTTTTATTTACAAATGTGAATATGGGTGACAGAGTTTTTTTTTTTTTTAAATAAAATAAATACTTTTTTAAAGCTAAAATAATTTTATTGTATGCGTTTCCGATTATATCATATTTCAATACACTTCCGTTTATGTTGTAACCGGTTATGTAACATGCATGCGGGTTGAATCAATTTAAACTCAGAGATGAGCTTATGTAATAATAACGCTAGATAATGACAATAAAAACATATATGTAAAACATTTCTTTATGAGTAGGTAAAGGTCCTATATTTATAAGAATATATGAATGCACTAATATGTTTTTCAGTTATAAATCTGTTCATTGCAGCAATACCATTTTTTCATCTCCTCTGAGCATTTATTCGAATAAAAATTATAAAAAAGCCATTGTTAACATTACTAAAAACATTATTTGTTTATTTATTTCTTTAGTTAATTAGTTATAGCTACATGGGCTTCTTGAGTTAAACCTACCTTTAAGGTTCTTTGGAGATTTAAAATGTTCTACATGTTACATTTACTCTATAAGTTCTTCAGATGAGTGTCTTTGTTTCCTTTTAAATCACCATTACATTGATTGTTTTCTTAAAAATGCAGAATACATTTAAAAAAAAAGGTATCATCAGAATGCAGAACCTTTTTAAACGTGTACATCTTTTTGAACCAGCATTGCTTGGAGCGACTGTTTTAATTGTGTGTGTTTTAATTAATTAATTAAATTTTTTATCTAGCAACACAAACACTGTGCTATCACAATGAAAGAAGAGCCGAGTGTTCAGTCGACAGACCCTCCTCCTTACTTGCAAGGTGTGTTCTACATATTCATTTACATTCATTTTTCTTCCCAAAATGACTAGCAGCCAACAATATTCATAATACACAATGGCAAGTCTAAAATAAAAATTAGATCAATTAAATGGCAGTTCTAAATACATGTATATCTATATCATTTGTCTAATTTGTAAAATGCTGCGTCATTTAGAGTTAATTATTTATAATCGACAGACACCTTAGACTTACGCCACCAGTAATTTAATTAAGCATAAACCTCTTTTGTGCAGAGGTGATCCCCGAGGGCTTTGTCAACCTAGCCTACACCCAGGATGAGAAACCTCAGGAAGACAAACCAGAGGAGACCTCTGCGAAATCAAAGGGCAAAGGGTAAATTTGTCTGATTTGTATTAGATTGTTTTAGATGAGTCTTGTCGTATGTAAGTAGAATCATTGATAATAAAAATAAATGTGTCTATAAACTACAGTCAGAAATGAACCAGAACTGGGGGCAAAAATTCCCCAGAAAGTTTTCAGAATTCTCTAGATTTTTAAAATGTTCATCAGTACACCTCTAGTGTTTTTAACTGATAATCTAATACAGGGGTTTCAAACCGGGGACCCCTAGGGGTCTGCAAGGCAAGACAGTCGATGTACAATTTTAGGGAGAAAAAACAAAACAAAACAAACACAATTTTGTCTTAAAATCTTAATTCGACATTTATTGTTATTATTTGACATTGGCTATTTATTATAAAACATTTTTAAAAATATTTATCATTTATTTATTATTTCTATTTCATTTGATATTTATTTGAGAGCCATATTTTTAATATAAAGTTAACTAAAAATAACAATAAATTTGGTTTTTAATTAATTTGTAACACAATTCTAACTGTAATTTTGTGACAAAAATATGTGTTACTGTTGCTTAGTATTTACAAATTTAAACAATTTAAAATATTATAATGTCTCTTTGCCATTGCTACCAGCTTGCTCATTTTATTTGTTTATTTATTTTTTTCAGTATTCTATGGAAAACCACTTTGGAACTATATTGTGAAAAGCAATATTCAAAAACATTTGAATTGTATTAAATACATTAAATAGTCAAATAATATTTGTATAATTTTTTTTGGTTATAACATAAATGACAATTACTTCATTAAAAAAAGGAAGAAGGCATACTTGTGGTCTAAAATTTTGTACTTGCAAACTTTAATATTTTATGTCATTTATATTTATAATATTCTGTTCTATTTTTGCTATGGATTTAGACACCATAGTGACTGTATCAATCTTTATTTGACCCTCTACCTCAATTCTATTCTTAAAAAAAAAACTTTGCCCTTTTAGACTCTATTTATTTACTAACTGCTTTAATTTAAATAAATAAATAAAACTAGCTTATCTAATCTTTTTGTATTCTATCTGTTTTCTTTTTTATTATACAATTAACAAAAGCAAAAAAAAAAAAAAAAAACCAAACAAAAAAAAAACAGCTTGCTCTATTCTTTTTCTATTCTACCTTTTTTCTTTTTATTATATAATTTAAAAAAAACTTGCTATGTGTACTGTGTGCACTAATGCACTAAATGTGCATTAAAACTAACTGAGACTTGTTAAAGCACTTGCATATCATTGTTCTTTTGTTGATTTTGATTGCTTCCATTGTCCTCATTTGTAAGTCGCTTTGGATAAAAGAGTCTGCTAAATGACTAAATGTAAATGTAATGTAAATGTAAATGTAAATGTATCAGTTAATTATTATTTTATACATAAATGGATAATCATAATGACATAAATTTATCTTTTATATGCCCCTTAATATGCCTTCATAAAAATAAAAAAATCTGAAACCCTGAAAATTATTTTATTTAAACAATATATTTTATTTTAAATTAAATATTTAAAATAGTGTACCTTAATTATAAATAAATAAATAAATCTGAAACCTTAAATTAACTATTTCTTGTTTAAATAGCAAAAAGGAAAAAAAGTCAAAAAAGAAGACAGAGCCAGTGAAAACAGTTGGGTTTTTTCAGCTGGTAAGTGTGCATCTCTTCTACATCACAGGATTCATTTGCAGCATTGATAAGCAGTGATATAACATGCCGTGATAAGTCCTGAAGACAGCAGTCATGAGTTTGTCTCACATGTTTGTTGTGATGCAGTTTCGTTATGCCACCTGTCCGGAGGTGCTGCTTATGCTGATTGGCCTGCTGTGTGCAGCTGCCCATGGCGTTGCGTTGCCTCTCATGTGCGTGGTTTTTGGAGAAATGACCGACAGCTTTGTTTTGAGTGGGCATACGGCTAATCTGACAGGTATATTTATTAGTACAATAAAGAAACATCCATCTAAATGCGTGTAAATTCATGTGGTTGAAACATAAGTCCTTGTCAAATATATCTCTGTCATGAAGTCTGTCAGAATGGACTGATTTGAATTGCTCATGTAAACTGTACCCTCAATGTTACAGCTCAGCAATCATCTCCTAAATATTTACTTTAATGTGGTTATCTGGTACTACTGGTTTCAGGAAATGTTTATCTCAAATGTTTGCAGGCAACTTCAGCGGAAACTTCACCTACGCCCTCACGAACTCTTCAGTGTGTTTGGCTGGTTCTCCTGAAATAGGCATTGAAGATAAAATGTCAAAGTGAGGAGCCATCTGGTGTCAGATTCATTCTCATTCAGTTCTCCCGTTAATAATTTAGTGAAGTTTCTTAATTTTTTTTTTTTTACATTAGTTGACTAGGTTCTGCAATATTTTCTTTTGTTAGAATCTTCCACTCTTGATGCATTCAGTTCTTTGTTGAACCTTGACCTGATTTGCTGGTTTATTTACACAGACACGCTTATTACTTCGTTGCGATCGGGGCTGCGGTGCTGCTGCTGGGAACGTTCCAGGTAATGCTTTTCCTGCTAACTGCTGCGAAGCAAACGAAGAGGATCCGGGAGAAGTACTTTCATGCCATCCTTCACCAGCAGATGTCATGGTTTGACACGCATCAGATCGGAGAGCTGAACATAAGACTTACTGAGTACGTGAAGTGCAGCCACGTTTCAGACTCTTGTTTCTGTCACCTGATCAGCTCTGTGGTTACGTCTCAGGTGTTTAAGTGTCAGATTTATGCATCTCCCTTCTTTCCCCCAATGCAGTGACATAAACACAATCAACGATGGCCTCGGGGACAAAATCTGTGTGTTTGTCCAGTTCTTCTGCACATTTATTTCTGGTTTCATCATTGGTTTTATCTACGGCTGGAAGCTGACGCTGGTCATTCTTGCTGTCAGTCCCCTGCTGGCAGGATCAGCAGCTGTTTGGTCTAAAGTATGTATTTATTTTTGTAATTTATTTGTAAATATCTTACCTTTTTGTCGCTGATAGATTCTTGTGATGATTAAATAAAATTAAATGATGATCAAATTAACATATTAAATATATATTATTAAAATACAAAGATTGAAAAATTATTATATATATATATTCCCCTTAAATTTTTTTCTGTAATTCTTTTAATATTTTATCGTAATCGTTTTTATTTTTTTTAATGTAAATATCTTACCTTTTTGTCACCTGTAGATTCTTGTGATGATTAAAAAAAAATTAAATTGTGATAAAATTTAAATATAAAATATATATTATTAAAATACAAATATTGAAAAAATATTATATATATTCACCTTCAATTAAAAAAAATCAATAATTTTGTAAATATTATATTGTAATCATTTTAATTTTTTAAGGGAAATATCTTACCTTTTTGTCGCCTATAGATTATTGTGATGATTAAAATAAATTAAATTATGATAAAATGTAAATATAAAATATATATTATTAAAATAAAAATATTGAAAAATGATCATTATATATATATATATATATAAACACTCAATCTATTCAATTTTTTCTGTAAATTAAAATATATATACATTAGTAATATATCTTTTTATTTATTTATTTTTGATTTATTTATAAATATCTTACCTTTTTGTCAAAAAAGGTAAGAATATAAATAAGAATATAAAAACTTTATTTAAAATATATAAATAAAGAAAAAAAAAAAATATATATATATATATATATATATATATATATATATATATATATACACACGTGTGTGTGTGTGTGTGTATACACGTATGTATGTGTGTGTGTGTGTATATATATGTATATATATATATATATATATATATATATATATATATATATATATATATATATATATATATATATATATATATATATATATCTTAATTAAATTTTTTAGTTTATTTGAAAATATCTTCCCATTTTGTCGCCTATAGATTCTTGCTACTCTGACCAGTAAGGAGCTTACAGCATATGCTAAAGCAGGAGCAGTAGCTGAAGAGATTCTAGTCGCTATCAGGACTGTTGTGGCATTTAATGGACAGAAAAAAGCAGTGGAAAAGTGAGCACATTCTGTTCTTTTCACTCATCACCAGAAGTTCACAACTGTTCTGTAACTTAAACAGGGGAGATAAGATTGGGCCTAAATGTCAAGAATGTGATCAAGCTGTTCTGAATGTGTCCATAAAAGATGAATGGTTTTCTGTGACAAACTATTTTCTGTATTCTAGGTATGAGAAGAACTTGATAGAAGCGAAGAATTTTGGAGTAAAGAAAGCCATTACCACTAATGTGTCCATGGGTTTGACACAGTTCATTATATTTGGCACTTACGCGCTGGCGTTTTGGTATGGGACAAAACTCTCTGTGGACGAGCCAGAGAATTACTCAATTGGACGGGTCATCATTGTGAGTGTGTTAAACTTTTTAAAAAAGTTTTATCCGTTTCTGAATAAAGTCACAGCAGGAGATGTTTCTTGACCACCAGCGTTGTTACTTTTGACCGCAGGTTTTCTTCTCTGTGATGATTGGCTCATTCTCTTTGGGTCAGGGAGCTCCAAACCTGGAGAGCATCGCTAAAGCCCGAGGTGCTGCTTATGAGGTCTACAAAACAATTGATATGGTACAAACTTTCAGTCTGCTTTCTTTTTTTATAATGAAGTTCATATTTCTTTTTTTATACCCGTATTGTTATTCTGGAAGACTTATTTCTGTTCCTCTCACCTGGTGCAGCCTCGTCCTATTGACAGCAGTTCAAATGAAGGACACAAACCAGATCATGTGATAGGAGATATTGAATTCAAGAACATCCACTTCAGCTATCCCTCCAGAAAAGATGTGAAGGTAGAGTTGCATATTTTTCCACCTGTCAGGAACTTTTTTATTGATACTATCCATTGTATTTGTTGAAGTTATTACTTAATAAAATTATATTGGTTTTAATTATTATTTTTTTTATAAATATAATTAATAGTTTTAAAAATGATAACCAGTAAATGCTGTTCGTTAAAGATTAATTTAACTTAAAGTGAGCATTAGAGGGTGGCAAAGGTAATTTAAATGTAAAATTAAAGGAAAAGGTATGCACAAAAATCTCAATATCATCAATCATGTGTATAGAGATATAAATTGACTAATACCGATACATTTAAAGGGATAGTTCACCCAAAAATGAAAATTCTGTCATGAATTACTTACCCTCATGTCATTTCAAACCCGTCAGACCTTTGTTCATCTTCAGAACACAAATTAAGATAATTTTTGATGAAATCCGAGAGCTCTCTGACCCTCCCATAGATAGCAATGCAACTACCATGTTCAAGGCCCAGAAAGGTAACAAAGTTGAATATGTTGAAAAAAGTCGTTATTTTTGTTTTCTTTGCGCACAAAAAATTGGCTTCATAACATTAAGGTTGAACCACTGATGTCACACAGACTATTTTAACAATGTCCTTACTACCTTTCTGGGCCTTGAACGTGTCAGTTGCGTTGCTGTCTGTGCAGGGTCAGAAAGCTCTCGGATTTCATCAAAAAATATATTTGTGTCCAAAGATGAACAAAGGTTTTACAGGTTTGGAACAACATGAGGTCAGTAATTAAGCGTGAGGAATTTAAGTCTGTAACGTTGCCTTATAACCAATATGGTACTGATATATGTGACCACAAAACTGAATAAATAAGCTTTCCATTGATGTATGGTTTGTTAGGATAGGACAATATTTGGCCAAGATATAACTATTTGAAAATCTGTAATGTGAGGGTGCAAAGAGATCTAAATATTGAGAAAATCGCCTTTAAAGTTGTCCAAAGAAGTTCTTAGCAATGCATATTACAAAGTAATCAAAAAGTAAGTTTTGATATATTTACAGAAATTTATGAAAAATCTTCATGGAACATGATCTTTACTTAATATCCTAATGATTTTTGGCATAAAATAAAAATCAATAATTTTGATCCATACCATGTATTTTTGCCTATTGCTACAAATATACCCCAGCGACTTGGTTTTGTGGTCCAGGGTCACATATTGTGCATCTATAGAAATTACAACCTACTAAGGACGGATTAAATGTGTCCCTGTGCAGATTCTGCAGGGAATGAGTCTGAAAATCCCTCATGGAAAGACCATTGCTTTGGTTGGAGCCAGTGGCTGGGGGATGTGGGAAAAGATTAAGATTTTGGATTGTTTATATGTTCTTTGTTCATGATTGGTGAGAGTGACTAATGAGCAACCATGAATCATTTCACCTCTCAGTTAAAGCTGCATTCCTTTAATACTTCACGTCACACAAAAAATGATGGAATTCAGTCAGTCTCAGGAAAGAAGAGTTGTTTATTTGATGAAATGTGTACAATTGTAGGTGACTCTTGATGGTCATGATATCCGCTCTCTGAATGTGCGCTGGCTGAGGGAGAACATGGGTATCGTGAGTCAGGAGCCTGTTCTTTTTGGAACCACTATTGCTGAGAACATACGCTACGGCCGTGAAGACGCCACTGATGAAGACATTGAACGAGCCATTAAAGAGGCCAATGCCTACGATTTCATTTCCAAACTACCAGATGTGAGTACTGTACTGTTTCTAAATTAAAGGTTTAGTAAGGTTTAAAAATTGGAGGTAAAAAGACACTCATCTATGTTTTTAATTAAGACAAAGTAGACTTTTTTTAATAATTACTAAATATGAGATATTGTTTTATGTTTTTTTTAATATCAGTTATCAGCCATAACATAAAACGAATTATCTGCCTTTTGATATAGACCAGAATTTTTATATTGGTCAATCCTTACTTAGAAATGTTTTGATTTTTGCATTTTGAGCAGATATTATGTATGTGAGCTGCTCTACAGTGTAAATATATATATATATATATTTTGCTATATATATATATATATTTGCTGTTATATATATATATAAATATATATATAACAGCATTTATATTATGTGCTGTCTACCTACTGTTTGCTTGTAATTGTTTGTGAAATTTACTAGTAATGTCTGAATGAAAATTATTTCTTCATCGGTTTATTTTAGTCTAGTTGTGTTAAGTCTGAAAGGGAGTTAGTTTTTTTTTTTTTTTTTTTTTTGAGACAGAAGCTGAACACTATGGTTGGAGAGAGAGGGGCTCAGCTGAGCGGAGGCCAGAAACAGAGGATCGCTATTGCTCGAGCTCTCGTCAAAAACCCCAAAATCCTTCTGCTGGATGAGGCCACATCAGCCCTGGACACACAGAGCGAGTCCATTGTTCAGGCAGCTTTGGACAAGGTAATGTAAAACATACAGTACATTTCCAAGAGGACTGGAATAGAACAGGTTATAGTGGCATATTATGGGTATCTTTTATTACAGTTTTTGTTGTGCTAAGAGAGTATTAACAAACTAACGTGTAACACTTCAGATTAATAATTGTGTGTGTTGTTTCTTAGGCCAGAGCAGGACGTACAACCATTGTGATTGCACACCGCCTGTCAACTATTCGCTCAGCAGATATAATTGCTGGCTTCAGTGAAGGCAAAGTGGTGGAACAGGGATCTCACGGAGAACTCATGGCCAAGAAAGGAGTGTATTATTCTCTTGTAATGCAGCAGGTACATGTTTGTCTCTCTACATGGCAACTGTGTAATAATGGTGGGATAGAACTGACTTCATGAATTTCTATCCTGTTGTTTCCTTAAATCAGGGTTTTTAAACGTAACACATTTAACAAATTTGATATTCTTACACTTTTGTTTTGCTTTCTAAACTATAAATCATGTAATTAATCAAATGTATTTTATTCCATTGCCAGCCACTGTTTGTAACAGTAATACCAGTAAGAGAAAATAAACATTTTATTTCTTTATTCTTGCAGTTAGTAGAAAAAATATTGGCATATATATATATATATATATATATATATATATATATATATATATATATATATATATATATATATATATATATATATATATATTCAAAAGTTGGGTTCAGTAAGATTTTAACTTTTTTAAAGAAATCTTTTGAAAGAAATTACTGAAAAATAAATAAAACTTTTATCTTACTGACCCCAAAAATTTTCAACAGTAGTGTGTGTGTGGTGTTGGTTGCAGTACTGTGAAAATACAGTATAAAAGGCAATTATAATGGAATATTACCATTATAATTTCATGCTTAATATTTCTACCACTTAGTATAAAGGAGTCTTTATACACTTAAATTTTTATATATATATATAACCACCTGTATCCTTTAGCAAGGGGGTCTCTCGCAAGAAGGCCACCGTATTTGGAGTTATTTGGCATAATGTTTTTATTTATTTATTTGTTTATTTTCCTACTCGTTTACATTAACAGACCTGTGGGAGACCAAATGATGATGATCTTGATGCCAATGAAGATGATACTCAGGATGCTTCTGAGGGAGAAACCTGTGAGGAATCTTCTGAAACAGAAACTCCTGCGGAAGGAATGGAAATGCAAATGGAGAGTGGAACCTTAAGACGAAGCTTAAGACGTGGCAGTGAGAGACGTTCCTCCAGAAAGAAGTCCTCAAAGAAGAAGAGCAAGAAATCCAAACAAGACAAAAAGGTACATGCACTCCGCTTCTTTGATGCTACAGAGTGAATCACACTGGTGATTCTTAAATGGAGTAACTGGATCTTGTACTTTCAAATTCTCTTGTAGGAAAAAGAAAAGGCTCCAGAAATACCTTTCACTAAAATTCTGGCTCTGAACAAGCCAGAATGGCCGTACCTGCTGGTGGGCACGCTGGCCAGCCTTGTGGGTGGAGCTGTTTATCCCTGTGTGGCTATTCTATTTGCCAAAATCATTGGTGTGAGTGTCCTTTGTCTGTATTTGCACATCTCTGAACAAAAATCTCTATTGAGTAGCTCATCTCCTCATGATAGGTTCAAAATAATTCATTTAAAAATGGGGATTGTATTTTAAACTAGTCCCATAAGCACATAGCATTTATAATGATTTAACCAGAATGTTCAGTTCAGTAGAATCTCATCTGTTTCTAGGTGTTTGCAGAAGTTGACCCTGATGTAAAGCGACAGAAGACCATGATGTTCTCACTGTTCTTTCTACTAACGGGAGCAGTGGCCTTTATCACATATTTCTTCCAGGTGAGTCTATAGGTGCATTTCCATTACAGATATGAACAAAACCCTAACCTTTTAATTTTTTTTTTTGTTATATTCTTTTATGTCCATCAATGCTGCATTTATTTGAGTAAAAATACAGTAAAACAGTACAATATTCTTGTGATATAAAATACAATTATTTAAATGTAAAAACATTTTTTTTAAATACATTTACATTTAAAATAAATGTTTTATGTTTAAATTATAATGAAATACATCAATATGCAATTTACTTCAGTGATGACAGAACTGTATTTTTAGCATTAATACACCAGTCTAATATGCTGATTTGGTGCTAAAGAAACATTTTTATTAACAGTGTTGAAAACAGTTTTTCTAGTTAATATATTTGTTGAATATATGATGTACGTATAGTTGCAGTATGTAATTTTCACATCTGTTGCTCTGTCCTGTAGGGCTTCATGTTTGGTAAATCTGGGGAGCTCCTAACCATGAGGTTGAGAAGACAGGCTTTCAATGCCATGATGAGACAGGTATGCCACATTTCCCGCACCTCTTGTTCCATTACTATATGCAGCTGAGAACTAATCTGGAACAAACAAATAGCTATTGAAATGTGTGCTTCATCCTCAAGCCTGTTTCTCTTAACAGGAGATTGCTTGGTTTGATGACAACAACAATGCAGTGGGAGTCCTGACCACTAAATTAGCCACAGATGCGTCTCTGGTTAAAGGGGTGAGTGGAACACAGTTATTTGCCATCAGAACCAGTAATTAAGTTTTCACTGTGGATACAGCCTGTGTTTTTGGCTCTGGTTCATTACATCCATCTCTTTAAATCGTTATAGGCCTGGTTGAATCTGTTCAATCCGTATTTATGTGAGAGCTAATCCATGTGACTACAGCTTTTAGTATTGAAAGTGCAGCTTTTGTAAATTCACAGGAACATGACTATTCAAACGTTAGGGGTCGGTAATATATATATATATATATATGCCCACCAATTTATTTGATCAAAAATACAGTAAAACTCTAATATTGTGAAATAATCCTGTTCTGTTTGAATGCATTTGAAAATGTAATTTAGTCCTGTAATGGCAAAGCTGAATTTTCAGCACCATCACTCTTAAATTTTACACGTTCCTTCAGAAATCATTCTAATATGCTAATTTGATATTTCATTTTAGATGTTAGTGATTTTGTTGTATTTTTGTCATTTTTATTATGATTTATCAATGATTTTTATCAATGTTAATATTTGAATCAGTGATATTTAAGTCTATTTGAAATACTATTGCAGTTTTTATTAATATTTAGATTGTTTTATATATATATATATATATATAGATATATATATATATATATATATATATATATATATACTTTCATTTTAGATGTTAGTAATTTTTGTTGTATTTTTGTCATTTTTATTATGATTTTTTTTTTCAATATATCTTTATATATATATATATATATATATATATATATATATATATATATATATATATATATATATATATAACTATATCTTTATATTCCAATTTCCATCTTTTTATTTTATTTCATGCAGTGACTTTGTGCTGCTTAATACTTTTGTGAAAACCATGATAATTTTTTTTTTTTTTAGGATTCTTTGACATTTATTTAAAATAGAAATCTTTTGTAATATTATAAATGTCTTCACTGTCACTTTTAATGAGTTTAAAGCGTCTTTGCAGATTTAAAAAAAAAATCTTACTCACACCAAACTTTTGAACGGGAGTGTATTTAAATATTATATTTATTAATAATGTAGTTAAGTTGGGTAGTGACTTTTTTCTTCTCTCTTTCTCACCTCTAGGCAGCAGGAGCCAGATTAGGTCTAGCCACAAACACTATCTGTGCTCTTATCATCGCTGTCGTTGTGGCCTTCATCCATAGCTGGCAGCTCACCTTGCTTATCCTTGCCTGTGTCCCCTTCCTCACGGGGGCAAATTTCATCCAGATGAGAGCCATGGCAGGACATGCATCCAAAGATCAGAGTGCACTGGAGATGTCTGGCAAGGTACAGTATACTTGTCAATGACCCTTTTTTTTTTGGGGGGGGGGTTGTTTTGTTCAATTTACGTGATTTAATATATGCAATAAAGTATTATGTATAACTGACTGGTAACTCTTCCCCACAGATATCCACAGAAACAGTTGAGAACTTCAGAACAGTTGTTGCATTAACCCGCGAAGACGTCTTCTTCCACAAGTTTATTGACAGCCTGAGCAAGCCATACCAGTAAAATCACATTTGTAACACTAAACATTTGAATATAGGGGTTTTCAAACTGGGGACCGGGGACCACAAGGTGGCGCTAAGGGCCTCATGGAAAATTTGAAGCAGAAGGCAAAAGGAAAAGATTTCGCAAAATGTACTTTAGGGGCTGTCAAAATTAACCTAAAATATTTCTTTTAAAAATTGTTTAATGCCATATTGTGAAATATTTTTACTATTTAAAATAACTGCTTAGTATTTGAATTGATTTTAAAATGTAATTTATTCCTGTGATTTTAAAGCAGAATTTTTAGCATCATTACTCCAGTTACACGATCCTTCGGGAATCATTCTAATATTCTGATTTGCTGAATGCTCAAAAAACATTTGTTAATATTATTATTATGTGGAAAACAGCTGAGTAGATTTTTTTCAGGTTTCTTTTGTGAATAGAAAGTTCAGAAGAACAGCATTTATCTGAAATAGAAATCTTTAACTGTTTTAAATAATGTTAATAATAATAATAATAATAATAATAATAATAATAATAATAATAATAATAATAAATGTTTCTTGAGCAGCAAATCAGCATATTAGAATGATTTCAGAAGGATCATGTAGCACAGAACCCTGAAGTAATGATGCTGAAAATTTTGCTTTGATCAAAGGAATAAATTAAATTTTAAAATATATAGAAAGCAGTTATTTTAAACAGAAACATTTCACAATATTATTTTTTTTTTTGTATTTTTTATTTTATATATTAAGGATTGTTGTGCAAAAGAGAATTCTTTAAAAAACATAAAAAAACTTACTGTTCAAAAACTTTTAATAATAATTTGTTCATAATAATAAATAAACTTAATGATATTTTGTTTTGACTAATACAGTGACAATATTATTTCTTAATTTTGAAAATATTTTAAACACTTTTTTCTCATGCATTATAAATACGTTTTTGTACATGAATATATGTAAAAATCTTTATTTTTTAGGATAGGATAGGTGTCCCTCACAACCAGTGTTGTTATTGTTAACTTAATCAATTGAAATGAAGCACTGAAGCCAAACAGAAATGTATATGGAAAACAAAAACACAACAGAATTATTAAAATGAAAACTGAATATCTAAAAATAAAAAATTACAAATGAATACCAACTATAATATTATATAAATAATACTAAAATAACACTGCTCACAATGGAATCATTATATTTGGGGGTCCTAAGCACTAAAACTTTTGAAATCGAAACGGTAAATGGCTCATTTTATCTGTGGCTCAACAAAAGTGCTCAGCTAATGCCAAATCTTACAAACAGCAATATGTAATATGTTTCAGATCTAGTTTGTGTAAAGCACCCATCTACGGAATCACCTTTGCTATTGCCCAAGCCATTCCTTACCTGGTCAATGCCGCAATCTTCCGCTTCGGAGCCTGGCTTATTGCACACTGCTTAACAGAATATGAAAATGTTTTCCTGTAAGTACGGTTTTTATAAAGACTTCATATGTATGTGATATTTGAATATCAAGCACACTCTTTGCTTCATTGATGTGTTGGTTCGTCTTCCACAGAGTATTTTCTGTGATTGTCTTTGCTGCAATGAACATTGGTCAGTCCTCATCATTCGCCCCTGACTTTGCCAAAGCCAAGGCAGCAGCTGGGAGGATCTTACTGCTGCTGGAAAAGAAACCAGCCATCGATATCTATGACGAGTCTGGACAACGACCAGTAAGTATAAAATTCTCAAACAGTTAGAAGTGGTCACCAAAAAGCACAACGTAAAATAAATGTATTTTTTTTTTCAGACAAATTTTTCAGGGAATATTGAATTCCGAGATGTGCAGTTCTCCTATCCAACGCGTCAGAATGTGAAAGTCCTGCAGGGCCTGAATGTGTCTGTGTGTCAGGGCCAGACCCTGGCCCTGGTGGGCAGCAGTGGTTGTGGTAAGAGCACCACCATTCAGCTTCTGGAGCGTTTCTACGACCCTGCGGCAGGCCAAGTGGTGAGTTCATCAGGTGGTTTTGTGTGCCTAGAGGTCTAAGCCATTATTTTGGCTCAAGGGATCAATTTATGCCTCACATTCTGTCTGGTTTTTGCTTGTCGCGCAGTTTGTGGATGGGAACGACAGCAGAAGTCTGAACCTGGCATGGCTGCGCACGCAGATGGGGCTGGTGTCTCAGGAGCCCATCCTGTTTGATTGCACCATTGCTGAGAACATTCAGTATGGAGACAACAGCCGCGTCGTCAGCCAGGAGGAGATCGAGGAAGCTGCGAAGAAGGCCAACATTCATAATTTTATCCTTGGCCTTCCAGAGGTATGCATGATGTCATCTGTTAATGCATTTTGCTTCACAAGCAAGTTCAGTACTTATTTATTTAATAAAACAAATCAGTAAAAACAGTAATATTTTGAAATATCATTAGACTTATTACTATTTTAAAATGTTGTTTATTTATGTGAAGGCAAAGCTGAATTTTCAGCATCATTGCTCCAGTCTTCAGTGTCACATGATCCTTTTTTAGAAATCATCTGATATGCTGATTTACTGCTTAATATTGTCAATGTTAAAAATAGTTGTATTCTTGTTTAATTCATAAAGTTTTTTTTTAGGATTCTTTATTAAATAGAATGTTCAACAGTGTTGTTAACGTCACCAAAAACCATAAAACATTTTTTGTTATTTGTAATAAAATTGAAATAACTGAAATGCAATACATATATATTTGAAATATATATAAAATTATAACAGTGTCTTAATGATAGTAAAATAACCAGTGTTCAAAAGAAAAGCATTTTTTAAAATAAAATTTATGATATTAGTTAAGTCTACACTTTTGTTCAATTTAAATAAAATGTGATCACTTTGAATAAAAGTATTAATTTATTTCAAATAAAAATTCCCTCCAAACTTCTGAACAGTATATATTATATTATATTATATTATATTATATTATATTATATTATATTATATTATATTATATTATATTATATTATATTATATTATATTATATTATATGCTCTAAGCTGAAAAAAAAATTAATTCATGATCTATATACATATATAATATCCTTTCAGAAATACAACACTCGAGTTGGAGATAAAGGCGCTCAGCTGTCTGGAGGACAGAAGCAAAGGATAGCCATCGCTCGAGCTCTGGTCCGCAATCCCAAACTTCTGCTGCTGGATGAGGCCACGTCTGCACTCGACACAGAGAGCGAGAAGGTTTGTACAGGTTCTTTCAAAACTATTTAAAAGTATTTCATTAGTAAAGTTCATTTTATTTTTTAAAACAGTTTCATTTTTGATGCTGAATGGACTGTATGCATTTCTGCCTTCAACCAGCAGGTGGCACTTTTGATAGTTTGAACTTGTGTGCCTGCGATCCTGCTGGTTTTAGGGAATACCTTTAAAATCCTAGATTTACACTCTACATACTCCCTGAGTTTTGATGTCTTATTACATTTAGAAAAGGAAACAAAAGATCAAACCTAAGACTCAAGTCAAGAGATTTCATTCATAAAGTGTTGCTTTAAATATCCATTCAGTGCTAGTTTAAAATTTTGGCCACTTCTTTCTTTCCTTTTACACAGATTGTGCAGAAGGCCCTTGATGACGCTCGGCATGGCCGCACATGTATCGTCATTGCCCATCGCTTGTCCACTATTTATAATGCTGACATCATCGTGGTTGTTCAGAACGGCAAGGTGACTGAGCAGGGAACGCATGCTCAACTCATGGCCAAACAAGGGGCCTACTATGCTCTAGTGAATGCACAAGTGTCTGCTCACTAACTTAATCTCCCTTTGATTTATTCTAGTGGTTGTATATCCAAAATAAAGGGTGACGTTAAATGATTAAATGGTGCACTTAATCTTAAATTAAATTGAAATCTCCTCTGTCACTAAATATTCAGTTTGTTTTAGGACTATATGACTTTGAATGTAAAAAGCTTACGTTGATAAGCTAAGAGGCATTTAAATATTCTGACTCTAGAAACAAACAAACAAAGAAGTGGGATAATTGTTATTATTTTGTTACAATGAAAGATACTATTCTTATATAAAAATGAAAATATATTTTATATCTATAGATTTATTACAGTGCATTGTAAATATTATAGTAGTGTTATTTTATTGTATAAAATAATGTACAGTAAAAATCCCCCGCCCCCGTATCTGATTTAACAGGTAATTGCAGCACTTTTACCAAATGTTTTGAAGATTGTCTGCGTTTGTACAATGCCATAAACCCATTGAATGTGAATATTGGTTTTGTTTATATGAGATCGGCGCATGGGGGCGCAATTTGCTCGTGACTTGAGCCTCCAACATGTTGGACCTTTTTTCTGCACAGGCTTTAACTTCATTGTCTTTCGAACAGTAACTGGTATTATTCTTGTATTATTCCTGTTAATAGTATGCATTGTTTATTGTTAAGATGTTTTTTTCGATTTTTATAAAATAAATTATCCACCATTCTTTGCTGTCGTTCCTTCCTTAGGCATGTTTAAATTAAAGTTTTTATTTAAAGTAAACTCGATAAAAGTACATTTCAGTTTCTCAAACTCTTCCCTGGACTAGCATGTTTTTACCTTTTGTGCATGTAATTTTGTTTGTATGGTCACATGCTGTGGCGGTACATTTTTATTAATTCTTTTTTTCGCATGTACCCAACTTTACACAATTATGCGCTGATAATATTCTTCATACGTTTATTTTCGAAAGACACACTCGGAAATACACTGAAATCCTTGAACATGAGTGGTTTTCGTGGCTACTGAAGACGTAACAGTTGGTGTGCTTATATAGATTTTATTTTAAAGTGACTGCGAAAGTATAGCTATCTTTCATAAACTAACCTAAACCTAAATTTATAGTCACCGTTTTTAATTCAACATTTGAGTGCTGGGTAATTTTACACGTTACAGTGATTATTTTATCTCATAAAATGTTATCCGAAGTTTAGATTTATTTTCTGGAATCTTAGCAACTTAGAGAATGTGTACAACTCTAAAAAAAATATGTTATAATTATACCAAACAGTTAATTTACTAAAGCTGCTTTTCGTAGGTTTCACAACAACTGCAGTTTTAACATTTAAACACATTTTTATTTTTTTTTTTTTTTTTACAAATGTCGTAACAGATTCTGTATTATAGAGCACATTTTGTTTTATAGAAATTGGACACTGCAGTAATATCAACGGCAAACCGTTCACTGTGGCTGAATCCATGTTGACTTTATTGAGTGACTTAAATTAGAAAGCCAATTTTCCAAAATAAACGATGTGAAATAAACGCTCACCTTACATATGCATGCTTACATAAATTAGAAAACGTGATTAAACACTGAATTCTGAATTTAAAATTTTACAAATCATTTCAAAGTGCGTCTATGACAGACCTTAAAAAAAATCAAGTCCAACTCGTGGATAAATATGACGTTTTTCTTCACAAAAAAAACACTGCCGTACAGTTTTGGATATTTACTAGAATCAATATAAGCAACTAAAAATAGCCTACTATTCAAAATTTGCGTCTTGAACAAATACATACCCAAGTTTTACATCAGTGTGGAATAACCTTCTAGTCTATTCTATTTTATTTTCAATATTTACATTCTTTTGCAGCAACAAGAAATAAGTACATTTCATACAAACAGGATTTGTAGTCTGTTTCGACAAAGACCAATGCGATATATAGACTATCTTTTCGAATATTAAAGAAATGAATTTGTAAATGACAAAACGAAGTCTATTCAACACTACGGCAATTTATCCTTACGAAACTGGATTTTAGTAGTGTTCACGAATAAAGTGCCACAGTTTGGTTTTGAGAAAAACAAAAAGTTAGCAATGACAGGCCACTTCACTGATGGGTAAAAAAAAAAATTCTGTTTCATAACAACAGTAAGTGAAATAAAACTATTCGACAAATACCCATCAGAATGCACATATTAGATTATGTCCTTTTTAATATCCCCTTATACTTTACCAAATTCATCTCACAGAATCTGTGCAGACCAAAACAGGCTTACTTCATTGTAAATTACATTTTAATCGTAAATTGAATCACTTTACAACATCCAAGTGAAATGGCCACACGGTTATTTCGCCAGGTGACACTTTATAATAACTTTCACTTTTGACTTAACACATAGTATTAAGCTTAACAGAAAATTAGTTCATGTACACTCGAACCGCTAAAAAGAGAGGAAACTTTGGTTTATATTGTTTCACATAGGATATTCAGAATTGAATGTGCATTAACTGGCGATCTGATAGTGTTTGTTAACAATTGGAATTACTGAAAGTTTTTATAAAGTGTTACCGAACGAACAGCACAACCTTTTTGTGAACCGTCAGGTAAGTTTCTAGTCCATTCGAGATTCGTGTACGTGCATTTTGAACTGGATTAATCGAGGGAGTTTGCACGGCCGTTCATGCCCGTCGTCGGGACAGACTCGGGAGGTTGCAACAGGTCAGGTGAGTGGCACGAGGGGCTACCGGGCACACTGTGCTCGCTGTCGGTGTCGCTCCCTCGTTTCCCTCCACTCGCCCCAGAGCCCGAGCCTGATGAGCCTCCGGCACTGTGTGTTTTGACATGTTTACTGAGGTGGTCGCTCCGCATGAACCTCTTGTTACACACGGGACAAGCGAAGCGCTTCTCGCCGGTGTGCGTGCGTAAATGTCGCTGGAGCTCGTCGGAGCGCGTGAACCTCTTCCCACAGAACAACCAGTTACACACAAACGGCCTTTCTCCGGTGTGCCACCTCAAATGAGCCTTGAGGTGCGACGTTTTGCCGTAGACTTTCCCACAGCCGGGAATGTGACAGCTGTGTAGCCCTTTTCTGCGGAGGCTCGCGCCAGCTGGACCCAGGCGTTCCGCCTCTTGACAGTTCGGACAGTCGCACGTCGCTCTGCCCGAGTAGCGCCGCGCCGAGGACCGCGGAGATCCCGCCAACGAGGCCGTCGGACCCCCTGTCAACATGGAACCTCCCGCTCCACCCAGGGGAGAGGGACTGGAGTCCGGGTACGAGGAGAGCACGGGTTTGAATCCGTCCATGAGATGCTGACCGGTGGTCAGCAGATGCGGGGACGCACTGGTGCTAAAAGCAGAGTGGCTTAAACTCGAGTAGTCTGAGTTGTATCCCCCCAGAGGAGAGTGTAAGGAAGTCTGCAGCCCACCGGAGTGAAGGGACGTCTGGAGCGCGGCTCCGTTCGGGTTCTGCACGTCAATCCAACCGGCTCCCACGTCCCACCACGCGGACGCGCCCGTGGTGCCCACATCCCCAGTGGGTATGCCAGGGTGCGAGGACTTGAACCACGACTCGTAGGGATGAGCCACGCTCATTCTCGGGTAAATGCTTTGCAAGCTGTCCACGGACGTGTGCACCTTGGAAATAAACATGGGCTGGTGGCTGGGCTCTTGGGAGTTGTTGGAAACCGACGCCTGGAAAACGGAGTAGTCGTTTCCGAAGTGGGAGTTGGATGAAGTACCAGAAGTTAGGGAAAAGGCACTGGATCCCGTGGAAGTGTTCGTGCCAAAAGAGTCGCTTAAACCACCACCATTCCGAGCGAAAGAGGATAAACTGGATCCCAAACTACAGCTGCTGGCTGCCGCTCGTTTCCACGGGTGGAATCCTTTTCCGAACGAAGCCGAGTTATCCGAAATAGAGGAAGGAGAAGGACTCGGACTCCCGATTTTGTTACACGTCGCAGCCAACATGGCTAAAGGAGTCGACCCCAATCTCGGCTCCTCCTGGAACAAAAGAAGTTAAAAGGTGAGTAAAGATGGTAGATTTGGGAAATGTGTGCGTTCGAAGAACAGTTTTAACTCGCTGCAACCCCAGCATACCTGAAGTAAGGCAGTGACGAAATCTTAACCACTGAAATACAACCACTCGCAAACACAAAACAAAAGCGAAACAGCATATAAATATACCAAGATAAGTTATACATACAATGTCGTAGTTGAGAAATGGAAGTCCTGTTCGTTTCTCTCGCTTAAAACATAATCAAGTGACTCTCTCCCCGGCTGACCCAAGAAATTTTAATCCCCACGGCAGAACAATAAAGGAAACTAATTAAACCAGCACGAAACTCCTTAGACTCACCCCTAGAAGTGAAGTTGCCATCACAAAAGTGCCCTCCTCGGAGGATCTTTTTATATTTATGAATCAGAGCACTGTTTTTTTTGAGGTGTGCAATACAATGATGTGGTCCGCCCATTCCAGCACAATTGTAGCTCCTCTCACGGCTTTGAAGTGCCGCTGTGACACGGGCGACCAATCAGGAAGAGCCGTACCTTCACGCGGCCACATTCTAGCGTGAGGTCATCGATAGAGCACTTCAGACAAGATCTCCACCCCTTCCAACACCCCCCTCATAATAAAACTCAAGTTAAATGAGTAGGACTGGAAGTTTTAGGGAAACCTTTTCTATTCTTTTGTATAAAGAGGTTAACGAGGTTACTGGACCCCTGATCTGTTATGAATTATTATTTTTTCATTTTCATATTTCCTGTTTGCAGTTATTGTTAGTACTACAAGTTGTGATAACATAAAAATAGCAGTTGTATATCATATCACTCTTACAAGTCGTTGTCATTGTCTTACAGGTTGTTTTGTAAAATGTAGATTCCCATAATCTATTTTAAAGAAATTATGCTGTACAGGTCAAGAAGAGAAAACGAACAGGTTGCCTTTATTACATATATATATATATATATATATTATATAATATATATATATATATATATATATATATATATATATATATATATATAAAATAACTGTTATTTAAATGTTTGACCATTGTTTCGAAAATTAACACGTTTAATAAAACTTCCCTCTAAGAGACAAAAGTTTAAATTATTAAAATAAGTTTGCATTGATGGTCGATTGATTTTTTAAAAAATGTATATGCATGCATAGCAAACGAAATCAATATGTATAGGCTACTTTCATAACTTGAGGCTATATTATAACACACACATGACAAGTAACACACACAGCATTTTACGCAGGACTGGTGTATTTTCTGACATTTTGTTATTATTACGTATGTATTACGAATTGCGAGCATTTAACTCTGTGAATTTGCTGGTCAGTATAAAAAAATAATTTCACATAATGCATGTAAACGTCTTTACAAGGTGGAATATGGCTTTTGTGTTCTGTTAACTCTCAACAGCAATACAGTGGCATGCTATTGATATCAGGACGATGAATGCAGAAATGCTCTCAGGATAATGATGTAGCCCTGGCTACTCTGTTTACGTGCGTCGTGGACTGGAGGCATAAATTTCATTTGAATTTCAAATTTAATAAAGCAGGAGGTTTTTAATCATGAGAAGTTTTATTTGTTTGATATTAACATTCTTATTGACCGGCTCCGTTGACCAACTTGGTCATTATAGGACAGCAAAAAGTTAATTAAAACGACCGAAGATTATTCATCAAATCATCTGCCTCCGCCGTGTCGCCTCCTTTATTGCGGGAAGTGATAGATGGCTGATCAGATTCATTTCTCTGTTTCTTCGATTTGCACAACAGTTCTGTTGTTTCCTTGGCAGTGCTTACCCTTTCTAATTCAAAGAACAAGAAGCAGTTGAGCTCAAAATTGAGAGTGAGAAAAATACGCAACAAAAAATTAAGCAAGGCACTTCGGAAAAAACAGATAGCCTACTTTGCGCAAAATTTAAATGTCAGTCATGTATTCTCAAACAAAACCTGTACAGTTTGTAAAGTTAATTCTACAGACTGAATAAAAAATAAGTTAAAATAACCAAACGTACAGCTTTTGTATCAAACATCCAGCATGCATGTCAAAAAACTTAACTTTTATCTCAGATGATTTAAAGACTTTGGTTTGTGGATGGTGAGGTTATGATAACTAACTAATGACACTCTGTCCAGCACTAAAACATTTTCATGCCACAGAGTTAAAAAAAAAATCCCTAAAAAATTGCATCAGCATGTAAAGACTAACAGACAAATAAAGAAAGTGGTGAAACGGCAATACATTTCCATAACTCAACGTGCACGCGCAACCCTAACCAAAATACAAATGTCACACACACAAACAAACAAACAAACAAATGTCCCATAAACTGCAGCATTGTTTGATTGCAACAGATGCATGATGCACATACCGTGTCTGTGTCCTCGCTTTATTGATTGACCCCGCGCGCATCTCCTCTCGCACAGCAGAAGGCAGTGGCGCTCGCGCACAGTGAACGCGCAGACCCTGGAAGATAAATGTTACTTTGGGAATTGAGTTTAATTACGAATAACGGAGGAGCCGCTCGGCCACCGGTGGTGTAATCAAAACATGTGTTCATGTCCTCTGACAAGACAGCGCGAGAGATGCGCAAGAGAGGATGAGGTGGAAGCGCAGCAACAGCGTGTGATTTTTATAAACAATACTACAGAAAACACATTTCACAATTTTACAACTTTTAAATAAATTATTTAAAAAAGAATAAAAGGTTAGAACGTATACTTTGCCAAAAAATGTGCAAATAAAATTTAATTCGTGATTTGTGATTAGAGGTTTAATACTGTAAATGAACAAATGAAATAAATGAACGAAAAAATATATATTTCAAAAATAAAAAAGGAGTCAAAAACGACAACAAAACGTTCGCGCATGCAATATCCTGTTGCTTTCTTTCCCAAGATGCCATACAGGCCGCTGAGGTTCTTTTTGGCCCGTATTGAACAGATGTCCCCATCTCTGCCTTTCTTCTCCCATGTATGGGCTACATTACCGTCATGAAATCAAGCTGAAGAAACCTGTCCCATTCGTGGCCCTAATCATCGCGTTATTCTGGCCCAGTGCGCACGAACAAAATGGGTTGGGTGCTCTCAATAATTTTGCGAAAAGAAAAGAGGGGAAGTCAGCGGCTGTGTCCCGGAGATGGTGGGAGCACTTTCTTCTTTAATCTTATGATTATCCAGGAAAACTGATAATCTAGTGGTGTACCTGTCCGAGTCCTGAGAAACATCAGTAGACTAATTGCCGGAACTCGAAACTAGTAATAAAGATTAAGGACTACACTGAAAGCATCGAGTTAAAAAAAAAAAAAAAAAAAAAAAAAAAAAAAGGAATAAATAAGAAGTAAATAAATCATTACTTTGATGGAAGACAATTATACGTTTAAAATTATTTATTTATTTCGAACGTCAGAATCTTTTGTTAAATAAGCCTAAAGAAGTAGCCTACTTAGTTTTACCTGAGTTTATTTGCAAGGAATCGTGTTACTGGATTACAGGTTCATAACTAATTAATTTTCTATAATTTACTGTTTAATTATCATTTTATATACAGTACACGGGACCCTGCACCAAAAAAAAAAAATCATAAGGGTAATTGTTTTGAAGTTTTCCATTGATATATGGTTTGTTAAAATAGGATAATATTTGGCTGAGATACATCTATTTAAAAATCTGGAATCTGAGGGTGCAAAATAAATAAATGAACAAATAAATATTGAGAAAATCGCCTTAGAAGTTGTTCTAATGAGGACCCTAGCAATGCATATTACTAATCAAAAATAAAAAATGTTGGTATATATATATATATATATATATAGCCTATATATATGCTGGATCACAAAACCATCCTAATGATTTTTGGCATAAAAGAAAAATCAATAATTTTGACCCATACAATGTATTGTTGGCTATTGCTACAAATATACCTTTACTTATGACTGGTTTCGTGGTCCAGAGTCACATATAACAAATAATTGTATGTGGTATGAATTTCTCTCTCTCTCTCTCTCTCTCTCTCTCTCTCTCTCTCTCTCTCTCTCTCTCTCTCTCTCTCTCTCTCTCTCTCACTTGTTATACAAATTATTTCAAGCGTTATGAACTGTTACTATAGATCAATGTAATGCTTTTGTAAAATATCATATAAATGTGGGGCCGTGGCCGGACTCTTTCTTTTCAGCAGGAGGGGGGACAGAGAGACCAGATGTCCCTGTGTGTGCAGGGCTGCCAAGTGAGGCTAGGGCAGTGGAGCCCGAGACACAAGAGCCCAAATGGTGTGACAAAGGAGGAGCAGGAAGCCTGGCTCTGCCTGGATGAACCTCAGAGAGCGCCAGTCCACATCCACATCCCAGCCCCAACCCCTCGGCGCATGTCCCACAACCCCATTGAACTACTAGAGCAGGGCCGTGGACCATGTGCAGACTTTCTGCTGGATCACACAACCATAGACATGATCACAGGAGTGTAAACGCTGACATATGATCACTACTACAGGACAAGTGTGTGGAGTTTAAGCAAAAAGCTCACACACATGCACAGGTTAGTCAAGCAAAAAACACATTTATAATGTATTTAGGACTCTTGTATATTTAAAACACCCTGTTGGCAATGCATATCAGCTACTTTGTGTAATTAATGAATTCACACTAACCAGATAAGGTGGTGTTTGTCATATGACATACACCAGCGTACGCTGCTTGTGTGTCCCATGTCCAATAACTCATTCATCTTGATTTAATCAGTGTTGTGTGGACACTAGATGGGGGAGGAGGCATCCAGCGGCTAATCACCAAAGCTAAACACCTGGAAATGTGGCATCATGGGCTATGTGGTCATTATCATTATCATAAGCCCTCTAATTAACCAACAAATCACATGCTAATGTATCACAGTATACAGGAGTCAATGTACTTAACTGAATGACAGATGCAAATTTTCTTAAGTTTTAAATATGACAACAGGGTCAGCTCTTGCTGTGACCCGAGGGACTTGTTTTAATCATAAACTCTAATTTTGGGGTTAAAGGGGCGTTTTAATGTTTCAAAAGTTAATCCTTTGGATTGAAATGTCTGATGAATGTCTGAAATGATTTGAACTGGAAGTTTCATAAGGGGACATATATTTGTAGGATCTACATCATAATCCCACAGACAATATAACTACACAGATGTCAAAAAGAAAAGTGCAAAATAAATAAATAAATATTTTATAATAAATAATTAAAAAATAAACAAGACAAATCATAGCTAGATACAGAGAGACAGATAAATAGATTTATTATTAAAAATAATTGAATGGATGAATAAATAAATAAATAAATAAATAAAGCCACACAGACTGATAAAGTTTAGTTTAACAACATTATGGTATCTATGGCTTGTGTTCGTTCAGCCATGCATGAAAACACAGTTAAGTATGATGCATTCTGCTTTTGTGTCGGGCTATTTGCTGGTCATAGTGAGGTCATCAGGAGCGGGTAAGCAGGCTTTGTATAGGCCCTGCACAGGTGTGGCAGCAGCCCTCGCTGAAGGAGTGCAGTGAAGCACGAACAATCATCTAAATGTCTGTGAGATGAAATGGCTAGTTAACAATCTTTTGACTGCCCCAACCTCCGAGCTTTTGTCGGCTATCGATCGACCAGCTGCCATTGGGTTATTGTCAGCCTGGATGGGAGCCCCTTTGGCTGGTAGGGATGGGTAGCAGTTTGTGTGTGTGTATGTTTGTGTGTTGGATAGAGGGGTGTTGCTTCTTTCTAAAAGGCTTTCATATCCTTTAAGTTATAGGTCATTCTAGTTAATTAGGTAAGTTTCATTATTTGAAAGATTAAGGCACAAAAAGAAATAAATGCTTTCAAGTCTATGATGGTTTGCAAACAGTTAAGTGAGCTGATAATGTGTCAGTGAGGGAAAATATATACCACATACATATGAATGAAATATACGCTAAGAATGTCAGCCTGAAATATCATGCATAATAACATCAAGAATAATTAATTTAATTCAATAATATTGTTCAGTAAGTAAGTAAGAAAGAAAATAAGTACAATATATAAATAAATCATGTTTGCAGTGAGTGAGAACAGGCATGTTTAGGCACTTTTTTGTTTTATTTTCCTCTGAATTAGTTAATCTAAAAAAATCATGCATAATAACATCTAAATTAAAATCAGTGAATTTGATTTAATTCAAGAATATTGTTCATTTAGTAAATAAATAAATAAATGAATAAAGGTTAATATTAAAAATCTGTAAACATAGGGCATGATATACTGTATAATTTTAAGAAAGTTTTCGGTATTTATTTTTTACAGGTGTTTTACCAGTATTTTGAATTTTTCACTTCATTGCATTGTGTTTTAGAGTTAACGGTAATCTCTGTAAAATTAATGGATAATGCCGTATGTAATGAGCTGCCAGTACCTTTTTCTGTTATTTTACGGATGAATTTTTTAGAGTGATGTTTGGCATTTTTATTTTATTTTATTTTATTTTAGAGAAAATGATCGATTGCAACTTTAAAGTAACAATACACACTTTTACAGTGTACAATGATGAAACAGTCTGATTAATTGCAAGTAAAATATACTTATAAGTTCAAACTTTGAATTCTACATGCTTAAACTGAGTTCTAATATTGAATTTACTCTTTTTTTTCATTCTTGCCTGAACTAAATTATTTAATGTAGAAATTACATTTGTTTTTCTGTATTATTTACTTGACCACAAAATCATTTTTATCAGTGAGGGCAAACCTGAACTGTTTCTAAAGTGTCCAATGTGGTCATACAGTTAGAATGATCCCATTAGAATCAACACAACTGATCACAAATCCAATTAAACCATCATAATTATTTAATACACTGTTTATTCCCAGACTTTTCTGACTGTCCCCTACATTACTCCAGTGGGAGTGTGCAAGTTTGTCAGCGTGAGGGACAGCGCTAGAGCCAGTGGCACTGAGTAAAGTGCTGAGAGTCAGCCCTGACTCCTACAGTTTCAGTAATTATCCACAACTGCCCATTCTGTCCATCCACAGCCATAATGGAGACCAGAGCGAGTGCCTGTCACCACTACAGAAAGAGAGGGAAGGGACAGGGGAGAGACAGGGCGGAGAGACAAGTATTTGCCTACCTCATTATGTCATTGCGGTGACACAATAGCAACTTTTTCTTTTGTCACTGTGACAAAACATTTAAGTTAGCAAACTTGTTCTGAGAGGGGCCCTGCATCATTATCACTGGGTTTCTTCTAGTTAGTTTAACTTTGTGAAGTGTTTCATGGACCTATTGGACTTAGACAATGAAATCATCCAGAATTATATACTATAGGTTCCATCAAGATCAAACAAACAACATTGTACTACTAGTCTGCTGGAACATTGAAAATGATGGACTGGCCCCCTCAAAGTTTGGACCTCAACCCCATCAAGCAAATTTGGGGCGAGTTAGAATATAAACAGGACAAATCTATTGTACATTCAAAGGAAAGCATTTGGCTTGAGTTGCAGATAACATGGCATGGGATAACATTAGTGTTAAAGTTCTCAGGAACTGACACTATGCCAGAGAGATGTGCTGCTGTAATTGCTGCTAAAGGTGGACATACTAAATATAAAAGTTAAAAGTGGATAAAAACAGTATGACTTCAGTAATCTGCATGTTTCATAACAACAACATAATAAAATGAAATCATGTTTTGAAGGCAAAAAAAAAAAAAAATAAATAATATATATATATATATATTTCAGATCTGTCAGGTGTTCTAATAATTTTGGCCACCACTGTATAACATATACTTATTCAAATATTGACTGATCATCTTAATTATTACATTTAAACTGTGTTTATTATGTTTTGACGATGTTATAGTTGATGCCCTCCAAAGTATGGTCTACTTTATACACTGCTCACTCAGGAAGGGAGGCTTATTGATTATTTTTTGTATTCGCAGACATTCCTTTGTCCTTCCATAGCCTGACACTTGTTTTTAATCAGTCAGTTGATGTCTCTTGGCTTATAATTTGTGCTCAGTTGACACAAAGAGAATTTAGATGTCACAGACAGAAAGGCGCTGGAACTGTGCTGAGGTCAGCAGGCACCTGCAGTGCTAGACTCTAGAGATATGTGGCGGCATGTCATCGCAACAAAAAGATGTTCCTGTACTCCAAAAACTGAATCCCACAAGCTACAGTATATTGTACTAAGTAGCTCTAAAACCAAGAGTTATAGTTTTATTTTGCTACACTTTTATGATCTATCCAATGTCTATCATGTTCAAAACATCTCAAATTTTGATTTGATTTTTTCCCCCCAGGCACTGACCAGAAAGATGCCACTGAAACCTCGAGAACATTGCTGGTTTGAATCTCATACCATCAGATGCCAAGATCTCGCTGCTTTTGAATAACCTGGATGTTCTCAGCATCGTTTCATCTGAAAAATAAGGTTGAACAAAAACGCCGCAGAATGAATTGCGATTAATTTTGATTCAAAAATACTTTTTGCCGTATAGAAACCTTGACTCTACTTAAATTGTCCAGCCTTGCATTCAAAAATCCATGTGCATTTCACTTCTTGCCTTAAGGAAAAATCTAATTGAAGAAGAAGTAAACCTGAGAGAATTGTGGAACAGAGGTATGAAGGAGGGGCTTGCTAAAGGAAGCCAGGACAGTCTCGCCATGCAATTTAATCACTGTATACCCAGGCAAGTATTGACAGTTGTCCTGTGGAAGCTATTAAAGTTGCTGTCCAAGGTTAAATGAAATTGCAGTTTATCAGGGGAGCATTGAGAAAATAAGGGAATCTGCTGGAGCCGGCTGATTAATGTGGAGCATGATCAACACAAGGGGGTTCATTAACCCATACATCACTAGGGTAATTTAACATGTCATCGCGCCTGCTGTCTCCCCCTGCAACACATGTATTTATGTGTGCGTGGGGGTGTGAGATTGTGTATGTACATCAAAGAATCAGTGTCGGTTTGGGTGTTGGCTGATCTTATATTGTGAGGAATGATATGCAGCATTGTATTGTGCTGAAATAAAATAACAGTAATTGCTAAAATGCTCCTCCCCACATTTGGTGTTTGTAGGTGCATGATGGGTAAAATATGACATGGAAGGGTAACCTTCACATATAAGTATTTCTGTAGGCAATTTGTGGACTTTTAGAAAATGAACTCTCATAAAATGCAATTCACACTTTAACTCATTTATTTAATGTGTTTAGCAATGTCAAATAGTGTATATAGAATACATCAAAGGAGAATGCAGTCATTTTATTTATTTATTTTTTTCCTTGTCATTTTCACAGTATTTCAAATTATGTTTTAGTTAGCAGCATTCTGTGGTGGAAATTACATTTAAAACATTTTTTTTGGATCAAAAGGGCAGACTAATTTGTCTTTTAATTTATGAGCTAAGATTTCTAATACTTCAATACTAATATATATATATATATATATATATATATATATATATATATATATATATATATATATATATATATATATATATATATATAAATATGTAAATTTGTAATAATTTAATATTAATATATAACTTGATTGATAGGCCTACATAATATCTAAATATTAAAAGCAAAATATTCTGTGATAATCTTTCTCATCTCATCTAAAAATTTACAGGGCAAAATTGTGCATTGTGATGAGGCCTGGATTTATATAAATTTTACAGATATTAAATAGGCTTATTTATGCTGATTTCACACATTTGATTAGAATATTTTGCCTTTTTAAATTTTAATATTTAGAGCTGCAGGACAGAACCTTGGCCTCTCTATCGCCATCTGTGGTTGAAAATTAAATTGCATGTTCCTTGCGTCAGCGTGTCAACCGTAGGTTCCGAGCAGCGTTTTGAAGCTCAAAATGGGCAGAGTCAGAATAATCGAAAATGGGCAAAGAGGCGGGAGCTGGTTGCTGAAACCACGCCCACCTAGCTCGACTGTGGTGACAGCAGCAGCAATCCACCTGTCACTCACTTGGCCATGCCCTTAATTATGCAGAAATGTAAGGCTTAATATAATTTAAACGGATGAGTTATAAAAAATTTCACCCCCCTCACAGTTGTCATGACGGGCAAAATTAGCTATATAGACCAAAATCAATTTTTGTACCAGGTTGTAAACATTTTTTTCTGCTGTAAAGTTGGGCATTTTAACATGGGGAGTCTATGGGACAGTAGATGAATTGCAGTTTTAGTCTCTTCCATTTTGGTTTCATGAGAGAGACTGGAAGGTTGCCACTTGGTAGTAACCTAACTGCTTTATTTTAGTTGTGCTTAGGCACAAAGTCATCGGAGCAGGCAGGTAAGTAAGTAGTTATCATATCTCCCTGTGATTATCTGAGTTTGCTTTGGCGTGGGCTTTGGCACTTTCCCTTGTTGACTCTCAGCAGTTCTTCCTTTTGACAATGGATGATTCCACAGAGGTTAACGATGGTGACCAAGTTCTACTAGTTCTACTTCTTTTGTTAGTTCAAAGTATACACAACAACACTATTTATTGTAGTTACAAACCATACAGGATATAAGCGTATTGTGTTTTTATTACAGACATGGTGTAAATAGACAAAATCGAATGACGTATGCTAGGTATTTTCGCACGAAATCTGACCCGACAGCTCAAAATACAAATCGTTATTGTAGGCCTACCCAAGTGAATCTGGATAAGGCATGAATATGATTTTGAAAATGGATTTTTATGTGCTAGCTCAGTTATACATTTTTATGAGTAAGAATGTGGGACAAAGAAAAACAATAACAGCTACACATATAAAAGTATCAAAAATGATGAAGATGCAGTACAAAAAAATTACAAGACAATTTTAATGTGACCTTCATTTGTTAGTTTTAATAAAAGTCAAACTTTTTGTCATAAAAGTCCCCATAGTTAAAGAACTCCCATATATAGAATCAATTTAAAATCTTTAATATTTCAAGAGACTTTATCACTTTGATAGCTGAACAGAAAAAAACTGTGACAAACAAGGGGCACTATATCACTTCTGCAGGGACGTCTGGCATTTCTATTAACATCCTCATCGTTTCACAGTTTTCCCCAATGTCCGACCCTCTCTAATCAGGAGGGCCTCATGATCACTTGCAGTTTTGCAGTGGGACTAGCGCGCAGGCATAAATAAGGCTATGCTAATAGAGCTCGGCAAGGCATGTCATTTATTATCAAGGATTTGTTTACAGGAGGATAATTGATGGTGCCTGCGGGACAGTGGAGAGTCGGACATGAATCACAGGCCAGACGAGGCTCTTGATAAGGCGCTGAGAGTCGCTCGTAATTAAGCGGGGCACTAGAGACCAATTGTTTGTGGAATGATTTGGCCGGGGCTAATTGACACTAATTGTTTAATCTGATTTTCTTGCCTTCCACCACTGTGATTCTAAGTCAGGCCCAGTAGAGCAGTCATCCACAACACTGTATTAATGAGGTCTGGGGGGATATTAGTGCGTGTATGGATGTGTGTGTGGCGAGGTTCATGCATATGGAAGGGAATTAGTTCTTGGAACGTCTGACAGTTCGTGAGGGAGAATTGGGAGAAGAATATGGTAAATGCGTATCTAATATTTCACATTCGCAGTGTTTACATTCATAATAAATGAATCGTTATTTGTCTTACTGTCTTTTACTTTAAACTGGGTACAAATGATCTTGGTGGGTTGCTTTCTTCCCTAATGTGTTGCATGTGGCTGGCTACAAGCTGTAAATGAAACTTCCAGCCCTGCTCAGCTCGCACACCTTCAGTCAGGTAATCACACAGTGCTAACAGCGGGCTGCTTCAGTCGATCTGATTTACCAGTGCTCTTCAAACCCTTCTGAGAACAGTTCAACCCCACTCTGTTCCAGCTGACTGACACATAATGGTTTTTAATAGCCATATTACTTAAAATTACTGGGTCAACAGTAGCAAATGTGTTTCATGGCTCATTAGCTAAAAATGTTAGAAAAACAGTGCCTCTATATTTAACATTAGCGAAGATGCAGGAGAAATGTTTTCATGTTGTTGATATGGAGTCTCACCGAGTCTAATACTGGAGCTTTTTGGCAAAAAAAAAAAAAAAAGAGTTCCTGGAGAATGTGTAGGGTTAATTTTTTTTCTTGTATGCCAGTGATTTTTAAAATGTTATGACTGCATATTAATTTAGATCGCTGGGATCTTCCCTTTTTATTTCATTAATCATGTACTAAGAACCTTTGCAGAGTTGGAAATGTAACCATAATAATAAATCATGGTGATAATATCAATGAAAAAAAGTGGTAGAGCATTGCGTTAACAAGCGCAAGGTTGGGGGTTCGATTCCCCGGGAACACATGATAGGTAAAAATTGATAGACTGAATGCACTGTAAGTCGCTTTGGATAAAAGCGTCTGCTAAATGCATAAATTTAATTTAATTTAATTTAATATATATTTATATGTCTGCTTATTTATTTATATATATATATATATATATATATATATATATATATATATATATATATATATATATATATATATACAGTATATATATATATTGATGGAATAAATGCACATTTTTTTTTTTTTTTTGCTCTACTTAATAATTATTAACTGATATTCAATATATCAATTATAATAATGATTACCAGCTAAATTACTGATTTTTTATTTAAAGTGGATCAGATTAAATATTCCACCATGCTGGTGAATGTTCTTCATTCCATCATTTGTATTTTGATTCCAAATCTGTACAGCCTTATGTTATAGTCTGATATTAAATAATTGTGCGAATATGTGTTTATTTCCTATGCTTTCTGGATAGGTAACAATTAAACTCTAAATCTGACTTTTATATTTGAATTAAGATCTATCAGGATTGCAGTGTAGGTCAAATAGTTTTCCAAAGCATGTGTAGATGATGATGATGTTGTCATAGCTGAACTGATTTATTAACTATTGTTTTTTCGTATGTTCTTCGGGGTTAATTTAGTAAAAAAGTTTCCAGACAAAGTCATCCTGCTTCATCTGATTACATTTGGCACATTTATAAAAACACTTAAAGATTGGACGAGCCAAACCAATGAACATTAGATCACATTTAACACTCATCAGCCTTGTAGCTTTTTTAATTAACACAAACCGTGATGAGAAATTAATGATGATTAGAATGGGAGATGTAGTGTGTTATCAAGATCACTGGTGGTGAAGGGTGGAATTTTGCTGCACTCTTGCCAGAATCACAGCTCGGCTGGCACACATGCAGTAGTTAGAGAAGCATGCTTTCATTATTTTAGTCTTAGAGTTTTGGAGCTTTAATTTCTAATCATTTACATGAAATTGATATTTAATAAAACTCCACCAGATCTTCATTTCGTATTTGAACATTTCTTTTGACTTTCACTGGTCATGATATAGCTTGTTTGAAGGCTGAATTATTTGCATTTCAATTAACATTTATCTTGTCAGTGTCTTCTCAATGAAGTATTTGTGATTTATCAGGGATGGCTGCCTTTACTTTGTGCTAATAATTGGATGCTTTTGAAAGGATGAGTTTCATTGATTTTGTCGATGACTGCGGACATTACTTGCGCAAACCCTAGATTGTCAGCAGGGTCTGTGTTGAGCCGCGATCAATGGCGGTGAATCTTCCCCCCTGCTTTTTTATTTACTCCAGCCCGCATTGATTGAAACATGTAATAGTTCAGGGAGATATTGTCGTGACTCTGAAAAGTTTCACATTCGGAGCCTCCAAAAGCTCAATTTAGATTTTTAACATCTATCGGGTTTTTATAAAGATGATGATGATGATGATGATATCTGCCCTCTGATCCTTACAAATGTCAAATGCTGACTAATACAGATTGAAAAAAATTGTCTGTTGTTTTGAACTTTCTTTTCATCAAAAAAATCCGGTTTCCTCAAAAATATTAAGCAACATAACTGTTTTCAGTTATTTTTCTGGAGCCCCATATCAGCATATTACAATGATTTCTGAAGGATCATGTGACACTGAGGAGCTTTGCCATCACAGCAATAAATTACACTTTATAATACATTAAAATTAGGAAAAAAATATTAGTTTTTACCATATTTTTGATCAAATAAATTCAGCCATTAAAATATCTTACTGACCCCAAGCTTTCGTATTTTATTCTGTATAGCGAGATATTTAATCTGTATAGATTTACATATATTTCAAGCACATATATCAGCAGTTTCATTCAAACTTAAAGCATTTTTATCCAATAATGGTGAGAAAATCTTCACAAATCTCTCAAAGAGAGTAACAAAATGCAGTTTCAGGTTTCGTGTTTAAAGTCTTCATTTCATTCTGAGCTGAACAAAGACAATGGCTTTAGTCCAGTGGATTAATCTCAGTCTAAACATCAGACAAACTCAACGCAATAGAAAACATGTTGTGCATTCACTCCAGTCATGCAATTCATTCAGGTATTTTCAGTGGAAAAACAAAATCTTCTCATTTCTTCCTCAAAAAGTGGTCAAACACTGACAAATGAACAATCCCTACAATCATTGTGGTTTTTGCCTTTCCCTATTACATTACCCATAAACAACTGCTCGCATGTGCTGTCAGTGAGTTGACGTTTGCATGTCCTATTTTTGTAGAAGCTTAGAGAAAGGTCACTTGTTGTAACCCATCTGGGACTCACCGGGTTGAATGTAATCAGTATGCACTTGTTAGTCCGGGTGCCTCTGCATTCTCTTTTTATCTGCTTGTTGGAGAGAAGTTAATTTCCCTTGTGACCTTTGTGTAATAAAACAGCATTATCTGTTGCACTAGGGAAGAAGCAAATTAGCTTTCTCAGTAGTGTTTTGTCACAGAGGTGATCACTTATAAAGTTATTTACTTAATTAGATTAAGAGCGCTGTAAAGGCCCCGTCTAGAGTGAGGAGGCGTATCTTGTCTGTCCATATTATCTCATGGCCTCTCTAGCCGGAGAGCACAATGTCTGGGCATCTCCACTACGTTCCTCATGCTCCTGAGGAGGATTATGATGATACCGACAACCGGCACTTCCTAGTGACCGTGTCTAATTTTGATGAGTCAGACTTACTGTGAATCGCTTATCTGAAGTAGGCCGACGAAGGAGGTTGGATGACAACCATTTTAACACCCGGCTCCAATGTGGCCGCTTTGGAATCACCTGAACTGAACGGAATGACAAAAGCTCCATACTAAAAGCATTATAAGCGCCAATTCCCCTGTCTAAAGCTCTTAATGTGGCTATTTTGCACAGCGCTGCACGAACATGTGCTATTTGATAGCCTTGAGTTTCTTTCAGCCATTCAGTTTGGCTAATCCTTCCCCTTATGCTTAGACTGCGGCTGATTTATCGGTTAAACTGGATCTGCCACACTTTGTCCTAAACAGCCTGATGGCAATCTGTCAGTGTGGAAAAGCTGTCCAAAATTTTGTTTTTCCATTGCAGGTATACGTCTGCAAGTCGCTGCTTGTTTTTATTGCATTTGGTTACAGTGCAGCGAGGTTGTTCAATAAACACGACTGGAAAATACGCCATGGAGGTGCCACAATACACTTAGGCCGGCTCGTATGAGCATCTTTTTTGGGGGGGAAACTTTCTCACACACCAGTTTTTGTGAATGAAGAACGGGCGCCGTGAGTCTCACAGGTATATGCGGGTGTATCTGTGTGTGTGAACCTCTGAAGGTGAATGTAATGCTTTGCTGACCCGTGGAATCTAGCTCATTATCTGGCCCATTGTGCTATTCTCCTTCCTTGGCCCCTTTCACACCCTGTCACCCAGCCACCTCCACTGCCACCGGCCTGGCCAGCTCATTCATGTCCCTTCAGCCCATTGTGAGGCCCCTGGAACCCAGGGCCCTGTAGCGAGCAGGGGGAAAGGGCGGCCCCTGCTTTGTGTTTCCCTTGCCGCTCTTCACACGCACGACGGGGAACTTCCTTTCTCATGTCACCGAAACCGGCATGGCCTAATCCGCCTGGCCACACCACCCGCCAAGCATGCTGGGAAGGGGCATTTATAAAGCAGTCCCTAATGGTTCGTTAATAAATCGCTTCCATTTTACGCTCGACTCTTCACACCAGCGCAGAGGAGGATAAAACCGGGCCGGAAGATCCGTTGTTATGCATGTCGGCGAACAAGTGAGCGCTTTGATAGGAGAGTCTCGGATGGAATCACAGATTCTAGGATGTCAGAAGATGAACGTATGAGTTTTTTGACCTGAAATAGCTCGTAATGTGCTGTGATTGTGCAGAGGTGTGAGTTTTGCTCAAGGGTTAATGATTAGAGCACTGCCCTGCTGACCGTTTGCAGCCCCTCATGGGTCTCTAGAGAATCTATTACCCATCATGCTCTGTCTTTAAAGAGGTGACTTTGGTTAAAGCACTCTGGCTAAGAGGTTAGACAGGAGCTCCATATTGACTTCGACGGTAACCAAGATGCATACGGTCTGTGATCTGAATGGCCCCCGTGTGAGGCGTAGAGGGGGCTGCTAGTGTGAATGGGACTATGGGTGATTGGCTCAGCGGGAGCGGTCAGGGGTGTTAGGGGTGCCGGGAGCCCACAGGGCTAATCTTGTTAAGTGTGACACACAGCCAGGGGGAGTGGAGGGGTGGTCCCAGTAAGACAAACACACACACACACACACACACACACACACACACACACACACACACACACACACACACACACACACACACACACACACACACACACACACACACACTAACAAAGGTGTTATGCACAAAGCTGAATATGAGGGCAGAAGTGCATATTTAAATGATTTTTGTTGTTTATGTTAAGATAAAATTAGCTTATTTAGCTGTTTGATTTTAGGGTCAGTTTCGTGATTTTCGTTTTTGGCCTACCTGTTAATTTCTTCAACGACGTAGCCTATTAAAAATGCATTTTACACATGCAGTTTTGCTAAAATTCATGAACATTTGAAAAAAATTTGTTAGCAAAGTCAATGTCATGTGGTTCGACCAACATGCTGAAAAAATAAAAACTGAAAGTATCATATGATAGAGATCCTCAGTCATGACTGTGTGTCAAGTTCAGCAAGTCTTGTAAATTATCATATAATTTGACCAATTGAAAGGTTGAAAAATGTCATGTGGTGCGACTCCCCAAAATCATATTCATAATTAACAATTACTGATTTCGTTAAAAAATACCCTGAAAAATATATTGACAAACATTTTGATGACAATTGATTATGATTGGTTGTATTCATTAATGGTTACACCACATGACATTTTTAGAATGATTCAATTGAAACTAATATTTAAAATGGTATAAAAGGTTTTTAAAACCATATGAAACCAACATGAACACAAAGAGTACATATCTTAGAACTTGATTTATGTTTTTAAGCTAGTTTTTAAAAAAAGTTTTGCTTTTCTTTATCATTGAAATACACCGTTGACCCTTCAACCTTATGGTAGTCAACAGTATCGATTACATTGATTTGCAGTCAAGCACAAAAATATTGGCCATCAAAAAATGAGTTAATTATTCTGAAGAATCTGATCGCTCACTTTTGTGCTCATTTAGATCATTAACTGTTGTTGCAAAACTAATCCTGGCCATTTTTTTTTTTTTGTTTCAAATAAAATTAAAGTCAAACTTCATGAGTGCATGAGCATGGCATAAGTAGATTAAAGTAGTAATTAGTTCTTTTTTTAGGTTTCACAGTCAAAGTAGTAATTTCAGAGGCCATTGGGGTCATGTTGTTTGTCACAAGAAACTGAGATTGGGTCAATTAGAGTGTAGGAGGATGTGTTCCGTTCATCTGACAGCTGCATGTGGCGCTACAAAACTTAACGATTAGTGAACATTTAGAAGAGAGAAAAAACAAAACCAAAAGAGTGAACGGTGTACTATAATCTGCCTACAACATCGCACCGAGAGCCGAGACATAGTGGACCTTTTTCATTTTTGCCCAAAACAAATGCAATTATTATACCATCGATTGCTCATATAGACAGAGCACTTAATAATGTGCGATTTGAGATTTGAAGTGATTTGGATGATGTGTTGCAGTTTTTAATGCATGGAGGAGCAGAACCATTACAGGCACTCCTCACCTCCAGCAATCTGCGTTGAACCCTCTGTCAGTCAATCAATGCTCTCGGTTATCCAGAGAGGCATAAATTGGGTGGTTATAACAAACAAAAAGCTATCAGTGGCTATGAATAGAGAGCGACTACTGAGCAGGGTCAAGCGTCAAAAGCTCTGACTAACCGTGAGCGAGCTGCTGTCATCAATAATATGGAAAGAGAAAGAAAAACAGCCAGGAGAGTATGAGTAACTCGAGATAATGGAGGAGCAGGTCTAAATCTATAGGTTATGAAATGCGCACTCTACATGGACTGCATTTCCTTTGAACCTGTACATAATTCCTACACAGAAATAGCAAAGAAAAAGAAGAAAGCAATGCTCTTTCGTGTTGTGGTATGTGTGCCAGGTTTGATGCTCTGTATATTGCATGCATTATCGTGAATGTCTCTGCGGGACGCTCAGAGAGGTTAAGGTCAATGCAGGTATACATGGCTGGTCCTGGTAGCAACATAATTGGCAGCATGTTTTTTCAGGTACAGTATAAACACCTCATCTTGTCAGACTGTGGCATAGCATGTAATTACCGCTCTTCCTCTTGCTAAGTGGACTCTGTATTCGTGTTGTGGGGATTTCCAGTGTCTTTCCATAACAGCTCCAATCAGAGAAGAAAGTGAAGGGGTATTTAGTTCTTTTCCAGAAGTGTTTTGCAAACTTGCCTTGTAATGTTATACACGGAAGTCAAAGTGAGAAATGGCAAAGAGAGCTTAGATGGTATTAGGATTTTAAGCTTACAGAGAATGCAAAATTATAAATGGCCCAGAAAAGCATTTGTATTGGAAATGTACTCACTTGTCATTTACTTGTGCAAAATTCAAAGCACAGTTGTTGACGTTAAGTTTTTCATTTTTTTAAATTACACTGCTAGAAATATTTTGTGCATGAGAAAAATAAATAATACTTAATTAATAATAATAATAATAATAATAATAATAATAATTTTAACATTTTTAACTGCACAAGTAAAATAAGGACTTCAGATTTCAAATAAGGACACACTGTGGACTACCAATAAAATAACTGATACAATTTTAGCCTATCAGTTTAAGATGTTAATTTAATACAATAATTTATATGAAAAATATTAAAAAAATAATTTAATATTTAAGCATGCCTGTAAGTAAAATCCATATTAAAGGGATAGTTCACCCAAAAATGAAAATTCTGTCATTAATTACTCACCTTAAAAGACCTTCATTCATCTTCAGAACACAAATTAAGATATTTTTGATGAAATCTGAGAGTTTTCTGACCCTACATAGACAGCAACGCAATTACCACATTCAAGGTCCAGAAAGGTACAGTAGTAAGAACATCGTTAAAATAGTCCATGTGACATCAGTGGTTCATCTGTGATTTTACAAAGCTATGAGAATCCTTTTTGTGTGCAAAGAAAACAAAGATATGAGGGTGAGTAATTAATGACAGAATTTTCATTTTTGGGTGAACTATCCCTTGAGGGTTTTTTCAGGGCAATGCAAGCCTGAAGTTGCAAATGCAAAGAATGTTTTTGTCAGACTGTGGTCAGTCCAGCATCAGCAGTTACTGAAGGCAATGCGCCTTGTCAAGCCACAGACAGCACAGGGCTGCGTTTCCCAAAAGCTTCGTAAGCTTAAGAAGTTTGTAAAAATGATCAAACGACTGATCTTAATATTACGGTCTGTTTCCCAAAAGCATCGTAACTTAAGTAGCACTTGAAAATCATCGTAGATCTACAGGTGCTCTGGAGTAATCGTAAAGCATCATAAGAAGACAGATTTATACGGTCACCTGCAGGACAATCGGCAGATTACACCTTTAACTTTATTCAAGCGCAATGTGATTATAATATAAGGATTTGATGTACTTTATTGTACACTTTATTACTCGTTTTTGTTTTGTTTTTTAATTAATTTATAAATTAAATTATTTAAAAGGGCAGAAAAAATATAAATACATATCTAAATTAAATGACTGAAAAAAAGAGAAAGAATAGATGTAGGAAATGTGCTTCAAAGACTAGGGAAAAAAATCTCTCTCTCTCTCTCTCTCTCTCTCTCTCTATATATATATATATATATATATATATATGTCTCTCTCTTTATATATTTTTATGTAAAGTATAATGTTTTTTATTTTTTATTATTTTAATTATATTATTTTATATTGTTTTATAGTTATTATATCCGAGTTGTCTGGAAAGCAGCATTAGGTTAACATTTCAATAAACGAGCGTGTACTACAATAACGAGCCATTCTATAAGGTGACATTTCAGCACTTGATGATTGGATAGCGACTCCTAAGTTGCACTTAAAGCACAGCTACGTGCGATTGTGTTAAGTGCATTTTAGGGAGACGCACGTGAAACAATAACGAACGCTCCTAAAATGACTTGTAGAAAACGCTCTTAAGCTCTAAGATCAATCGTTATCGAGAAACGCAGCTCAGAATGATTGAGAAGTTTAACTGTTATTAAATATATAATAATATTTTAAATAATATATAACATAATTAAGCCATTTTTATTATGTATTTGTAATGATTTACGTGTCTGCCACAATAATGAAATATAATATCTTCATTTGGGAGCTAATGTGATTCATTCGATTTACTTAATTAATAATTAGTTTAATGGTTTTAACTGATTAATATCCCTGCTGCAAGTGCACACAAGGTGCATTCCAATTCACATTTACTTATGCACTATTTTGCCATTCACATATGTAAACAACGCATGCTGGTTTGTGTCAGCAGCACTGTATGCGAATACGCTGTTTACGCTTTTGAATGTAAACAAGGTATCCGCATACATACGTTGCATATGTTGTTTACGAATGTGATACTCTCCAATATGGAAGTATAGTATAGGGTAGCGTATGTGTACACGGAGGAGACAAATTGTTGAAAAAAGTCATTATCTTTGTTTTCTTTTCACACAAAGAGTATTCTCGTAGTTCTTAAAATTACGGTTGAACCACTGATGTCACATGGATTATTTAACAATCTCCTTGATACGTTTCTGAGGCCCCGTTTAGACTAGTGCATTTTCGTTTTAAAACAGCGTTTTAGAATGAAAACGATCCTCGTCTACACTGCGTTTCAGAAACGATCTCCATTTACTCTACACAACGTAAAACGCATGTCACGTGACCATTCATGCAGGTACAGCCATAGATATGAATAGGTAGATTCCCAATTATTTAGATCGCGGATGCGTCTACATGCTTGGAACAATCGAATGGGTAATCTACTTATACATCTATGGGTACAACAATGCGCATGATGTTATTGTTTACACAGTTGTCAAGGATACGCAGAGTGAATGTGGGCAGCCACCCCATCGTTTTCAAAAGTCTCCGTTTTTGTCCGTTTACACTGAAATGCAACCCCGGATTTTTCAAACTAAAACTGGGTCTGCAGCGTTTTCAAAAGTCTCCGTTTTCAAGGGTCGAAAACGCCGAAGTAGTGTAAACAATAAGCATAACCGTAGCAAAAGTTATGCAGTTTAAAACGAAAATGCACTAGTGTAAACAGGGCCTGAGCCTTGATCATGTAAGGATCATTGCTGTCTATGGGAGGGTCAGAGAGCTCTCGGAATGCATCAAAAATATCTTAATTTGTGTTCCGAAGATGAACAAAGGTCTTACATGTTTGGAATGACATGAGGGTGAGTAATTAATGACAGAATTTTCATTTTTGGGTGTACTATCCCTTTAATATACTCAACGGTTGAGTACATAGAAGAAGTGCACAGTGTATAGTGCATCATTTGGGACACAAAGACATTTTTTTTGATTTTTAAGCGAATTACCTTTCAGTTCAGGAAAATATTCAAGAACATGAATAAGCACTTCATCTGAAATACAAACTCCCTTTTTTATCATTTTTGTGTCTACGAGGTTAAGAGGTTTCCTCCAGCTCTTACTAGCTCCAAACATTCCATCAAAATAAAAAAACAGAAAGTAAAAAGACGAAGAAAAATACAAGGCCATTGTCATTGCCTTTTCTCTTCTCACCCTTGGTTTCCTTTTTAAATTGAAGTAGAGGAACCGACAGGTAATGGTTAGCACGATAACTACTAACTGATTTCATCAATCAGAGCTTTTCCCCTGCCTTTTTTTACACTCTACAAGTGCAATTGTTGGAAGTTGGAGAGAGATTAGCTGTCAGACTTGTCAGATAAACAAGCAAGAGAGCAGCAACAGTTCTGATATGGCAGTCGAGGAAGTGGTGGGTGGTCAGAGAGACACATTTGTCATATCCGATGTGTGTCACATGTCTTCTGCTCGAAGTTGCCCTCAGTATTATTTTTTATTTACGTTGCACTGGCTGATAAGATAATCATCTTGGACAGTGTACTGACACCTAGTGGTGTGGATGTACATCATAAAAGCTAAAACTTTCAGTTATCCATGCTATTGTTGAAATATATTTGCAGTGAGGCATGATTAATTAGTTTCATGAATGAAAGTGTCCAATTACATAGCTAAGTTTCTAAAGCCAGTAATATTCAAGTGGTTATATGATCTCAAAATGGCCACCTCCATTAAGCAACCTGATCTATGTAAAATAAAACCCCTTTTTAGGCCTTCATTTCATATAAGTATACATGGTATTAAACATATTTTTCACTTTTCTTTGTGTAAAGCGTTGATTAAGAAAAGATGACTGCACTCATATTACGTTTGACGTTTGTATTCAGTTTGTAAACAGGTTTTGAATAATCTGCCCTGAATCCAGTTTGTCTAGTAGGCCACTTTTGATATTTCTTTCTTTCTTTTTTCTTTCTTTCTTTTTTTTTAAATCATAATACTGTAGGACTTTTTTTTTTTCAAACAGCTCTAGTATCTAGTAAGAATGCTGTTGTTTTCACGCTATAGCATTATGACATTATAAACACCCTGTTTGAATTAAATAAAGCACACTTTGTTTTTGACTTTTGACAATGCATTTCTCTCTCTCTCTCTCTCTCTCTCTCTCTCTCTCTCGCTCTCACAGTGTCTTTCTCTCTTTATGTCTCTGCTAAGCAAAACAGCTGTGCTGGCCTTACGATGCATTAAGTCTCTCATTCCTTTTAGATAGTTAAATTGTGCATGAAATGTAGCTGGCGCGGGGAGCTCCAAAGCTGGACTGATTAGGCAACATCTGTTACATTGGGGAGAAATCTGTGTCTGTCCTAATTAGCTGTCAGACGGGGATACGGTGTACCGGATGGCGCAGGGGGCTGCCACAGGTTTCTCTCCCCCATCCCGTCACCTGCCCGACTGCCCTCCCTCCCACTGCTACCACCACTCATCAGATGTAATTATGGAGAACGCTGACACAAAAGAGTAGAATGGAGGGGAACAAGCTATGTCCATCTGTACAGGCACATATACACATACTAACCCTGAAACATGGGAACTGTGGGTAATGTTGACCCATCCCAACATTTGCACCATTTGATCTGAGCTGAATTTCTATCTTTCAGCATTCAAGAGCTGATTTGTAGAAGTGTAATTACTCGTATCTATAGAAAATGGCATTGGGTCAGTGACATTTTTTTTTGTGCATTTATTAATTTATTCAAAAATACATTTAAAAAGCAATACATTACTTGAATACACTTCTATGATATGCATGTCTTTAATTTCTGTATTAAAGTAAATTCTGATATGTTTGGGGGGGTTGTAAAGTAAATAATGACAGGGTGATACAATGTTCGGATATTATAATGATATTTTTCAATATTATGTCCACAAAATCACGTGGTTTAACCAACAAAATCCATATGGTCCAACTAATACTCAGAAAAAAAGACAGTAAAATATGAAGTTATAACATAAAAATAATGAACCCCTGTAAACTAAAAAAATTCTGATAATTTGTTCTTTTTATGACAAGGCATAATTAATTCTGGTTAAACTCCGGTCCCCAAAAAGGATGATATTTATTGAATTAATAATTGGTGATATCTATATATCATTATATCTATAGCTCTCTCCCCCCTCTCTATCTCTTATATATATAACATTTCTTGAATTAATAAAGGGGGATAATATTTGAAAAAAATCTATATATCTTTCTCTCTCTCTATATAGATACATACACACACACTAAAATCTAAAAATACTTATATATGCATATTTTGACACACACACACACACACACACACACACACACACACACACACACACACACACAAAGTACATTTCTAAGAATGTGGCACGTGTTTTAAACTCGATTTTTCCTTATCTTTACTCTTACGTGTCATTGACCGATAACACCCCACTATAGGAAGTTTGTAGTTTCTGCCATAATTTATTACCTGAAACCCACAAACATACCTCCTCCTATTGATGACTCATGATTCTTACTGTAAATCCATATGTTTTAATCAAGGACTCTCAGTAGGCAGATTCTCTACCAGCGCCAAGTGGACCACTAACCCTGCAAGATACACACACTGACAATCCTCCACTAGCGGTTATTAGATTGAAAAAAATTTGATGAAGAGAACTGTTGTTCTGTAATTGTACCACTGCCCACGCTTGCTTTTAAACTCACCATGACACGAGTCAAGACCTCCTACTTGGCTCATGTAAGGCTTGAATCTCTAACTGCTGAAACATAATTACAGCAAAGCTGTTAGGGCCATCTTAGGCATTTATGCTCTGTGCTGGCACTGTGGAGAATGTCAATAACAACGCATTTGATGCTTCAAGGTCCGTGTCACACAGACCTGACACACACATGGATGAAGATATGCACATGAGCGTAAATACTCAATTTATGTCACCATATTGTGTACATCTTCACCCTAATCAATTTTAACAGGTTTTAAACTGTGGCTACACTGCTGGCATGATGGACAGGTTTCAGTGGCACCCGCACACTGATTGACAGACCATAATCAGTCCATGGAGATGTTAAAGATGTTACCTAAACTATGAAAAATTGAGATGATGCCATCTCTGGCATCTGAAATAATGTACTTTGGAAGTCTCTTCTTTAATTGTTTCTGAGATTATGGTATGTGGACTGTAACAAGGTTACTTTTGATTCATCTTCCACAAATGTGTTTACTGATGCTAAAACGTAAAGTTGCGACGATTAAATATTTGCCATCATTTTAACAATTCTCTATTCTATGAAGTTTTATTGGTTTGACTTAAAAAGTAAAAGGCAAGCAGAATCATGCATTATGTAATTTTATTGCATGTAAATGCTATATTGTTTTCAGCATTATTTACTTAATTCCAATGCAATTTTTGAGTGATGTTCAAGGGGTTGATTCTTCATGGAATCTTATTGCTCTGGTAATAGAGCACTGTAGTGCTGACATGTTTTTGTAGGCACACCCAGAATTTCCTCTACAAATTCCCAATAGGGTTTTTCAGTTGGTTTTTGGATTATTGCAGAAAATAAGCTCTGTGACCAACAAATGTTTATACGTCTTACAGATTTTGTTGCATACACCACAGTCGCATGACTTAAGCTTTTTAACTCATTCAGTCTTTAAAAAAAATCATTTTCCCTAAAAATGTGATTGTTAGAATAGTTTTCAAGGACCTGTAAAAGCAGACATCTGAGCAGATGAGTTTTTCTGTTCAGTGTGATGACGTTTAATGTCCCCAACATCCTCTGTTGTCCCTTTCTAGCAAGTGCCTTTTTATGTAAAACTCTTTTCTTTTAAAAAAGAAGGGGGGTATTACTGTATTTTATGTCACAGAATAAAACTCAGAAATATTTTGAGCTTGTGTTAACCATAGACATTATTTCAGCCATTTAACCAAATATTATTAACTTCTATAACAATTGAAAATGCAAACCGGAAATGCTAAAATTTTCAGGGTTTGACCTACAAAAATACTGTACATAAACCCATTAACAAAATACAGTGTCAGTGCTGATAGTCTTATGTTGCTCTTTCGATGATGAGTAAATCATAAAAATGCATGTCGAGCTGGAAGGTTTGTCACTAACATAGTAAGCTAATAAGAAGCCTTAAGCTCAATGATAATGACATTTTAGAAGCTTAAATTTAATTTAAATGCATAATCGTACATAGCTACTCCAAAAAAGCAGCTCACCAATGACGCAGTGCCACTGCTTTTATCTCTATATTTCTATGAAGCTTGTTAGCAAAACCGACTGAGATTCTGCTTTGTTTCCTGAGGCACAAAAGTGCTGAAGTGTCACACATCGCAGGGGAAGTTTTGGACATTTATAGCCACAAATGTAGGAAAATGCTTCCGAAGCGTCCGTGCGTTCACAATTATGTGGGGTAATTCTGCAGCAAAAGAAAACAGGAAAGCGTCAGCTAGAAGGAAAAAAAAACCCTGAGTGGCAGAGAATGACAGCCAGCGATGAGTAGAATGTCACGGCAATTGCGGGCCCATCACAGCTAACCGCATGATGGGTGATTGCCTCATGTGTTTCCCGCGAGTCCATCGGAGAGGACACGGCGCTCTCTCGTCTGTCCCTGGCCCAAACCTCTGCCACTGCCTCAGTGGCTGACATTTAAAATGTTGCTTCCTAACCACTTATGCTAATTGTTGTAATTTTCCTGATGAAGCGGTGTCCTGATACCTTGATGCAGCCAAGATAGTTTTACATTTTCGCTGCGCGTGCCGCTCGGCCATTTGGTCCATGTAGTGTCAGCTTGGAGTGCTACTGAAAGCCGGCAAAATTGCAAGCAAATTGCATCAGATTGCCAACATTGTGAAAAGGTAAATTGCTTGCAAATCTATTTAAACCACTGGCCTATTTTCATCAGCCACAGTACTTGGTATTCATGATTGCTTAATTGGTGACCTTTTCTATTGTGTAGTGCTTTATGGTGTAATGGAAAGCGATCTTTACCAAACCAATTATGCTTTTTTTTCTCGCCCAACACCCATACATTATAGCGGTGATTGCGATGGCTAGTCCTTTGTAAATGAACTTTCAGATTCCAATTATTTCTTTATATAACTGATGGAGGATAAAGAGTCATTTGTTTGCTATGATGTTGCATTTGAAAGCTCTTTGAGGCTGAGACTGTCAAAGCAAATGGAGGCGCAAAAGCCACAAAGTCGTGCCCTGCTTTTGACTGACCCCTCATTTAGCACCGCTTTCCCTTGCCGGGGACCAATTACGGCCTCAGCTGGTGAAATATTTTGTCAGATTCTTGAAAACAAGTATATTAGCTCGGGATTCAAATGAATGTTTTATCTATAGTAAAGCAAGCATTTAATCTACTCTCGGCAACCGGACTGCTTTGTGTCTCATTCATATTTATGTATGTTGTAAAAAAAAAGCACTTGCTGTAAATCAAAACCTATAATTATTAAGATTTTTAAAAGTTTAAACATTATACTTTCACCAAAGACACATTTTTTTTTGTTTGGTTAGGTACAAGATGACCCCAAACATTTATATGAACCAAATACAGTTTGCCAAAGGCATGAGGGGATGCTTCTATCCAGTCCACTCAGAATGAGCATATATGGGCAGAACTGTGTTAATTATGTTTTATGAAATGAAGAATTCTGGTCCTTGTCAAAACAGGATATAGTAACAGCTATGACCTTTTCATTATATCACTATGCTGCTTTTATGGCAGACTATTTTTTCTTCAAGCAGAAGGAACAGGTCCAGAAATTTTAATTCTTTACTTACTGTCACGTCGTTCAAAACATTTCTGCATTTTTTTTCCCACCTTGGAACAGAAATGTGGAAATTTTTAGTGTTTTGTCTGAAAGTATTGTCTTCAGTTTTGCAGAAAAAAGTAGTGACCGTTAATAAAAATGATATCTTCTTCACATTTTTCTGGCTTAATTTACAGTACTGCTGCTGTCATCACAGTTAGTTAGCTGTCATATGATGCATTATCACCATGTTTGCAATATGTGTTGAGGCATATATGCATCCCACGGCGATGCTTGGATTTAATATATTTGCCTGATATATAATATGTTAACACTTTATTTTAAGGACTAGCTGGCTATTAGCATGCATATTACTAGCATATTGATTGTTTATTAGTACTTACAAAGCACATATTAATGTCTTATTCTGCATGACCACATTTTAGATCTTTTTAAACCTACCCCATACCTAAACGGAACAACTACCTTACTAACTATTAATAAGCAGAAAATTAGGAGTTTATTGAGGAAATTGAGGAAGTTTATTGTTCCCAATTCTAAAGTGTTACCTATTCGCTATCAGGGTTAACATGTTAGCCTCTAGTTATAAGAGGCATATCATGTAGTGTGGTTGGAAAACAAAAAGAGTTGGCCATTGCACATGCTAAGTTTGTTATATAATCTTACATGATGTCTATTCATGAAGTGATTTTTGTTTTTGTTGCAGAAGTGTGAAGCTGAGCCGGACTGCTTTGAAAACATAATAAATGGTAAAGGGAAGAGATGAGCACTTCAATAACTATTCTGCAATGGCATGACAAAATATGCTGTGTGTGTGTGTCTATTTGTGAGTTTGTGTGATTGATAGAGGGGCTGGCTGCACATGTGTGTTTTCCTGCAGGATGAACCTCAGAGCAACAGATTCCTCTGCTCAGATTAGCTAATTTTGATTTGTTTTCAGACAGGGTGTGTGTGTGTGTCTGGGCTACAGGGCCTAGACTGTAAATTTTGCCTGCTGCGGGGTAGAAGCTGATTGATCTCTCAGTGTAAAATCGATAAGAAGACACTGTCATTTTTGTAACGAATGAGCCGCTCTGAGGAGATAGATTAAGACTCCACAGATCTCACCCTGCCTCTCTTTCATCAATCCCGCCTTGCTCGGGTTCGACTAGCAGAACCTGCAGCCGGCTTCAATCTCTGGCACGCTGTATTAGCCCGGACCCACATGCCATCTGCAGAGGCCTCTACATTATACCGTGTATATTTCATCCATATCAGCCGACATGTTAAAATCAAATATTTGCCCCTTTCCCCTCTCGTGTCTGATCCACCTTGATTGATCTGTTTTATCATTTGCCGAAATATATCACACCGTGGGGTTGATTAAATCAAAAATCGAGGGCCATTGTCTTTCTCGCGCGTCCTTTATCAGAACTAATGTAACGAGCATGCTCATTTGTCTCTGGTTGTTACATGGAATAAAGTCAGCGGTGCCTTTCGGCTGTCAGCGATGCTGAGATTAGGAGAAGATTAATATAGTGCCTCTCGTCTCTCTCCTCTTCCGCTCTCTGTCTGCTCTGTCGCCTCTTGTATTGCTGCGTCGGAGATGCGCCACGCTCCCTCGTGGGCCCCTGTTTAACCTTCACTGGCTCATCTATTATAGCGCACCTCCACCCGGGCCTCGCGTGCTAAACACGCTCGTCATGCCTTCACTGGATTGATGGTGGGAGAAAACCATTGCATAATCTTAACTTTTTCCGGGCCATTTTTCACCCATTGCCTCTGCTGGTTCTTCTGATGTGGACTCATCTTGGGAGTGTGTTTGTGTGGGAGTGTGTGCTCGGAAGAGCATCACTCATTTATCAAATATTAATACACACATGCTTATGCAATATACAGTGACAAGTGAATGAGTAAATCTCTCTGACATTTCACATGGATTGGCCTTCACTACTTAGTTTGGGATGGTAATTTTTTTTTTTTTTTATCATTTTTTTTTTTTTATTTAAATGTATTCAACAAAATGCTTAATCATAAATACACATAAATATTTTAATTGCTTAATTAACTTAATCATTTTTATGTGTGGCCTATTTTTTTCTCCATTCGTTTTGATTTGTTCTTAGAATTATGGAGCTATTTTTCAAGGTACAGTGCTGTTTATTCTCCTGGCACATAGAGTAGATCTCTAGACAGTGTCTGTGTACACATAGCAAGTGATATTAGAGCCTCTGAAATATACAGGCATTCTTCAAGGCAGCAAAAATTCTAACTGTCCTTAAAATGAATTTTTTGGATTAGAATATAGTCATTTTGCATCAAGTCAAACAATGCCATTTTATAATTAATAAGTATTAAATTATATTAAATTGTTCAGGATATATAAAATTCGTAGCTATATAATTAACCTTTAGCAAAAAAAGCTGTTAAACACAATACATGATTTGAAATATGATGGAAATGAAATTTGTGCAAATGTCAGAAAATTTTCAGCAGTATTTATTAATAAATTAGACACACTAGTGGGAAACGTGTGTTTTTATATGATTGCCCTTGATATTTAATACCTGGTATATACACTGCGAAAAATAATCCTCTTTGAATGGACCTGTATGAAAAGTTTTGTGCTTTTGTACTATAGATATTGAGTCTCCAGGGAGTGCAGATCAAATACAAATGTCCCTCTTGTACTAATCTTGTCATAATCTTGTAACAATTGGTGCTTGTGTTCGGTAGATTATTTATGACTATCACCAGCATGTGTTAATCACAAGGACAAGCCCCCTCAAGAGTTTGTGCAGAGAGAGAGAGTGATGTGGATAAATGGCAAGTGAGCGAGAGCTGTGGCGTGTAATACTTGTTTAATTCCCATTGGGTGTGCTTCTTATCAAATTAAAGTGTGTGTGTGTGTGTGTGTGTGGGGGGGGGGTTCTGTCAGGACTGACGGCCTTTCCTTTTGGACTGGGCAGCATGTGTAAAATCGGCCAACAAGAGATTTGGGGTGGTGCTGGTTAGGGATAGGGAGCACCACACGGCATCACACGCCCCTGTCACTTCACTCCCCCTTTCCCGACGCGCCGCTCCCGCCCCGGGTCAGCTGTCCTAGAGCGCCGGCTACAAGGACTGGCGCAGGGAGATTGGGGCCCACTACATCACCTCCAGCTGCGAGACTTATTACTCCCACCCCTCCTCACCTGGCCCAGCCATTCATAACATCATCAGCCTATTAAATATTCATGAGCTGAAGGACAAGAGGGAGGGGGATTGGCTGGTGGGGAGAGGAGGGGTGGGGTACAAGGGGTTTTGATTCTGCAGGTGGCTGTTAGGTCTGTAATTGGTCCCCACTTGCCTCAGCAGCGTAAAATTGTTTTCATTATGCGTTCACACGCAGGCCGTGCGAGGGCTTCCCACAGATCCAAAAAGAGAAATTTCACTTAAACAAGCTCCAAGCCTGGAAAATGAGACAAAAACAAGAGAAAGAGATGCTTTCGAGAGAGAAAACATGGTGGGAAGGCTAATAATTAACTAGCTTTGTGCAAACAATAGCAGAGAATGGGACGAAGAGAGAGAAAGATAGAGGAAAACAGAAAAAAATCTACCCAGCAATTGGGGGGACGTTACCCCCTCACCCTTGTGGCCCTTGAGAACATCCATAGTCACCGGGGGAGGAGGGGAAGGATGTCGGAGGGAGAGAAAGAGCGAGAAAGAGAGAAAAGTTTCCACCTGACTGGAGTTCCCATGGTTTGCCATGCAGGAGGGTAAGCAGGTTTCTGCAATAAACTCAGCCCATTGTCCCCCTAGAAAGGCCAGTCAGGTCCCTCCATTTGGATTCAAGAGTGTCTCTTTCTGTGCTCCTTGCGCTGAACTAATCACCACCGTACTTTGTTTAATTGCAGCCAAAGGGAGAGATGCGTTCAAGAAGTCATTCTGATCCCACACAGCCTCTCGAGTCCATTTCCTACACCCCCGTTCCTCTCTTGCTCACCCTCCTTTTCCTTTTATTGAGTTGCACAGTTATGCAAAGACAACAAACAGGGTTGCAGGTTCAATGCGATTTTGGTTGAGGAGGTGGAGTACGTAAGTGAGGGGCGATGCATGGAGAAACACTTTTTTTGACCGACCGGGAGAAAGCAACAGGTCTTGATGGGAAGGATGGCTGGAGTGGTCGAGTGGCTTGTAAGCCCATTGGGCGGGAAGCTCACTATAATCAGGTGCATGTCAAAGCCACTATTATGGACTCAAACTCACTGCTCCTCATTTTAAAATGGACATTTGAAGGGAGAAGGTGCAGGTCTTTGTGTGTGATGACTCTGGGGTCAGTTGCTTTGTGCAGGTTGGGGGTGTTGGGGTTTATGAGACAGGACCTTCACTTTAGCACACACACACTTATCCTTATGCATGAAGAAACCAAGCATGTTTAACTTTTCATCTTCATTAGATCCACATTTGTCTTCTATACCCTTTGTTCCCTATCAGAGGAAGAAAGCACACCTGAACCATACCAAAACTACGTAGCTGAGACCAAATATTATAAATTACAGACTTCAGGACAGGCATTAGAATAAATGATAGGATCACACATGGGAACAGAGAGCAATAACGAACAGAGATAATTTAAAATTACCCACAAGGTGTCTTAAGTTGCCCCGTATGACATCACTCACGACTTAACATCACCCATCACAGCGGGAGTTTACCGCACAAGCTTGTCTGCGTCAGTGGTGATGGGAAATCACCCTCCTCATCATCCCAGCATGAAGGAGACCTTTGCAGGGTGAGGTTCTCAAATCCTATCCTGCTAAAAGACTCCCTGAGTGACCCCGGGCCACTCATTTAACCCCTCACTGTGCCTGCAAGCCTTTCTAACACAGGAGATTTCAACGCTTGATGCACTTTTGGGGTCCCACCCGGACCAGTTCATTTAGCGCCGTAGGTGGGAAGAGCTGAAATATTTGAGCTGGGAAATCCCTCATGAATGGCATCTCTCTGGAATGACAAATGAGGGTTATATAGCTGTGGTTTGTGTATGTGTTAGGGGAATTCTGTGTTGATAAAAAGCTGAAGTTTTTTTAGTAGTTAAGTCACAAGCCTCTTTCACAAAGAAATTCTGGAAGATACACGGATGATGTGTCCCAGGATCGTTTGATTGTGGTTTATTCACACTGCCAGTGTTTTTCCAGAATCTGTGTGTGCGTTCACACACATCTCGTAAAGACACGTGACATTACGATGTGAAATGTAATGTGATGCGTACTGTTTCACTTAAGCTGGTGAACGATCTCAGCTTCAGCGCAGATAGTGAGGAGCTACCTGCTTTTTGCTTTATTACAGTTTGCACATATTTTTTCGTCGCAGACGTTGATCTGCCTTCAGAACACCCAGTAAAAGAGTCTCACGATAATGTGCGTCATCACTACGACACACCCTTTACGGCATTGGTTCTGGCTTTTGTTCACACAGAGCTCGTTCCGGGACTGAATCGATCCCGGGATGTGTTGTGTTCACACAGAAGGCACTCCGGCAATTTTCTGGGACAAACGTGCAGTGTGAAAGGGGCTAGTGACATGACATTTCTTGTCTGTTTGGTTTTTTTTTTTCTGGATATATTTATTTTAAAAAATAATTTAAATGCAGTCAGTTGTAAAATTGTACATTGTAAACATTGTAAACTGTCAATTGGTGCAACTTACTTGGATATTCCTAAAACTTGGATATTCATTAATGAATAATAAATGTTTTTTTTTTTTAAATTTAATACAAAAAAATATTTGTATGTCTTTATTTTTAAATAATGATTCATATTCAAAGGGTTACACAACATGACTTTTTTGTCATTGTATTTAAACTTTTCCTGAAAATAGTAAAATAAAAAAAAATCCTCAAAACCATATGAAACTAGCATGAATATAAAGAGTGAACTTGCAAGTGTTTTACACTAGATTATTAAATGCATTCTGTTTCCTAGACTTTGAAAAATGTTCACTGGTCATTTATTTTCGTAGTTCAACCAGTCTTCATAAATGTTGTCATTATGTGATTCTAGATAAGATATGAAACATTTCCTCTCATTGTTGAGAGGTTTTCAAAAACAAGGGATTAATGGGACACAATTGCCATTCATGATGCTCTCTCTTAAGAGATGGGGGGATTTTGCTCTCTCGCTCTAAAGAGATAGGGGGATTTGGTATTGTGTGGGCAATTGGGCTGTCCCTCCCTCACTCTCTTGACTTCTGTGGGGGCTGACCGGACTTCGGAACCAACCAATGAGGGCTCTCTGCTGGCCTGTGAAATATTGCATTCTGGTCCCATCACTCTCTCTCTCCCTCAAAGACTGTTTAAATGGCTGTGGTTTATTATTGCCCACTGAGGGCTAAAGTGATCCTCTGTTAGGCCTGTGGGAGAGGAGGGGCCGTAGGACCTGGCTTTCTCTGTGGGTGCTTTTGCCGGACAGCTGTTCAGCCCTTGCCTGACTTTTCATATGGATATGTATGGTAATGGAAGGCAATGGAGTGGGGATGAAGAGGAGGCAGCGTTAGAGCCCTCACTCTCTTCAGCACGCCTCTAAAAGCTCCACAAAAGGAGCAGTAAAAGGGGGCCGCACCGGTGAAGCTCCCACTTTTTGTGGGCCTGAATTAGTTCTGCAAAAGCAATGAAAGTGATCTTTAGCCGCGAGACAGGGGAAGTCTGCCCACGGGACCCAGCGAGCTCATTAGCACAAAAACGTCTAGCGCCGACAGATAATTGACTGAGGCAGATTCAACTATCACTCCCCCAGAGTCTGTCACAACAGTTCCTTGAGCGCGGCACACACACGGTACACCCCATCTCCACCCCTCCACCTTCAATGACATGATACAAACACATCCCATCACATTCCATTAACAGTTTGCGCTCTTTCCTCCATTCGCTTGCAGCTTTTCCTCCCACATCCTGATCTGAGTGCTTCGTCACCCGGTGGTGTTTTAACCAGTGTCGTTGGATTGAGATGAAACTGAAGCGGCTAGTGCGCAAGACCCTCGCCAAGGTCTTGTAGCTTTTAGAATGTGCAACATTTCACTGTTTTGAAATCGAAGCATGTTCATTCCATCTGTGATGTAAAAGCGCCTCAGAATGGGACTCCTTTGAGCATCAATGAAGTTTTATCACCGTCCTTCTCCCCCATCTCTGAATTGGGTAATTAAAACAAAAAAGTGGGAAAATATCCCATCTAATGATTTTCTGCAAGTGTTGAGAGCTTGTTTTTTGTTCTGCTGTGCACAAATGACTGTGGCACACATGTTTAAACCCTGCAGAGGCCTCTGCCTGTGCTCATCATAATGGCAGCCTAACTGCTTCGAGGTTAAATTGACTGGAAAATGCTGTTTTAATTTTCATGTTAATTGAAATGGACTAATTGTTAATATATTCACAAGGCGAAAGTACCAAACTAAAATGGGATTTTGATTTCTGTCAAAATCATATTGGCTCTACATGGCAAATAACAATCAGTAAATTACAAAAAAAATAGCCAGTTTTATTAGTTTTATTTTTTCCACTGATTAAAATTTGAATATTAGCACTGCCCAGCTGTTGAGGTGACCGCACCACACATTCCATGATTTCTAATAAATTACAATTCTTATTTTCCTGATATTGTTACGAAATAATGGATTCATGATCTTTTTAGCTCAGATAAAGGCTTTTGATAACGGAAAAAGCATCTTTTAATACATTTAATCTAATTCTATTGCCAAAAGTCCCAAAAAGGAATTACGAGATACGGACGGTGGGGGGTGAATCCGCATCTAACAATCACACTGCATTTGCAAGAGAGAGAGAAAAAAGAAGAAAAAAAGACAGAGAAAAAGAATTTTGTCAAGCAGCTAAACAGGCCTATTCTCCATGGCAGCCCCCTTTCCTTCACGGGCAACTATAGAAATTAGCCCTTGCCTTCTCTGCGCTCTCACACTTGGCTACACACGCTTGCATGGACACAAGGAAAAGTAGAAAAAAACTCTTTTCTTTCTGTCAGCATTCCTAGCCAACAATGGCTAGATTAGGCAACGTGAGGGCCCCCCCTGGGGGGTGAGGGGGGGCGTATTGAGCGGCCAATGGCCCCAGCAGGAACAGCTGGTGGGGGTTAATGGTGACTGAACTCCGCAGTCGGGACCCTTTCTCTATTGTGTGGGCTACTCATGGGAAGGGAAGGGGGCCGCTGACAGATTCTGGGTTGCGAAGGACCCTCGGTACAGTGTGCAGGGGTCATCTGAGCGATATGTGTGTGTGGGGCATCGCTGGTAAGCGACAGAAAAGGACGTGTGGACTGGGGGAATCAAAACCAGTTTCTGGGGACATTAGCATCAGTTTAGATTCAGTGTCGAGAGGCGAGAGAAAGGCAGAGGGGAAACACTACACACGTTTTAGTAGGAGGGAGGTGAAAGTGAAGACAGGAAGGGAGGAATTCCCTGTGAAAAGAACATTTTCACTTCCTCTTTCTTCACTTTTCACCCTCTAATCAAGTCAGTACAGGTGAGGTACTTCAGGATGAGTCAATTAAATTCAATTACTTTTACTCATTTGATTAATTAAATGATCTTGATCTCAAGTACACATAATTTTTTGCCCACTGTAATCTTTTCTAATTTTAGGTTTCTGTGTTCCAGGAGGAAGCTGCGGTCCTGTGTTTACTGGCACGTTAGATCCAAGCGTCAGGTGCTCCTGCCATGATTATGAGTGTCCAATCTACATCTGTATGTAAATATATGTCGCTTCTTGCATTCTAAAAACGGAATAATGATTGCATCGAGAAGCCTCCTCCTCAAAAAATTACATATTCTATTAATAAATCAAATAATATATAGATTATTTAATTAAAAGGTTTTTTGAACACAGGTCCACAGGTACTGAAATATATTTATTTAGTAAATTCTAATAAAGTTTAAATTATAATTTGAATCCAGGTCCACAGATACTGAATTTGATTCAGAAGCCTCCTCAGATTTCATAGTAATGTTTTCTTTTTTTGTTGTTGTTGTTAACAACTGTTTATTGTTTTTTTTACTGGAAATATTATTATAAAACAAATAGCATCTGTACAAATTTAGAACCTACCCCAACCTTGGTAGACTTAAATAAATAAATAAATAAATAAATAATAACAATAAAATAATTTTTACAAAGATTTTAGAAAAACTGACACAACATTAAAAGCTAAATGCCATACATTTACAGTTTTCACATTAGATCTATAGTAACGTTTTCAAAGCAATTTGAATGCATAAATAAGAAATATATTAAATAAAAGTAGAAAAATATAAAGATTACATATTAACTGTATGAAATAGATTTGTTTATTTAATTCTAATTAGGTCCCCAGGTCCACAGGTACTGAATTTGTACAGTACCGCTATTCTGAAGTGTCTTATACCTTAATAAAGAACTTATACCTACATTTTTAGCATATATATATATATATATATATATATATATATATATATATATATATATATATATATATATATATATATATTATATAATTATTTATATATATTACAACTGTGACACTAAGTAAGCAGGCCCTTTCAAAAAGTAACAAATAAAAAAAAAACAAATAATAATAACACAGTAGGTGCATCATGCCACTGCCCTTATACTGTACACACACAAAAAAATTATTTACAAGACTGGCTGTCACAAATTAGTGGCCAGAAGTCTTATCATTTTGCAGTTTGTTTTTGAAAATTATGCCCCAGGATTGCCAGGAAATGGTAACAACGAAACTTCCTGGTGAGAGCAGAAAGGGTTTAATCCCAAACTCCAGCAAGCTGAATTCCCTCCATCTAATGTCAAGCCACTATGCTTCACGTCGCTCATTAGTTGCCTGATTATGATAGCACACCAGTGTAACATTTAATCGAGGCTGACACCAGATTTGCCCCTGCTACAAATCCCCCTCTGCCATGCAAATTGAGTCGTTTGAGTGTGTGTGTGTGTGTGTGTGTGTGTGTGTGTGTGTGTGTGTGTGTGTGTGTGTATGCAAGGGGGGTGTTTGATATGGTGCAGCAGACTCGGAAATGAAAGATTAGTGTGGAGATGAGACACAGGGGACGTCTGGCCTCTGCTCTCAGTACTGTGATTACAAAGACGCCTTCGGAGCGTTTGGGGTTTTCCACGCACTGCAGTGGCACTGGGCTGAGGGAGATGAAATTAAAAGCATTTTCTCACTCCATCCCCAGTGAATGTTCAAGAGGGCCTCGAGAAAATCACTTATTTCTTTTGACAGTCAAGTTTTCTGTTACTGTAAACTGACAAAATAAATGGTTTTACAGAATATTGTCCTGTTGAATTTGGAAAATTCTCAGTTTTCTTTTTCAGAATTGCTCCAGAACTTACATTTCTTCATGGAAAGGCTTGAATGCAAGGCTTTTCCTTTGGTCTACCCTTTTTGTCCTGTGAGATTAATGGATTGGTGATTGATGGATAGGTTGTACAAAGATGTGATATCCAGTGTTGACAACCAATCTTCTCTTGATATTTTGAGGATGTTAAGGCATTTCATCTGCACTTTTATCTTTGATGACACGTTCATTGATTCACATACAGATATCACTGAAGAAAGCAAGAATTTAGCAAATTGAGGTTAACCACAAGAAGTGATTGTTTTGTCTGTCAGTCATTAAAGCCGGCAGCCTTTATGATCTGGTGCAGCACTATAATGTCACCTGCTTCCGTGACAATCATAATGAAAGATATATGTGCATGGACTCCATCATGAACAGTAATTTATGCAGCTTTTATGTCTCTCACAGACTGAGTGAAACACTTTACCACCATTTAATGATGCACTCAAGTAATTCATCCTGGTTTAAAAAAAGTTTTTTAGGTTAAAAAATGAATTGTATGTAACTGGACAAACTACTTCTTTCTCCAAGACTCTGAAGTCCACATTTCATCTGACACTGAACTATCCCATTAGGCCACAGGAGAGTGATTGTGAAAGATAGTGAAGGGACACGACTGACACTGCAAGTCACATGTCATGACAACATGAGGGATGTAGTGCATTCAGATTTCATTCATATTACACACATTGAGAATATATAGACAATAGTTTTGCTATGGTTGCAAAGTTAGTTTAGAATCGAATGTAATAGCTACTCTGTAAGCAATTTCAGGTCACATAACTAGACTCTTTAGACACTAGCTCATGGAATAAATTAACTGTTTGTGAAAACTTTTGCTTTTTGACTATGTACTACATTTGATGTAGTATTTACTTCTGTATGTAAAAATGCATTATGTAAGTATGCATGTGTGTTGTATGAATACAGTCTGGACATTCTACATCTGCTATCGTCATTTAACCTGTGACACAGATGTGTTTCTGTTCCCTTCCATTCGCGAAAATGATGACTGCTAACATCACTTTTGAAAAGTGTGCTTACAAAGCTAGAAATTACTCCCTTGTCAGTGTTCACTGATGTGAAAAGGACGTGCACTTAAATGTACTGAAGGTGCACTTGAAATGCACTTCAAAATCAATATTGAAATAAAAAGCCATTTAAGTCTATTTAAAGGAAGAACACTTTCATGACTGTTAAAAATTGCACTTTATAATATTGTCAGATTAAAGGTTTTAAAGTACATTTTAGATTTATAAAGTAAACTTTTGATTTTATGCTTACTAAAGTAATGAAGCATATGTAAAGCACATATTTTATTTTGTTATTCATATTACATTTAAAGATAATGCATTTGAAATTCAGTAGATTTCAACTTAATTTAAAATGTAATTACAAATATATTTGAATACATGACATACAGTTTTGAATAGAAATGACATTAAATTATATTTTAGATTACCATAAATGCTAAATGTCAGTATTCGGCAGTATACTTTAATCATACTTTAAATGACAATAGAAGTAATTATGAAAATACATATAAAGATATATGCAAGTCTTGGGTCAAGTAAGTTTTAGGTCAAAATTTGTATATAAATTCAAACTGTAATAAACTTTTATTTAATTACAATTTATATGCAGATACATTTCCCAAAACATTCAATTTGCACATAAGTATATTCTTTTAAAGTATATTAATTCCATACTAAGTACTCTTTTTTTAAGTATGCTGAAGTGTTCTTTTTTACAACGGTAATGCTGTATAAAATTATTATTTAAGCCATTTTGTTTTTATTGCCAATTTGTTTTATGTCAGTGAGTATTTTCAGCTGACTTCACTCTTCTTCAGGCTAAGATGTAAAGTCATTAAATGGGCAGATTTCAGGAATCTTGTAGTTAAAGCAGCCCCCCGCTCTTCCTGTAACACCTGTTTTCATCACTCCCCCGTCTTCACCGCTCTTTCTCATTCTGTAATGATACCAGAGGGCTCAAGCACAGCCAGAGCTGGGACGTGTGTCATCCTAACCCCCCTCCCATCAGTAAACATTTCATTTCCTTGTCCTGTCAGTAGCGTCTTTGCCGTGCGCTTGTTGGCAGGGCCCCTAATCTGAAACACAAACTCACTTTTGTAGATTAGCCACTTCATCTTCCTTTTCTCATTGAGGACACTGTTGTCCCCCCTGCCTCTGCATCCCAGCAAGTTATGCCGTTCCTATTCGCCAAGCTCGGCTGAGCCACTCCAGTCCAGCCCTGCTGTGTTTGTCATCCTCCCAGTCCGTTTGCCCAAGTCATTGTCTTTTAAAATGGCTCTTAAGAAAACATCTCATTGGAAGTGGTATATGATTCCCTGGTGATGATCGGTTGCCTTCCTGCCAAATGTTTATCACTGAAGCCTGAGCGAACCGCTTCAGTCTCCGCTGTCCCTCTGTGCTGATGATGGAGGGAAATTACATTTGCATACTGTAACTCAACATAGCTCGGCAGAACTAAATTACAATCCCTTACAACTGCAATTACCCTGGGAAAACAGCCAGCGCCGAGCTCTCTTGGAAGAGCTGTTTTTCTGTCTTTTCCCCCCTCTCTTTTATGAGAGACAATGAATCCTGGTGTGGATATGCAGCTACCTGTTTTTACACGTCCCCTCCTTCCTCGAAACACCTGTGCACAGTGGTTGTCTCATTGTTTTTCTCATTCTTCGATCATAAAGATTGAGAGACCAAAGACACGACAGCAGGAGGCTCTCACTGACTCATTCCTCCTTTCTGGCGCCAGCTCGCTGACAGTATGCTTCCTGCTACCCCTTAAAAAAGCTGGTCATGTGATGCAGAGGACTTGAGTTTCCAGATGCTAATCGTACCTGTCACCATAAATTCAACAGCTTTGGCTCGGGGCGACTGCAAATATGTGAACTGCACTTCAGTTACACAGACCGACAGGTTTCTGACATTAAAGCAACATCTTCAGCATTGCAATTTTCAAGGTGTATATTTTTTAGTATACTGTGTTTTTTTTTTTTTTTTTCTCTCTGTTTGGTGGTGAATGATGTCTGGCTCATGGCAGATGTCAGGTTTTAATTTCAATAACTGACCTTTTCAATGCATGCAATTTTCAATGAAATTTGTTTGCTTTATCATTTAATTACAGACAAAAAAAATTATATTTTGGAAGTAAATTACACATATACAGTATATATATGTATGTAAATATATATATATATATATGTGTGTGTGTTTTTTTTTGTGGTTTTTTTGTTAATTTGTATAAATGTGTGTGTGTGTGTGATATGTATTTTATAGATATGATATAGTATTTTTATATGCAAATATATAAATGTGGTATACATATTTATATAAAATATAGATTATATATGTAATGTTTATAGAAAATGAGTTGCATTTTTTATAGATGTGTGTGTGTGTGTGTGTATTATGTATATAACACATAAAAATCTGTTTATTTATTTATCTATTTATAACACTTTATATTATGTGTGTGTGTGTGTGCACGTGCGTGTGTTTGTATACAAACACTGGACAAAACTGGATGGTAATGGATGGATTATATATACAGTATATACAGTGCTGTGAAAAGGTTTTTGCCGCTTCCTGTTTTTAATTTTTTTTTTTTTTTTTTTTTTTTTGAAAATTTTTTTGACTTTTAATATTCAGATCATCAAACAAATTGTAATATTACACAAAGATAACCAGAGTAAAACTAAATGCAGTTTTGAAATAATGATTTCATTTATTAAGGGAAAAAAGCTGTCCAAACTTACCTGGCACTACATGAAAAAGTAATTGCCCCTAAATCTAATAACTGGTTGTGCAACCGTTTGCAGCAACAACTGCAATCAAGCATTTGAGATAACTGGCAATGAGTCTTTCACATCACTGTGGAGGAATTTTAGCCCACTCTTGTTTGCAGAATTGTTTTAATTCAGCCACATTAGAAGGTTTTCGAGCATGAATGGACTGTTTAAGGTCATGCCACAGCATCTCAATCGGATTTAAGTCCGGACTTTGACTTGGCCACTCCAAAACCTTAATTTTGGTTTTCTTGAGGGTGTGTTTGGGATCATTGTCCTGCTGCAAAACCCAAGTGCGCTTGAGCTTGAGGTCACAAACTGACAGCCGGACATTCTCTTTCAGGATTTTCTGATAGAGTGCAGAATTCATGGTTCCATCAATTATGGCAAGTCATCCAGGTCCTGAAGCTGCAAAGCAGCCCCAGACCATCACACTACCACCACCATGTTTGTCTGTTGGTATGATGTTCTTTTTATGAAATGCTGTGTTGGTTTTACACCAGATGTAACGGGACACACACCTTCCAAAAAGTTCAACTTTTGTTGCATCAGTCCACAGAATATTTCCCCAAAAGTCTTGGGGATAATCAAGATATTTTTTGGCAAATGTAAGATGAGCTTTTGTGTTCTTTTTGGTCAGCAATGGCTTTTGCCTTGGAACTCTCCCAAGGATGCCATTTTTGCATTGCTGTCTCTTTCATATTATTGAATCATGAACGCTGATCTTAACTGAGGCAAGTGAGGCCTGCAGTTCTTTAGATGTTTTTCTGGGTTCTTTTATGACCTCTGGGTTGTGTCGTCATTGGGCTCTTGGAGTAATTTTGGTAGGCTGGCCACTCCTGGGAAGGTTCACCACTGTTCCAAGTTTTCTTCATTTGCTGATAACGGCTCTGACCGTGGTTCACTGGAGTCCCAAAGCCTTAGAAATGGCTTTATAACCCATTCCAGACTGATACGTCAGCTATTTTGTTTCTCATCTGTTCTTGAATTTCTACATTTGTAAAAACTGCATTTTGTATTTACTTGCATTATCTTTGTGTAATATTAAAATTTGTTTGATGATCTGAATCTTTTAAGTGTGACAAATATGCAAAAAAAAAAAAAAAAATAAAAAATAAAATATATATTATATATATATACATATATATATATATATATATATACATATATATGCATTTCTAATAGTTGCATAGTTGTGTGTATCTTGCATTTACATAAAAGTCTATATTTTTAACACTTGATATAACACTTTATATTATAGATTGTATATTACTTTATATATACATAAAAGTGTGTGTGTGTAAGTATGTATATGTACATCACTTTTATATACAATATATCCCTTATTTTTTCCCCTAAATATACGAACAGTTCCTTTGTTTTCTTCTTGACTGTGAATTATAATATATAATGCTTCTCAAACGATATATAGAATGTTACAAATATCAGAGCACGTATCAGTTCAACTTTAAATCAGACATCCTACTGTAGATCCATAAGCACAGAATATTTACTAGAGAAATATAAATGTTACTGTTTTCCTAAAGTGCCAGGAATATTGTTGCTTTATGGATTTGTTGTCATGTCCAGCGTCCTCTTATTGATGGCAGAAGAATATGAAAGTAGCTAGCGACCTGGACGTAAAAGATCAGGATTTATAGCCTGGAATCTCTTGAACAATTTTATCAAAAGCCCATTCCAGCGTGGCATTTTTCTTCGGCTCATAAATCAGTGTTGTGAAGCCCCTTTGGTGGACAGTAAGAGGAGATAGATGAGCCGGGGGAGAGGTCAGCGCTGATTTTTCACCTCAGCATCCTGTCATGGGCCTTAGGCAGCGGCTGTGCCTTTATGAATTGGTCTTTTACTGACTTGTTGTGTTTTTAATTTGTTTCACTCGGTTTGAGCAAAAGGAAAGAAAAAAAGGGGGGGTATTAGGACCTTGCTTATCAAAGCCTGGCTGGAGATAATGTATTGATCGTTGAAGGACTTGTGCGCGCCGGCTGGCCTCTTGTGCAGTATAAAAATTGAACAAACTTTTGACAAATGAGAGAGCAAGACTTCAATTTGTCCATCTCTGAATTGATAAGTAGCACAATATTGTCTCATTTCTCTGTCCGATATGTATATTGCTTTGAAAGTTATGCTGCAGATTGTATTAGACACTTGCCAGGTGCGTGTGTGAGAGAATCAGAACTTCAATCAGCTCACTTTTAATAAATGTTATGGCTGCAATATGTTAATGAAAGTACTGTATGCAACAGACTTTACGCGGCGAGTGTGAATGTGACAGCTTGCGGCCTCTCTTAAAGCTTAACTGATTTATCCCTTCATCCGTCATGGCGGGCCTGTTTGTGGTCAGGCACACACTCTCCCATCTGATTGAAAGGCCTTCATTTGCTATGCGGGTATGTAAAGCAGAGGACTCTCGCTGACCTTGGCTCTTTGAATGATGTCTGTGAGTGAAGCATCCACAGAAATGACAGTAGAGTGGAGGTCTAAACCGTCACGACAACCTGCGTTTGAGTGAGTTCAAGTGTAAGCGGTGCTGGTCATGTAGTCGCATCTTTTTATCCACGGCAGACTGCTCTTTAGAAACATCAAAACGGTCTATAATAATGGCTCCACTGTTAGATATATGAGCTATTTTCTGAAATTATCAAAGAGATCGTGTGGACAGTAAACAAATGCAATTAGACACAATAAATGCCAAAGAGCCAAGCTTTTAAAGTAATTTATTGGAGTATATATATATATAAATTGTAATTTCTGCAGGCTAGCTGTGAAAATATCTAATTTACTGTAAGAGAAATAACCATTTTGCATAAACATAATAGTTTAATTTGAATAGTCACCATTACTGTGATTAACCTTTGGCAATTGGGAACTTAGAGTTTATTAACTTATTAAAGGAATAGTTCACCCAAAAGTAAAATTTTCTGAGCAGATGTAGATGAGTTTGTTTCCTTATTGGAACAGATTTGGAAAAATGTAACATTACATCACTTGCTCATCAATGGATCCTCTGTAGTGAATGGGTGCCATCAGAATGAGAGTCCAAACAGCTGCTAAAAACAAGTAATTCACATGATACCAGTCCATCAGTTAATGTCTTGTAAAGTGAAAAGCTGCATGTTTGCAAGAAACAAATCCATCTTAAAGATGTTTTAACTTAAACCCGGCCAAAATACGAGTCCATAATCCACAATAACGTTTCCTCCATCCCCTGTTGTCCCTCACATCAAAATCCACTGATATATTTGTCTACAACTGTTTTGGACTGTTTTAGCTTGTGATTGATCTGTGTAAATTTCTCTCCTGATTCAGATGAGATTACTTTTTCACTGGAGGACTCACATTTTAGGTCCACTCTTCTTTAAAAACGTTGTTATGATTTATTTGTTTTGTTTTTACAAACACCCAGCTTTTCTCTTCACAAGACATTAACTGATGGACTGGAGTCGCGTGGATTACTGTGATGTTTTTATCAGCTGTTTGGACTCATTCTGACCACACCCATTCACTCCAGAAGATCCACTTGTGAGAAAGTGATGTAATACTAAATTACTGTAAATCGGATTGGATGTAGAACTAAACTCATAAATTTTCATTTTGGAAAAACTATTCCTTTACCCATTTACTTTGAAAGCACAGCAGCTAGACTATAATTCACTATAAAAGTGTGTCTCTCACCTGAGGCTCTGTTGAGGTAGTCAGTTAACATTACTGGCATTCCTGTAAGCATGGCCCGAGGAAGCTGGCTGCTCAAAGGGAATGTATAAGGGCATCTGCTGTGGTATGATTTACTGATACTCTCTGTTTGAAGTTGGGGTCAGAGGTTTGTGTGTAGTGGCGGCCCCTGTGATCATCCTCAACCGGTTATGACCAAAGTCAAAGAGTCTCAGAGAGACTAAGATGCATCACTTGTAGGAAGTACTTGTCTGAGCACCTATTTCCATTTTTCACACAAGAGTTTTATTTTTGGTTATGTTAATTTTATTCTTTGTAATCTTCCAAGTTGGCATTTTTTCTGCGGCTTTCAACTGAAAAGCGAGGCGTCAAGGATCTGTCTCTCCCAGATGTAGCGTACCGCATCTCCACACGCCACAGACACATGCCAAAACATGCTCCTCTGCTTCATTTGTCTTTTTTCCTTTCCTGTAATTTTTCATGCTAGCTACCTACTACTTACAGCCCAGTAAATTTCCTCCTGGTGAAGCATAGTGACTCAGAACAAGGCCTTCAAAAAGGAACTTTTAAAAACGGCACACCACAAAAACATGTTAAACATGTCAAAGCACTTTTAACTGGGTGGACAGACTTAACAAAAGTTAACATGCAACGATTTTGAGAGGGCAACAGTGGAAATCTATCTATCTATCTATCTATCTATCTATCTATCTATCTATCTATCTATCTATCTATCTATCTATCTATCTATCTATCTATCTATCTATCTAATTTGGCTTAAAAATCAGAGATGGCACAATACTTCTGCTTAACAGAAGACAATATCAGATCCAATGTAATCTCTCAAAGTTCATGTCTATTGTAAAAACGTTGTATAAAAGCTCAGCCAGCTACAACAAGGTATTTCTGTCAAAGAGCAGCCCCTAAAATATTCTGTAAATGTCTGTGTATCATCAACTCACTCAGACCACTTCAGCGAATCACAAGATTTCCTTCTCTGCTTTCAATGTCCTAATGATTTCTTTCTCCCATCAAATCAATCAATAGCAAACAAGTCCCACCAGACAGCTAGATAGCTGTTGGGATTTGATGAGTCAATCAACAGGGGGAAAGAAAAGCACTCCAGTCTCCAATGTACCTCCAGACCACCTCCACACACATCTGCCCGGTCTGGTTTAGCAGGCTGGCCACCGGAAAAACTGAATTTTCATAAGGAGAGTAAAAGGCTGTGATTGCAGCAAGCATCTTCGTCCCAGCCGGAGCTCAAGGCCTCATCTACCATCATCAGACAGGACAGACGTAAATACTGAGCGCAATCAACAAACAATCTTCATCTGGGCAGCAGGAGAATAATCACCAAGCTGAACTTTACAAAAAATTAGGATATCATAGAACAAATGTTCACGTGATGAAATAATGAAACAATGAAAAAAAAAAAGAATATGAATGAAAACTTTTAAGGTATCAGATTGGTAAATGTGACCGATAATACCCATATTTCTGTTATTCAGTGCATGAACCGTTTTCAGTCTGAACAGAATACTGTCTATAGGCAGCGGTGGTAAATTGGGGAGCAGGGATGGTCTAACTGCAGAAAACTCCGGCTAGCTGATTGTGATTTCAGTGTGCCCACAAAGTGTTAAATTACAGGCATCCTCAACCCTAAGCAATGGACCTTTTGATGCTGGTTGCTTGGCAACAACTAATTTAAGCTGGCTTTGTGTGATATGGTACTTTTTTTATTTGGCTGGAAAAAAAAGGAAAATTGTTTTGCACATCCGTATCCCTGGGGAGAACTCACAGGGGATTTGGAAAGCCGGAGGGGTTAGAAATTAGCCGGTCTTTAGATATTAAGAGTGTAAAAAAAGGAATTTGGAGGACAAGAATGAGCAAACTATCTTAAAAGGCTCAGTGTATTGTAAAGCACTGAATGTTAGAACTTAGAAAGATTGCAAACTGCTTTAAAAACAGCTTTGACTTGCTAATATAATTGAGTAGATACTGAGATAATGGTCGAGATGAATGACTTCATTCATGTCAGAGTGCCAAGCGCTCATTTAGATAGTCAAGGCAAACACTGACTCATTTTTGGTTAGATTTTTTTCCCAATATCAAAACACAAAAAGCAGCTTAAAAAGCCAGAACTCTCTGGTTTACGCTTCAAAATAAGAAATGTTTGTAAAATGACAGCAGATGAAACCTCATAAAGAAAGAGAAGAGTGCGGTTTCTCTCATGCAGCAAAGCTGTGAAGACTGTCATTAAGAGCAGTGCCCTATTGAAATCTAAATTCACTGGAATCATTAGAGGCTTGGACCTCCTTCTTCCTCTCTTGTCATTCATCGGGCAGGAAACCAGATGACTGCTGGGAAATAAACAGCACATCAGTGACTCGGCATTAATGTAAGACAGATAAGAGACTTTCAAGCGTCTTAGAACTATATAATTAGCCATTGCTTTCTTAGCATTTGAATGGGCACTTAAACTTTGAAAGCTCTCATTGTCTTCAGTTACTGCCCTATACTCTTAGCATCAGTTAAGCCTTCCATTCAAGAGGAAATCAAAGGTCCCAACATTAAAATTAAGGACAAGAAGCCCTGCTTTTGTAAATCAAAGACATTTGGCTCTTTTTTGTTTTGTTTTTGCATCCGTTTATTGTTATTTTAATGGATTACTTTCAAAGGTGTCAAAGTGAAGATAACGGAGATGCTGTCTCGCAGCGTGCTATGTGTAGCCAAATGACAGGAAGAACAACAGGGGAAATTAAAGTATGACAGGAGAAAATTAAAAGACAATTTGCATTAATATTTATTTTATATAATTGTTTTTTTAATTAAATTAATTTGATTTATTCAATTGGAAAATGCGTTTATACCTAAGTAGCTTAATTCTCTGAACATGCTCAGTAATGAAAACTGATTCAAATGAGTGAAAAAGAAAACATGCACCAAGTTCATAGAAACACACAATTTCTATTCATGTTGGTTTCATATAGTTTTTAAAACACTTTTATACCATTTTGAAAAGTTTCAATTTATTGAAAAGTCATGTGGTGTAACCATCAAGTAAAAAGTAATATTATATTTTCTCCATTCCTTGAATACATGTGAGCAAACGTTAATCTTTTTTTTTTAATAAAATAGTTTTTAAATTAATTATTTTTTTTTTCACGTAGAAATTATTTTTCATAAATATTGTGAGTTACAATATCATTGCAATTTTAAGGCAATGATACCACATGACTTTTACTTTAACCCAGACATTTTTTTTCTGCTTGTTGGTTGCACCACATGACTCTGATTTTAACAAATATTCAAAACAATATACATTATTAACAATATTTCGAAATGTGAATGACACTCATTGCTCTGCTTAGAGAAACTGATTTTGTTATTCAACAAAAAACATTACTGTTTCATTGACTAATAATATTTGAAAATTTTTGCTAATATTGAATAAACGTTTATGCCAAACTACTTTTTTTTCCCCTTCATTATGATATCAGCACAATTGTGACCCTGTACAACAAAACCAGTTGTAAGTAGCAAGGATATATTTGTAGCAATAGCCAGCAATACATTGTATGGGTGAAAATTATCAATTTTTCTTTTATAACAAAATTAATTGGGATACTGAGTAAAGATCATGTTCCATGAAGATATTTTGTAAATTTCCTACCATAAATATATCAAAACTAATTTGATTAGTAATAATTTTTGATTAGTAATATGCTGATGCAAAATTGAATCCAATTCAGACGGTCAAGGTGTAATAATATGTAAATTTATTAAAAAGAATATAGAGAACAGAAACCACAAATCATAACTTGGAAATAAATTTCTGGATAATAATAACAACCTTCAAATATAAAAAATGTAAATCCAATGTTAGTACATTTTTAATAACAATCCATTTATGATGGATTGAACCCAACCAGTATTAATCAAAACATTAATACAATTGTAATTAAAACATAAACAATTATTCTGTTTCGAATCAAAAGTACCAAAATATTTAGTATTAAAATATTAAAATATCAATATCAAAGTATCTGAATTTCAAGGTATCTGAATTTGAATAAAAACCTGTAAGAGTTCTAAGTCTGAGTCTAAGAGTTGTCGAGTGAAGGCAAAGAAGAGGAAGTGAGCTGAAAAGATAGAGAGACCAGAGTCTCAGAAAGTCATACCCTACTCTATTTTGCAGAGTCTATCTTATATACTGTTGTTCCAGACATAAGTCGTCATCTGGGCTATCACTAATAACACCTGACCTTTATCTATTTAGTCTAGTCAATGTCTCGATTTTGGACTTCCTCTTTTAGATTCAAAGTATCATACTGATAATTCTAAGAAATATTGATACAAAAGAACAATACGTGCAGTTCAACTTCATATGCAAAACAGACTCAGCTGATTACGCAGTTAGAAATACTTTGAAATTACACGAGATATACCACAAAGTTTACCAAAAACATTTTTGAATATAAAAATGAAACCTGTTAATATATATATGAGACCAATCACTACCATGAAATATAATTTTTTTTTACTTTTGAAATGAAACTTATCCTTATGAATAGAACACATTTTGAGTACGTGACTTCAGAGTAAGATACATATTGGATATGTGGACTTCTCAGAATCTCTGTCATCACGTGGATTTCTTAGAAGCTCTCAACATATGGAGTAAAACTGAATATGTGGACTTTTTCTCAGAATACCTGTCACCATGTGGATTTCTTTGAATTTCCATACACTTTCTGTGTTTGGAGTTTAATTTGGTGAGCTTTAAAGGTGATATTCTCAATATTTAATATTTTTTTTTTGCTCCCTTATATTCCAGATTTTCAAATAGTTGTATCTCAGCCAAATATTGTCCTATATTGTCCTATAGGGTCACATTTGTATCACCCTGCTATTTCTGACTTTATAAATAAATACATTTTAATTAAGGAATTTAAAAACATTTTCATCACAGAAGAGGTATATTCAAGTCATTGTGTGTATGAATTGCAGAGTTTTTTATAAACTGAAAGGGGAAAAATGTGTAATTGTGTATTTTAATGTGAAAGAACATGAGATAGATTTTGAATTATAGCTACTTGACCACAATAGCGTATACTGTAGTACATCACATCTAACACATGTGATCAGGTGGTCAGTGCTGATGAGCTGCAACAGCGAGCAAACACAGCAACAGAGTCCCTTCACTGCCATTCCTACAGTACCATCTGCGTGGCCCACTACCCCGCTCCGCAGCCACCGGCACCCACACAGCACTAATGATAGAGGACAACTTGTCATTGTGTCCCGAATATGACTCCCGTCGCTATTTATCACAACCTCCCACAGCCCTGCTCTCGTCAGGACCAGACGTGGCTGAGAGCGGCATTTCCCGAGCAGTGGTTTGGCGGACTCAGTGAAGGACTGGATTATTAGGGCCTAATGATGGGGTCAGCTACAGGACAAAATCTGCTTAGAAAGCAGACCTGCTGCTGATGGCAGAACTAATAATGTGTGAAAAGCCACCATGTTGTGGTGGCATCGGTGTGATCCCATATTGCTTTAAGGGCCCACAGGACAGGGGAGAACGAGGAAACGTTGGAATATGAATGGGACTGAAGCTTGTTACTAACCTCATCACTCTGCTTAGAAAAATGGATGTTTAGAGTGTTTAAACTTATATTAGGTAAACAATTTGGGTACAATCAAACACAATAAAGCAAAATAACACTATGAAAAACAATACTTCTCACACATTACAAAAAATAATCATGTGAATATTATTATCATCACATCATAACTATTCAACAACTTTACTGTGTGAACATTATAAACAGTATTGTAACTATTTTTAACCATGTTTACAACATTTTACACCCAAGAATGGTGGTAATACACACCCTGATACTCGAACAGTATAGTATGGGGCTGGCAACAGCAAGGTCATGGGTTCGATTCCCAACAAACTGAACTTGTGTGAACTGATAAAAATGTACAACAATGCAGTGCAAGCTTCTTCGGATAAAAGCATCTGCCAAATGCATGCATGCAAATACAAAGAGGGTAGTTACTTATCAAAAGTAACAAAAATATTTTTATTTTTGGGTCTGTGCACCTGCCTTTAAACTTTGAATATTCAGGTCAAACTGAGCTCGTAATTGTAATATAATATGCAAATTCCACAACAGTCAACACTTAGCAGGCAAAAGTCTCAAAATTACAAATGAATTGCTACATAACATATGGGAAAGTCCACACCCCAAATATGAAAAAATAAATAAATAAATAATAAAATAAATAAGTAAATAATGCTTTTTTTCATTTCTGGGTTAACCTTTCCTTTAAGAATGCAAAATTTAAACAAACAGCCATAGGCAAATATCTCTGTAACAAGGTGCTGAAACGTGTTGAATACTTCACTCGACATTTGATTTGCAGCGTTCCTTAATGACGTGACACTCAACAATCTGATTTCATCAGCACTTAAGGTCCCACTGAGCATGAGATTACAGCACATTGACAAACATGCAGGGAGGATGCCGAGAGTGACCGGGGGGCTTCAAATTAAATTACATGCACATTTCAAACTCTCAATGGGAGGCCATCGGGAATTAGAGCATGTGATGGATGACATTGCCTCCCAAAATCTGACGAAAGACACTGGCTGCAGCTCCTCCTGCTCTTTGGAAAAATGTCCCTTAGCTTTTGGTGCTAATGAAATGGTTAAATAATCCATTTTGCTTTTGTATTAGTTATTTCATGTTTGTGTTTTGTCAAGGTATCACAGGAATAGACTGCACTAATAATTTCCCATTGCTCTAGAAACACCTTCACAATCCACAGATCTCATTCAATGGAGTTAAATTAATGACTTTGAAGTGTGATGCTGACATACATTACAAACAATTGATTCAAGTTCCAATTACCCTGAGCCACGAGAAGCTTTCTTTGACCCATTTAAAACCACACTATCAAAGCAACCTTTCATAAGCTCTTTGGGTAATCACTGTATAATGGCTTGAGAACTTACCTAATGGCACACATTTTCTCTCTCTCACACACACATTAAGAATTGTTTTAGACAATAGAAAACGTAGATATTCCAAGGTATTCAGCACTACAATGTTAAAGAGTAAATAACTAGCGATGCATCTAATTTTATTGGATTTTTTCAACAGCTACTTTCAAAACACCATAGATTTCTGAGTATGCCACAATGTAGGCCTACTGTAATCAAACATGCTTTCACTAATTCTCAATTCAATTAAATTTAATAAAGCTTTATTGGCAAGACAATTGGAATATAGTATTGGCAAAGCATAGTATCTTTATCTATAGTAGTGAAGTCTGATTCAGCAAATCATTTGGTTTTGGATGCTGTTTGGTATGCTTTTATGTAGCAAAATGCATATTTAGTTAAGCACTGCTCTTTATCTCTGTCTCTGATTCAGTGGTTTTAGTTTAGTTTGCTTGATTTGTTTAGTGTAATTTTATGTTGTTAAGTTGTCATCCTAAATGAGATATAGTTTTTATAATAATAATAATAAAAAAAATCACATTCTCATTTACAATTAGAAAGAGCTTGAAGGTCAATGTTGTTTTTAAGGTTTAGCTTAACTGCTTTAAATGATGAATTCTGAATAGCTCAATCCGAGCTATTAAATTTCATGAAAAAACATAACTATTTTATAAAGCAGTATTTTCATATTGTCAATTCACACAGAACATACAAACATATAAATCATAAGAAAACAACCAAATGCGACTACAAATTCAAAAATATTCGCCAAAATGTAAAATACTTCTAAATTACAGTGTATTGAAGTAGCTTGTAGCCTAACACTTCTTTTCTTTACTTCAAATAAATGTCATAGAATGATTAAAATATACGTTTTAGTCTGAATTCACAAGAGCCACAAAGGAATAAGTATGTGGGCCAAGAATGACACCAGATTTTGCGACCAGCAGTAGCAGGTTCAAAAGGCATTGTGCGATTTTTTTGGCAGTTTGGCTAATTTGCATTAGCATTGCATCACAATGGAAGGACAAACTTTTGTTGTCGGCACTGAATGCTTAACCCTATTGATCTTTTAAGTGTTTCATGTGATATCTGTAATATTATTCTTGAAACTACGTATGAAGAGGCTAAAGTCCCTAGTAAAAAAGTTTAAAATACATTTATTTCATACTAAGTACAGTATAGTTCAAATCTATTAACCTATATTTACAGACATATCACTCAAGACTTACTGATATAAAAATTATTATTCAACTTTATTTGGAGTTCTACTTATGCACAATGCATGCTTCTTAATATTAAGCCTAAAATATGTTTTAATGTCACTATTGATGAGAGTTGTATGATCTTATATATCGGTCTTTAAATGCAAGATATTTAAAGTGTACCTTTTTTGCAATAGTTCCACTTTAGTACAATCAAATATACTTCAGTATATCTTTAGTTCGACATCAGCACTACTTCTGCACAATTAAAGTGCATTAAGTACAAAATTATTTGTTTCAGTTTAGCACTCTTTTACAGATTAGTATGCTAATTGCTGGGTATTTTTATTAAGCACATAAATATGTAAATGTATTTGAAGTATACTTAGCCTGAAATAAATCTATTTTAAATACATTTTAGTATTTTTATTTTTCACTTGGGGGTAGAGCTTGTGACATAATGTTTACATCAAATGAGATCTAAAATTAACTATAAAATATTAGTGAGCTTTGACTTTAAAACTCTTTCTCTGCTGTTCACTGAACAAATCAATGGAAACACTGTAGTTATTAAACTCCATCCCAGCCACATTAAACTGCCACCTGATACAGTTCACGATCCGGGAAGGTCCAGTCTGCCTCTGGCCACAATGGTCACACAGCAGCCGCCCGGGACTGGGGCAATTTGCCCATTTTAGCTCCCTGCGAGTTTGTGCCTGTCAGTGGGTTAGTTTTGTTCCCGAGGCCAATTAGCGAGCCCTACCTTAGCCTGCAGCTAAACGGCTACTAATGGGAGGATGTAGGGCACTGGGGGAATTCACCTGAGAGCTGTGGAGAGATCCCCACAGAGCTTTAATCTGAGAGGAAAGGGGAGGAGGGGATTGTGGATTGTGGGGGAGTGGGGGGATGGAAGACCTTAGAAGTTTTTGCACTGAGATTCATTGTTAATGCTGGTCGTTTGATCTTAAAATAATTTACTTAATAATCTCACAGCGGGAGCAATAGGTGCTGCTCGATTAGGCTGCAAGGTCTGTGAGAGAGCGAGAGTGCGTTTAAAGGGGGAGTGTTTAAAAGCGTTTCGTCTGGTTCCTATGGGAACAAAAATCCTAGCATCATGGTTTTTAGAGATTTCAGTGTTTCAGGCCCCAAAATAAATCGATATTTAAGAGTAGCATATTTCAGAGGTTATAAAGTATTTCCTCTAGCACTTCTGCTATAAATATGATGATGCTGTTTGTTTGCAATTTTTTCAATTAACACAAACTGGGAGATATAGTGAAATATACATTTTTACCCACAATTTATTTTGTGATTCCAGCGAATTCAAGATTCTCAATCTGTGTGTTTTTCAATAAAAACAGTAGTTACTTAGAGATTTTTGTGTTTACATGTTTACCAAAAAACTTTAATAAGATTTTTTTTTAAATAAATGATTTTAAGGCTCATTTCTTGAGAAAATATTTAGCTATATTTTTTAGAATAATTTGATATTATTATTATTATTAACATAGTATTACAACATTGTAAAATTTTAAGTTCATTATATTAAACTTAGAATTTTTTTTGTTTTATTTGTAATCAAATATTTCAACATTTAAAAAAATGATTTTGTTTAATATACAATTACATATTTTATATTTAATTATATCAAATTAATACAACAAATTAATGAGAACCACAAAAAAATGTGTCATGTTTTCCTCACCCAAACTGACCCAATGAAATATCAGTTCTATTATGGTGCTTTGTTTATAAATGTAAATATGATCTTATCATGAAAATATTTTAAAATATATTTTTATATTATTATATTAACAAAAAAATTATTACAATTTATAAAATATGTTTTATATATTATATTAAACAGATAATTGTATATATTTTATTTGTATCCAATATAACAAATTAATGAGAAAAAAAAAAAAAAAAAGAAAAAGAAAAAGTGTTATGTTTTCCTCACCCAAACTGACCCAATGAAATATCAGTATATGGTGCTTCAGTAATAGTCTGCGACTTCTGTCCTACAAACAGAGGGTAATCGTGGTAATGATGGGGCCCTATAAGCAAACTCCTGCCCCATCATTTACCCAAATCTTAACCACAGGCCTCTTTTCATCATTAGTTTTTATGAAACTGGATGAACTGCAATTATATTTAATGGGAAAAGTTAAAAACTAATTTTAATTTCATAGAGGAAATTGAATGAAATGCCGGTTATTGATTTGACTCATGCTCGCAGTGTTTTGTGGTTTTAGTTTCATGTCAGTTGTATATGGCAATGCGTCCATTATGCTGTTTGAAAAAACGATTTTGAGTATTCAGATGCTCAGCCTCATCCAAATGGGAGATTGTAATTGTTACAGACAATATAAGGCAGCACAATTACATACATATCCATGATGAATATGCATAACAAAGACCAGCTGTGTGTATTGCATTGGAATACAGAAAAATGCAAATGTGTCTCAATTCAGTAGCTCCAAAAGGGAGAGAAGACCAATAAAGAGATGGTGACCTTAGGCAGTGTGGTCACCAAGGCCAACCAGGAGAAAAAGTCCAAGGTTGCTGGGGTCATTTGCCTAGAAAAGCTGTTTCCCATAATTGGCATAAATGCCTTCAATCAAGTGCAGGGAGTAGAGAGCTGACCTCTGTGCCTTATGATAGGCACAGGATGGGGGGCTGGAGCAAATGCACCCATTACAAGCTAGTGAAGTCCAGGTGAATTGGTGTTGCCATTTACAGCACACCCCCCTGGCATACAGACAGAAATAGAGGAAAAAAGAGGGGAGGATTGAGGGGAGGGAAAGGGGAAGACAAGCTCTGATATCACTGTTACTATATCAGAGCGAGGGGCTGTGAATGCAAATCAGACTGTTTGTATCACATCATGACAGTGCGGTGAAAACATTGATTTGGAAGTCTTTCAGTATAAAACGTAAAAACGGCAGGTGGCAGAATATATATATATATATATATATATATATATATATATATATATATAGTGTATGTATATATATATGTGTATATATATATATATAGTGTGTGTGTGTGTATGTATATATATATATAGATATAGATAGATAGATAGATAGATAGGTGGTTTGCAGCAAAGCCATTATCTGTATCTTTATCCTAACACTTTTGATGTATAAAAATTGTGTGTCAAGCCCATTTATAATTTCCATTTTCTATTTAGCAAATATGCCTTGTATCATTCATAAAATTATCTCAGTGACTAGACTCTTTTGAATCAATTCACCCAAAAGCTTAATTCAAAAATGGTTTGCATCATTACGCCAGTAGGTGGCGACAAGTGAATTTTTGGGAAGTGAGTCTTGGATAATTTACTCAACTGATTTGGGACAAAATTCTATACGTCTGAAACAACTCTACCTATCCTTTAATAAACTTTATTAAGAGACTACTAAGAAAAATGATCCCAGAAATATATCCAAATAACAGTTTGCTTAGGTTCCCATTAATTTATTTAAAAAAAAATATTTATTATTTTTTTTTTTTTTTAAATTTTTTTTGTTTTTTTTTTTTTTAAATTTTTTTTTTTTTTAAAAAAATTTGATTTTTAGTTCACCCCTCAAAAAGTATTCTTGTATCTTTATAAAATTACGGCTGAACCACTGATATCACATGGACTATTTTAACAATGCCCTTACTACCTTTCTTGAATGTGATAGTTACGTTGCTGTCTATGCAGGGTCAGAAATCTCTTGGATTTCTTAAAAAAATATCTTAATTTGTGTTTTGAAGATGAACGAAAGTCTTACAGGTTTGTAACGACATGAGGGTTAGTAATTAATGACAGAATTTTTAACTATCTCTTTAATGCAACATTCCAATTTATTATTTTGCAAATATCAAGGGAATGTTAGTTTAGAGCTTTCTCTGAACATTCTGAAAAAAACTAGTAACATTTATAATAAGATGAATGTCCAGCTAAAGCGTTTCAGAAATAAAATGTTTTTTTTTTTTTAGAAATAAAAAGTTTTTGTGTCATTTTAAACAAAACAAAAAAAATTAATTACTACTAAGGTTAATTGGTTTTATTATTTGGTAGATTTCATTGTTTGTTTTGAAGTCATTATTTTCTGTGTAAGGTGTTCGACTTACTCTTAATATGGTATAGGCCTATGATATGTATATAACACATGTATGAATTCAAATAATTAACTCTATATTCAGATATACAGTAACAATCATTTTTGTTCTATGTATCTTTGAGAAAACATTCTACTCATTGTCTGCCTGTGGCAATACAAACATAAAGTGTTTTATTTTATTTTATTTTTTTAAGTTAGGCAGGAGGTTTAGAGATCAGTTTATGTTAAAATTAGATTTATGTATTTTCATGTAGGGACAAAACTCCCTTAGAATGTAGTCATCAATGCCAAAATGATTCATTCACAACCCTGCTGGCAAATCTTGCAACTATGTGGCTACGGCTCTGAAAACACAATGACATCTTCACTCCACAATCCACAGGCAGAACTTTAAGATGCTGCTGGCAAACTCTGGCTTTACACTCACAAAAGATGTGCACTTGAGTCTTTAGTTCACTTGTAAAGAGGACACCATTGCTGGAAGTGCATACTGAAGAGGAAAGCAAACAGTAAACGGCATTAAATTACCATTCAGATGAACTCATAAATGTAGAAGACTAAGGCCTGGTTTGTGAATTTTAACTCTGTTATAAGGCTTAATGTTTTGTTGACATTCTGTAAAAATACCTTGTTAAGAATATCCTTGTTTAAAGTGATTAGAAACCTGTTATTGCACTGAAGAATTTAAGAGTAAATATGAAACAGCTTATTAAGCATAACAATGATTCACATCACGCATCTGAAAAACATGTCCAAGCCAGAAGGGTTATTTGTGTACATGTTTTTCATCCAGCAAAAACACTTCATCAATTTAGAGTAAGCTTGCTTTTAGAAACACTCTTTATATAAAATAGAAAAATAATTTTAGACGTTGGCTGCGGTTAGATAGCAGAGTCTACTTTGCAGTTTTGGTTGAATTTTTTAAACATTTATTGACCCATCCTCTTTGGGCAGTAAAGCCAGAGTGCAGAATGAGTCAGGATCACGAGATGTGCATATTAAAACTTTTATACTGGCCTCAGAAGCACCTCTGATCTCTCTGTACTAAGTGCCGGGCTGCAAGGTCGTAAATCACAAGCTGTGAGAGGAATATCTCATCGGCTGCCAGCGTTGGGCCGCCTGCGCTGGGATTATAAGGAATCAAAAGGCCACATATAGACTAATGCCACACAGGCCCCTGAGGAATCTGAGACAAAACGGTTCAACGCCACAAACCCTGCACCCCACACTCTGTCATCCCAAAGGGGGAAGCTATCAATAGGGCCTATAAGGTGTCTGCATATGCATAAATTGCAATAAATAAAAAAATTAACAAAACATGTATTTCTTTGGAACTTACTGATCATAAGTCTCATTGATGTGCACTTATGCTCCTCATTTAATAAATAAAAAGCAGAATTTGTTGATCTGAGATGCATAATCTCAGATCATTGAGGCCTATGATAATTCAGTTCCAAAAAGAAATACAAAACTTGTGCTGATTGAAAGAAAACAAGTTTGAATACAATATTCAGAAATTAAATAAGCAATTGTAGGATGGCCATTTTTGACAGGGAACACAAGAAGTGTAACAAATATTATTATTATTTTTTTTTAATAAAATAAATAAATGGTTTCATCATTTAAAGGTATAAAAAGCAATCATGTTAACGGTTTGAATAACCTGAATGGTTGAATACTACTTCACATTATTACATGTGTGATAATGCACTTGGTTTATGAGGAAGGGTAGCCGATCCTGTTTTAATCTTCTTTAAGGTCGATAGGGTAGCACCAGTCTTTTGGGGGTTTATTAAAAAGGATAAAGCTTGTGGCCAAGTGTGTTCCCTGTGGGAATGCTCAAAATCCTTGTATCTGTCTCTTCATCTACTTTCCGCACATACAAATACTTATGTTGTTCTGACATTATGGTTTATGTTAGCATGTGCTTTTCTAACAACATGCTCCTGCATTTTTATTTATTCATTAATAACATTTTGAAACTCTTGGAATTTCTTTCCAGCCTCAAGGAAATATACAGTATATCATACAGATCCCGAACAGCAGACGTTTTGCTCAGTAAAAGAAGGAATACGTTGCAACTCGCCGTCCAAATGAATAAAAAAAGGCGTTTATTACCTTCCAAGTGGAGCACTTCAGTCTGTCATATCTTAAGTGAGGAACACTTAAAGCAAGTAAAGCGAGATAAGCAGCGGTTGTTGAATGGTTACTTCCTCTCGACCCCTGGGAGGACGTATCCATCAACAGATGCCCTCGGGTGGAGGATAACAAATTTGTTCTTTTATGAAGCTTGCATAACACCGCAGGGGGACTCATAGGACGGCCGCATGTGGCCGGATATCGCATTCTGTTCAGTTCAAACAACATTCCCATGGTTTCCAAGAGTGTTAACGTGACGTGCTTCGGCGCGAAGTTTCAGAACGCTTGCTAGAATCAGCGGCTGTGTCGCAATTCATTGGAAATCGGAATATTGCGCCATGCTTATAGCTTTGGCAAGGAATAAGCAAAAAAAAAAACAAAACAAAAAAAAAACATAATAATAATAATAATAATAATAATAATAATAATAATTGAGGGCATAATACATAAACAGAGAAATTATGTAATGTAAATTATTTAGTATAGCCAATTTGTAAAAGAAAAAAAAAGTCACAACCGAATAAAATCTGTTTAAAAATATTTTTTTGGGCACGGTAAAACATATATATATATATATATATATATATATATATATATATATATATATGTATGTATATATATTCTATTATTCATTTATTGAATATTATATAAGAACTGAAAACAAAGTTTATAAAATGCAATAATTTTGAGAGTTACTGCTGGCTGAGACACGAAAGTGCCGGATAGCCTGTTTACCAGCTCTGCTAGATTTTATATTGACTCTTCATGCTTAAATGTACCTTATATTTAGAAAACTTTCAATTCTGTGGGAAACAGCTCCCAAAAGGAGGGCAGAATTAAGGACCCTCATCAAGCAGTGTGATCATTAGTGTGTTTCAATGGGCCAGGCCCCTAGAGGGCATTATTGGTGCACTCACGTGGAAGTCAGCAGAGACCTTCTGAAGAATTCATTTTAATACACCTCACAGTTACACAACCTGTGAACAATCTTCAACTGTGCTACAGTGGAAGCGTGGAAGTGAGTCATATACAGGAAGAATTTACCATCAAATGTGCATCTAATCCTCAGTTGTGGAGTTTTTTTTTTATGTCTAATGATTTTATTATAATTATGCTATTCTATCAATTCTTGACAATATCACTTTGAAATATTTACAAAACACATTCTCAAGAATCTTACAATAAGTGCACAGTTGGGTCATTCTGGTTGCGCAGTACAGTTTTTATCATAATGTATTCATCATAATTCCTTGGATGAAATAAGAAAAACAGGTTTTAAGAATGTAAATCATAATAGTTAATTTTCTTCACAATCGCGACGACCTTGAAATGTTTTCACTGCTTTGGTAAAATGTATTTGTTTTTATTTATTTGTTTGTTTGTTTGAACACGTTGTACTAATAAAGTCTGAGACCATCTTAAAGAAACAATTCACTCTTAAATGCATGATCCTGCATAAAGTAAACTATCCAGATGTGGAATGCTGGAAGTGCGTGAATCAGTGAATTCATGAGAATGTAACGTTAAGAAGTTTTTTAAAGAACTTTTTGGAAAACTTCGTGAACATTAAAGCGTGCGAGTTTGGTCTCCTACTAAGTAAAACTGACTATATTAATCGCTGCTGTTGACAGGAACAAACATTTTGGTCATGACTGACGTGTGGCCTGGGTGGAGGGGTACATGTAGCATGTTGGATGGAAACCAAGGCAACCGGACGCTGTACCGCCCCTTTTTGCACTTTCTCTGAATGAAACTCTTCAGCGTTCATGAAGCTGAACGCTCGATATGTAAACACGTGACGCTGATTTCGTTCCAGCTGTTTTACAAAATACGCATCAACTTTTTCTTTTAAGTTTGCGTCTGTTCCACAAGGACATCAAACATGTCAGAAGAGGAAGAATCAGCGTTTTCAGAAGACCCCAGGGTGCAGTATTTAGGCGAGATACTCTGCCGGATGCTCCAACTCAAAAATGATGCGTGGGAAAAATTTGTAAATGTTGAAAATAATAAAATGCTTTTTACAACGTTTTTCGAAGCGCGTATTAGACTGTTATTTTTCAGCGTGACAGCGTCCAATGCTCCAACTGTTTCTCCAGAAGTAAGTGAGCAAAAAGGCCTTATGTTTACATATCTGTCTAATATTAGCCTAATATAGGCCTGTTAAATGCATGCAAAAACATAGACCACATGTGTGTTCCTTTAATACTATACAGCAACAATAACCCGTTGTTTTATGTGTACACTTTAGGTTTGTCATCTCTCTAAAGACAAGAAAGTTTACATTCTCAAAAAAGGAAATTCCCCCATCCTGCCAGAAACCTGTAGGGGTTCTTTACTCTTTGGGGTGCTGTCACCCTCCTTTCTGCCACAGCTGTCAGACACCATGGAGAAGGTAATGAACACTTATAGACTCCAAAGTTCACAACAGTTTGATTTGCTGTCAGAAAAGTAAATAAATACACGATGAAACTGAATATTAGCAGGAACGCCCACCTTTTCTTTTCTTTTCTTTTCTTTTCTTTTCTTTTCTTTTCTTTTCTTTATTGAGCAGAAGTGAATAGAAATATACAATTTGAACATGTAATTTACTGTGTTAAACATTAGTGTGATTGCATGCAGTTGAGTCAATGGTCATCATCCTGTACAAATGCCTGTAAAATTTGTCAATATTTTGCATCAAGTCTGTCTGCCGCTTCTGTTGAACAAGAAGAATCACCAAATGTGGCCGAATATAATATCACAGGATGTGAGGCAACATGTAGAGAATTTGCAAAGCAAGGTCGCCGTGGTGAGGGGACAGTATTATGGCAAAACCGTCCTTCCTGTTCCTGCCATCAGAGAATGGATAGAGCTGTGTCAAGAGACAACGATCACACTGTATGAATGTTTTTTTGTTTGTTTGTTTGGGAATAATATACAAAACTGTTCAATGGTTTGGAGACAGTACTTTTTTTTTAGAAGAAATTTCTACTTTTTATATAGCAAGGATGCAATGAATTAATCAAAAGTGGCAGTAAAAATGTGCATTTTCATATATAAAATATAAATAATGATAAATATTATTAACACTGATAATATGTTTCTTGAACACTTAAGTACTGCCTGCTGAAAATTCAGATATGACATCAAAGGAATAAATAAATCATGTTAAAATATATTAAAATAGAAAATTATTTTAAATTGTAATAATGTTTCACAATATTACTGTTTTTAATGTATTTTTAATTAAATAAAACAGACTTGGCTAGCATAAGAGACTTTCAAAACCATAACCAAAAAAAAAAAAAAACCAAAAAAAAAAAAAAAATACTTACCAACCAAACTAAATCAGACTTTCAAACAGTAATTCTAAAAAACTAATTCTGTCTAAAATCTTAGTTTTGATTTAAGATGAACTAATATGTAGTATTTTTTCTGGTTATTGTCTTGTAGTCTTACTCTTACAGTAAGATTAAAAAGCATGAAGTGTCTTCGTTTTGACTAAAACAACAATCAATTTCTCATTTTCAAACAACAAGACAGTCGCAACAGAGCCATGATACATGCAATTGAGTCCATGGTCATCAGCTGGATGCACATGATCCACAAAGTCTTAAGAGCAGATTCTGCTGACTTGATTGTGACAGGATTGAACCCTGGACCAAAAGCTGAACTTGACTACTGGAGATCCAGGAAAATGAACATACAGAGTATTCATGAACAGGTTCGTCCAGAAACAAGCATTTCATGGTGCATAAGCAAGCAGAAATGTTTTATAATGTACTAAATCTTTGTAAATCTCAGCTACAGAATCCTTGTGTTCAGAAAATGATGAGGATTCTGGAAATTATAGACAGCAGTTATTTCCCATCGTTCAAGGCTCTGTCAGAGGCTGTTTTTGATGGTAAGGCATGTGATTTTCCCAATACATTTGATTATTAATACAGTTGAGTTTTCGACTGTTCTTCTTACTACATAATACCATTCTGTTAATATTTTGTCTAGTTATCATTAATGTGTATTTGTGTCTCAGCTTTGCAGGAAGCCAGAGCTATAGATCTTCACCTTCAACCTCTTAGATCATTGCTGTCTCAACTGGAGGAGGAGGAGTTCTCATCCTTCCATACACTCATTCCACCAGTCTTTCATCTTATATTTCTGGTCTGGACTCACTGTTCATTCTATCGTTCACCTGCTCGCATCGTTGCCCTGCTGCAGGAGCTCTGCAACCTCCTCATTCTGCAGGTATGATATATGTGACAATCTTCTAATTTATGCTTAATGTGTTATTTGAAAATGTTCGGTTGCCAAATCAGTCATGTGGTGCGACGAACATGCAGAAACCTGCTCATAACTGTGTCAAGGTGAACAAGTCTCTTAAAATAACAGATTATTTAGCCTTTTATGACAAGGCAAGGTTAGTTTAGGTTGTAGAACGTCATGTGGAGCAACACCTCCAAAAATGAAATTATATTTCTGAATCAATAATTCATGATATTTGTAAAAATAAATAAATAACTACTTTGGAAAAAATCATTAAATACAACATTTGAAAATTATGATTGTGATGTGTACACTCACATGTATTCAAGGTGTAAGAAAAACATACATTTTAAATAGTTTTACGTAGTACATTTTACTTGATGGTTACACCGCATGACTAAAGAGTCATTAAATTAAAATAATCTTGAAAATAGTATCAAAATCATATAAAACCAGCATGAATACAAAAAATAAATATAATGTTTTTCCTTTCATTTTGTCATGGACACCTATAGCCCCCCAAAATATATTTTTCAAATATGTTTTTAAATAGATTTCAAAATACCCCAAAAAAGTCCAAAAGTATATTTGCTAAAATATGTTTCAGAATAAATGTGCCTCAATATATTTTCAACCAATATATTTTTGGGCATTTTTTTTTTTGTATGTCTTGTTTGTGTTTTCTTACTCCTGAAATACATTTTGAAAAATATTTCAATATGTTATATGAATGTTTTATATGAAGATTGACATGAAATATGTTTTCCATTATGAAATATATTTCTATATTCATTTTGAATTTATTGGTATTTTTGTTCACAGAATGGGCAGTCCTATGCACAATTTACCCATGAATCAGTCAATTAAAAATCTTTTGTTATTTATCTATTTGGGAGAGCAGTCATGTATTAATTGTAAGTTCTATTCAGGGAAATGTAGAGTAGAATTAGAACAGAGATTAAAATTTTTTCTTGTAATCAAAATGTCAATCTTTGGTCCATCTAGGCCACTTCATATCTCCGAGCAGAGCAGCTGCTGAGAGGAGAGACTGAAGATGGTTTGGAGAAGTTACAGACTGTGGTGGGAGTTTTCAGGTGTGTCAGAGAAACATTCAAGACATATAGACAGAAGGTGGCTGCTTTGGCAAGTCATTATTGCACACCAAAGTGCTGGGATTTCCCGTCAGCTCTTGTTTTTACTCGATTTGATGGCTTCGTGGCTCGTGTTTCACAGTTGAAGGTGAGTAGTACATCTTTTGAAGTGATCATCACTTTCAGCCACAACCTTTGTTAAGTGAGTAATAATGTTCTTTTTACTTTCATTTTTGTGAGACAGTAACATTTTGAAAAATGACGATGTTTTCCAGGCTCTTTTCTCCACTATGCTGGAGTTCCAAAGGTTGGAGAAGCTGGTTTTTGGAGGTCTCAGAGGAAGGGTTTACACTGAGCAAGTCTCTCGACTATATGCAGAGTTTCTCCAGCTTTGCAAAGCCATAAGGGATCAAGAATACAATCCACTCGATTTGACTTCTCAGGTATGGTTACATGGAGTGTATTTCTTTATTGGGATATATCAGAATCAGCTGTAAGATAACACTCCCAATAAGTCATATAGAAACACATATTTTCAATGGTAGCTTAAACAACTTGAAGCCTGATAGTATGATAATAATGCCTCACTGAATATGTCAGCGTAGATAATGTGGTATATGAGTGTTTGGTACAATAGCAGATATAATTCTCACTGTTTGTTTAAGTTGCCATAGTTCAGTTTTTTTAAGGAGTTCCTGGGGCTTTCTTGTAAATATAGGGTATGTTTGGATACAACATGCCTGATATTTGTCAACCTTCTCAAAGGCTTAATTGTTCCCATAAATCATCATTTTTGTTCTGTTTGTCATGTAACTTTTTTGGTAACACTTTTATAGTAATGTTTAAAACCTAGTATGTCATGAAAAATTCTTTATATTGTTCAACTCATTATTACTTAATGTACAATCAAATATACATGATTAAGGAATTAATTATACTTTATATGAATTGTGAAAACTTTTTTGACCAGGATAGAATATTTTATTCAGTATTTAACTTATGAAACACATTTTAAATAATTGATTTTCTTAAATTTTACATTTTGTTTAAAGGATTTCGAAAAAGACTTTTCAAGTTTCCAAGAAAGAGTTGCAGACTTTGATCGACAGCTGTCCAGTATTTTGTGCCTTGCCTTTCAAGATTGTTCAGGATTGGAATCAGTTTTCAAAGTAAGCAATTCTGGTGAGACTTTAGTTCAAATGAATTTGAAAAAGCTTACAGTGCCTTGCAAAAGTATTCATACCCCTTCATTTTTTTTTTTTTTTTTTTTTTTTTTTTTTACGTTTTGTTGTATTTGAAATAGAAGTTATTTAAAGCAGTTTAACATAAGGCTGCAACATAACAAAATGAGAAAAAAATGAAGGTGTATGAATACTTTCGCAAGGCACTGTAAAATAGCCAAACCTACAGTAAATAACCTTTTAATCTGTATGTTTGAACTGGTCGCTGTGCTCAAACCCCTCTTGGAAAGAGACATCATAAAGGAAACGTTTATTCCTAATTTCTCCAAAGTGATTCAGCTTTTTGCAGATGAGCTGGACCTATGCAAACACCTATTTGATTCTCATCTTGAGCAGGTAAAGTTGTTGTTTAGTTTGTTTATTTTTGTTCTTGTACAAAAAGGACCTTGTTTAATTGATCATTTAATTCCAGAAAAAGAGGAACAGACTGCATTTGAGCAAGAACATGCCTGCTATGACAGGTTGCCTGAAGTGGGCAAAAATGCTAAGAGACAGAATTCAAATCCCTTGGAACAACTTCCAGTTTGTTCTGGATATGTAAGAGTTTTAAATTCTATTCCGATTGTTACAGTTTTCTCTTTTCTTTAATGCTAATAATGAAAGATGATGTTGCATTTTTATTACAGGAGTATCGAAGGAGCGGAAATGGAACTGGCCTATCATAAGTACCAGGAGATGTCCTCTCATTTAGATGAGTATGAGAATCAGGTCTATTTGAGCTGGTGTGGTAGTATTAACCAGGTCTGCCAGATGAACCTGGATCAGCCCCTAATCAAAAGAGATCCCAGCACTGACCTGCTGTCAGTAAACGTCAATCAAGAGGTGAAGAACATAAATGTAGTGTGTTTAAAATCTATAACAGCATAAGGTATTCATTTAAATTGTTAAAGCGTCTAATTTTGAGGAATCTTTCAGTGTATTCATTTGCATAATACTGAACTTTTTCACCTTAGCTGATTGCTGTACTCAAGGACGTGAAACACCTGAAAATCTTCAATCAGTTGAACATCCCTTCTGCTGCTATGAAGGTGTATGAAAATAGAAAGATGTTCTTTAAGGTTAGTAAATGCTTAGTTGGTTTGGTATCAGTTAAATTTGTTTTTTATATTCTATGGCATGAATATGAGTATTTTACCTGATCTCCGTTAGAACCTTGGGAGCCTACATTTACTGGTGCAGTGGTATAACAAGGTGAAACAGACAACTCTTGAAGTAGAGGCTCCTCTTATGAAAAAGGAGATGGAGACTCTTGACCGGCAAATCCATAGAGCAGAAACTGAGCTTACATGGCAAGACCAGAACTGCTGGAACTACATTTGCACACTGAAGGACACTGTCTACCAGCTGGAGAGAAGACTACAAAAAACTAAAGACAATATTGAGATTATTGAAGTTCTGATGAATGGATGGAGCAAACAGACAATGTTTTGCAGAAAAGACCATAAGAAAGAAGCGCCACTACAATTGGATGATAGAGCAGGAAGACTGGCAAAATGCTACAGCAATTTCAGGAAAGATGGAGAAACTATCCATAATTTGTTACAGGTGAGGGAGCGTCGTTTTATAGATTATTTTTGCTACACCATATTTCTCTGACATTCCTGTTTTCTTGTTTCTTTCCCAGGAGAGCATGATCCTTTTTGCAGCGGATAGTTCTTCTGATGCATGGAAGGCCTACTTGGAGTATGTAGATGACATGGTGGTGGAGGGGTTTTTCGGTGCTGTCTCAACTTCTCTGGAGTTTTTCATTGAGAATATGAAGGGGTCAGTGAGGCAGGCTCCTTTGTTTGAGGCTCAGATGCTACTGATGGGATCTGAGATTAAGTCTAAACCATCTCTGGATCGAGATGGTGGCGACGGACTTTATGAATTGGTGGAAGAATTACTAGGAGATGTGTTCAAGATGTCTGCTCAGGTGAAGAGGGTGGCACCTCACCTAAGCGTGGATGACTACCAGGTATTGGCAGTTAATGAATTTAGAGTGGCTTCCAAATACCTGAGGTCAAATTGAAAATATGGGATTCAAAATAAAATGTATACCTGGAAATATATTTATTTTTGTGCATTTAGCAGACACTTTTATCCAAAATGACTTACAATAGAGGAGCATAAGCGATTTGAAACAGAGCCAAACATTCACAGTATACAAAGTTTTACAGAAAGCTAGATTAGGAGCCAAGCTATAGCAGAGGTGTGTCTTAAGTTTTTTGAAAGTTCAGTGGTTTCAGCAGTTCAGGTGGAGGTAAACAGCTCATTCTAACAGAGAGGAGTGGAGAGGGTGAAGGTTTTGGAAAGTGACTTTGTGCCTCATTGTGAAGGAACAACAAGGCACTCGTACAGCGACTATAGCTGGCTGGGAGGAATAAATAGGATTCATATCAATTTGAAACATGAATGAATTAACAGTATGCCATAAACAGTATGCCAGGTTGAGTGAATGCTGCCTTTATAGAAAAAAGGGGCATGTAACACATTTCGAGGAATTATTATTATTATTATTTTTTAATTAAAATTCTTTATATATATATATATATATATATATATATATATATATATATATATATACATACACAGGTCCTTCTCAAAAAATTAGCATATTGTGAAAAAGTTCATTATTTTCCATAATGTAATGATAAAAATTAAACTTTCATATATTTTAGATTCATTGCACACCAACTGAAATATTTCAGGTCTTTTATTGTTTTAATACTGATGATTTTGGCATACAGCTCATGAAAACCCAAAATTCCTATCTCAAAAAATTAGCATATTTCATCCGACCAATAAAAGAAAAGTGTTTTTAAAACAAAAAAAGTCAACCTTCAAATAATTATGTTCAGTTATGCACTCAATACTTGGTCGGGAATCCTTTTGCAGAAATGACTGCTTCAGTGCGGCGTGGCATGGAGGCAATCAGCCTGTGGCACTGCTGAGGTGTTATGGAGGCCCAGGATGCTTCGATAGCGGCCTTAAGCTCATCCAGAGTGTTGGGTCTTGCGTCTCTCAACTTTCTCTTCACAATATCCCACAGATTCTCTATGGGGTTCAGGGTCAGGAGAGTTGGCGGGCCAATTGAGCACAGTAATACCATGGTCAGTAAACCATTTATCAGTGGTTTTGGCACTGTGAGCAGGTGCCAGGTCGTGCTGAAAAAACGAAATCTTCATCTCCATAAAGCTTTTCAGCAGATGGAAGCATGAAGTGCTCCAAAATCTCCTGATAGCTAGCTGCATTGACCCTGCCCTTGATAAAACACAGTGGACCAACACCAGCAGCTGACATGGCACCCCAGACCATCACTGACTGTGGGTACTTGACACTGGACTTCAGGCATTTTGGCATTTCCTTCTCCCCAGTCTTCCTCCAGACTCTGGCACCTTGATTTCCGAATGACATGCAAAATTTGCTTTCATCCGAAAAAAGTACTTTGGACCACTGAGCAACAGTCCAGTGCTGCTTCTCTGTAACCCAGGTCAGGCGCTTCTGCCGCTGTTTCTGGTTCAAAAGCACACGCCTGTGCACGGTGGCTCTGGATGTTTCTACTCCAGACTCAGTCCACTGCTTCCGCAGGTCCCCCAAGGTCTGGAATCGGTCCTTCTCCACAATCTTCCTCGCTGTTTCTGGTTCAAAAGCACACCGTTGTGCAGCGTTTTTTGCCCACACTTTTTCCTTCCCACAGACTTCCCACTGAGGTGCCTTGATACAGCACTCTGGGAACAGCCTATTCGTTCAGAAATTTCTTTCTGTGTCTTACCCTCTCGCTTGAGGGTGTCAATGATGGCCTTCTGGACAGCAGTCAGGTCGGCAGTCTTACCCATGATTGCGGTTTTGAGTAATGAACCAGGCTGGGAGTTTTTTAAAAGCCTCAGGAATCTTTTGCAGGTGTTTAGAGTTAATTAGTTGATTCAGATGATTAGGGTTAATAGCTTGTTTAGAGAACCTTTTCATGATATGCTAATTTTTGAGATAGGAATTTTGGGTTTTCATGAGCTGTATGCCAAAATCATCAGTATTAAAACAATAAAAGACCTGAAATATTTCAGTTGGTGTGCAATGAATCTAAAATATATGAAAGTTTAATTTTTATCATTACATTATGGAAAATAATGAACTTTTTCACAATGTGCTAATTTTTTGAGAAGGACCTGTATATATATAAATGGATAAATATTACAAATAAATATAAAATAAATTAATATAACATACTGGTTACATATATTAATTGGTTAATATAATACATTTTTTTAAATTATACAAATTATAAGCATTTTCAGTAGTGATCTCAGATATTTGTATCCCGGCTCTTTTTTTCTTTATTTCTGATTTTGCAGTAGTTTTTTGGTACATATACAAATTTCATATTTTCCTTCATACGTTGTTTAGACTGACGTCGAGGACATGCTAGACCTAATAGATCTCCGACATGAAGTGATGGAGAGAGTTGATGAAGTCATGAAGAAAGCCTTGCAATACCAGGACACACTTATTAGCTACAGTCCCCTGTGGCTTGATGACAGGGCTGAATTTCTCAGGCAGTTCCTCCTCTATGGTCATCCACTGACAGCTGAAGAGGTGGAAGCCTATGGAGAAGATGCATTTCCAGAAAATCCTCCCACCACAACACAATTCAAAGAACAGGTGAAACTATACAGCTTTTAATGTTTCTTCTTGAATATCAGGTTTTGAACACAGTATTAATTCGGCATTAAATACATCTAGATGGATATAGATACCTGTTTTCTGATAGTAGTAAGAAAGGTTTGTCATATTATTAGTAAGTTGTCTCCTTTCACAACAGATGAATCATTATGAGGAAGTGTATGCAGAGGTCAGCCGTTTGGAGGACTGTCAGGTGTTTGACGGTTGGTTTAGAGTGGATATCCGTTCATTCAAGATGAGTCTTTTAAACATAATAAAAAAATGGAGCTGGATGTTTAAAGAGCACCTGATGTCTTATGTTACCGGCAGGTGAGAGCCCCTTCCGTAATTACCTAGAAAAATCAATTTAATGTCTCAATTTTCCTCCAAACTCCAAATGCTTTCTTTCGTCAATAAAAGCAATCGATTTTTTGCTGGGTTTGTGATCTTGGTTTTATTCAGTATTGGTGAACTAGAAGAGTTCATGTTCCGGGCAGAATCCAGGCTTAAAGAGCCGGTGTGCGGTGGAGACTACCAGGCTCTTGTGCAGGTGATGGGTTACCTGCTGGAGATCAGAGACAGGCAGACTAGTACAGACCAGCTTTTTGAACCTGTCATTGATGTGGTCAATCTTCTGGAGCAGTATGGAGAAACCATACCTGAGTGTGTTCACATGCAGCTTGAGGTGAGAGTATTTGACAGCTCTTAAGACTAACTATGAAACGGGAATTATGTAAAGAGATGGCCATTTTAAGAATGTCATCTTTGTGTATCTGTTTTGTCATGACCTTTTTTGTAAAGTTATGTCAACTTTGCATCTACATTACCATTTAAAATACTGGGGTCAAAAATATATATATTTTTTTCTTTTTTTGAAAGAGAGATACTCATTCATCAAGGATGCCTTAAATGGATCAAAAGTCACAGTAAAGTTATTTTTACAAAAAAAAAAATCCATTTCATGTAAATGCCAAGTTTTGTCATTAAACTCATTCTGGCTGATGGGTCTTTAATGCAAATTGATGATAATCACAGTATTAAGCTGTTGGCACCAGCTGATTGGTTCATGTTGTATATACGCAGCCAATAAGCTTGCTGCTTTACATTTAAATGGCTGGTTAGCATCCACTAGACGAGCATTTTGCAGTGCGTTTTCAGATTTACTCTGAAACCCTCCACCTTCCCCAGCTCCACTTGTATAGATCTACTACGGGTTATTATATACGCTACTTGTGCAGCAGCAGTATGTCTTGGTGTTTAACATTGTAATATCCATTACCATGCTAAAATCCTCAAAGAGTTATGATAGAAATGTTAAAGTTATTAGAAAGTTATTTTCAATTGTAACAACATTACTGTTTTACTGTATTTTAGATCAAATAAATGCAGCCTTCATGAGCATAAGAGACTTAGGGCCCTATTTTAACGATCTAAGCGCATGGTCTAAAGCGCATGGCGCAGGTGCACTCAGGCCGTGTCCGAATACAATTTGGCTAGTTTAACCATGGGAAAACGGTCAGCATGCCTGGGCGCATGGTCCAAACAGGTTGTCCCTATTCTCTTAATGAGTAATGGGTAGTTTTTGGGCATAACGGGCAATTAGTCTCAGCCTCAGACGTCACACCCACAGACCGTTGGCTGAACGTCTGATGCATACGGCACACAAAAGCGGAAACACTTCAGGAGTTTGGAAGTTATCATCAGATTGGTTGATTTATACAGGATTTCTGGGAGACGTGTGTGTCGCATTCTTTAATGTTCCACCTGGAAACAAAGATGCGTTGACGCCAAACCCCCTCACGAAAGAAGAAAGCCGCCGTGTTTACAACTGTGACGATGAGCACTTATCAGGATCAACTAAACGCTGCATTCTCAGAAGTATTTGAAATATTTAAAGTTTGTGGCATACCATGGTGGATTTGCTATTTACAAGGCGGAATTTGCAAGCTCAAAGACAGAACGCATCTCCAGAGATGAAACGGAGCTGCTTGTGCGCAAGCAAATAGGTAGCCTATTTCCGATATGTGCAGTGGCTATCCATTATGACATGTATGCTATTTTTATATTCATGTAGCCTACACAATAATAATATTTTACATTTTAATCTTTTATTATTTCATATTTAAAAATGTTTGTGTGCTGCTGCGAGTCCCTGTGTGTAATAAGCAAATTGAACGTGCATTGCGGACCTGCCCAGAGGCGCATTTTCTAACGCAATCTTTAAATAACAAAAAAATTACAAATGAAAAAAAATTACAAATTAAAAAAAAATTGTGCCATTGACTTTAGACTTTAGACCAGGTTTGAGTTGGTCTATGGCGCAGTCTATTATCAGTTCCTCAATAATAGCAACACACCAAAAATGTGCGGGAACAACTCTTTTTTTAGACCAGCATGCAAATGGGTGCAAATGCATTTGCTATTTAAACAACGCAGTGCAGGACATGAAAATGAGAACTGCAAAATTAATTTGAATTAAAATATATGAAAAATTAATATTTTTTTCCAAAAGTTTGAGACCACAAGTAAAAGGTTTTTTCCCCAGCACAAATTATATAATCACTTGCATAATATTTTAAGTGAGAAGTCAATTATTATATATATATATATATATATATAAAAATATATATATATATATATATATATATATATGAAGAGTTTATTTGCAAAAACAGATAACTCCATTTTGTTACATTTTCAAAATTGTGTTTTTTATTATGCAATCTTGTTTTTATTGAGGTTTGTTTTCTTAGTTAGCTGTACTGTTTAGTTATTTTTTAGCTAATCAAATTAACCCAACTTGATTGAGATTAATTGGAATGCACAATGAAAAAACATCATTTTTTGAGAATTGTCAAAAATTGAGTTATCTGTTTTTGCAAATGAACTCTTCATAAAATTACAGTTTATTAAATTTAGATTTAAATGTGTTTGTCTAAATGTATACATTATATCCAGTATTGGCACTGGATATCCAGAATTGATGCTAGATAACTAATTGTTCTTGCGTTTTCTCTATTTTTACATGTACATTATTTTATCTTACCCGATCTAATGCTAACTTAAACTAATTTTACTTAATAATTTAATGATAGATAATATTAGAAGGTAATAATATTCATCTTTAGCAAATTTCAACATGGATATCAGTCTTTCGTACTGTAAATTGTATTATTATGATGCCTAAATTCACTTGTAAGATTTGAAATGATTGATTAAAGTTTTTAGCATTGGCAATGGCATCTAAATAATTAGCAGTTTATTATTTTTCCCAGATTTTTAATATGCTTGCATTACCTGCATTACTAAAATGTTCTGGATGAGGAACGTTTACTCAACTGTAATGTATTTAATCATGTCAGGAGTTGCCAGAGAAGTGGAACAACATGAAGAAGTTGGCCTGGACATTGAAACATGAGGTTGCTCCTCTTCATACTGCAGAGGTGGCCGTTATTCGCAGGAAGTGTGTGGCCTTTGAGGTGAGGTTCTCATTTGCTAATGGCTTAGTAGTGATTCAACTGTAAACTTTCAGTTCTTTAAGCAAAACTAAATGTTTTTAGGTTTAAAAGTCTGAAGGTTTAAATATCATATGGATAAATAAGCTTATGTTTTTGCTGATTCATGTCTCTTTTCACAGAAAAAGCTGAGTCAGTTTCGAGAAAGGTTTAAAAGAGAAGCTCCTCTCCAGTACAACACAGAGAAACCATATGCTCGCCTGGATAAAGTAAATGATTATTTATTCTAATTCAAACAAACCATCATACCACAGAAGTAATTTTCATTCATTTACATACATTGACCTTTTGTTTATGCTGTGTTTGTTAGTGTCACAGGGAGATTCTAGGTTTAGAGGAAGAAAACGCAGATCTCCAGGAGTCCTGTAAGCTGTTTGAAGTGAGCAGCCCTGACACTAAGCAGCTCAGGCTCTGTCAGAGAGACATTGCTGTTTTGAAACAGCTCTGGGATCTGCTGCTTTGTGCTCAGGTGGTGATTTCATTTTTACCAAAAATAAAATACTTGAGCTTTCAGTTTTGCTTGAAGTGTCCACTTAACCTAATGCTGTGTCCTCACAGTGCAGTATAGCAGAATGGACAGGGACAATATGGCGAGAGATCAATGTAGAACATATGGAGACAGAGCTGAGGAGGTTTACAAAAGTAAGAATGATTGTATCAGTGTCATAGAAAAACCCTTTTGGAAGGGTTTTTGGTGCTTGTCTATCAACTCTGTGTGTTTCTAACATCTGACTTCATGTCTGTGCAGGAAATGCGGGTTCTTGATAAAGAGGCCCGTGTTTGGGACGTGTATGTGAGTCTGGACTGTGTGCTCAGGGATCTGTTGGCTTCTCTGAGGGCTGTGACAGAGCTGCTTAACCCGGCCATGAGAGACAGACACTGGGCCCAGCTGGTCAGGACTACTCGGGTGAGAAAGAGGGTTGCAAATGTGCAATATAAATGCTATTTATCTTTGAGACTGGAAAACTTATTTACTTTACTGTATTTTATGAACTATTTTAAATGTGTAGATTAAACAAACCTATACCACTTATGGTAAAATTTTAGTTTTAAACAATTAAAGGATTTTTTTTTTTTTTGCAATTTTATTTTATTATTTACTTTATCTTTTCATTATTCTATATAAGAATATATAAGAATATATAAGTCAGGGTTTTCTTTCTTTCCTTGAACACAACAAAATGAGATAGTAATGCTGCTCTTCTACATAAAAAGAAAGTGAATTATGGCCAAAAATGTCATCATAAAAGTACAATAATGACTCCATAAGGTAATGTTGAAAAAACATGTTGGTTTACTTTTCTGGTGCTTTTTGTCATTTTTTAGGTTGATGGCACTGTTAACTTCTTTTGTATGTAAAAAGTAGTGCTGTCAAACGATTAATCACAATTAATCACATCCAAAATAAACAATATATGTATGTGTACTGTGTTTATTTATTATGTATATATATATATATATATATATATATATATATATATATATATATATATATATATATATTTATTATGTATTTATTATGTACTATATATATATATAAATACAAACAAATGCATGTATATATTTAAGAAAATATATTTATATGTAATATAAAAAAAAATAATATAAATATGTAATGTATGTATTGTAATGTGTGTAATGTATTTTGGATTGACGGTAAAGTAAAAAGCAACTTCAGCATTCTGCTAAACCTTTTGTGTTCAGTTCACTGTAAAAATATATTAAAAAGGTATAGATGAATCCTGCACACTGCTATAGCTTGCAAATCATATTTGCATACAACATTCTGGCATTTGACTTTCATCAGACATTGTCTTGTTTTTCAATAATAATTTCTAAACATTTTAAAAATATACATTTACTTTCATCTTTTACTTTTCATTCTTAATTTTATTAATTTAAAATAAAATAAAAAAATCTGATTTTGCCTCAAAACTTTGTTAAATTTAGCTGAAAATTTTGCTCCTTAAATATTTGTATATTTGAATATTGTTTTAGGGATGTTTACATATTTTTCTGGAAGACAATATAATAATAATAATAACAACAAAACAACTATTATATTTATTATTATTATTATTATTATTATTATTATTATTATTATTATTATTAGTGCAATACACCACATGCAGGCTAGTAAATGATGATGATAGTGATATTATTGTGATAAGTGATATTTCTGTCATCGTTTTTTACTCATGTTCAATATTAGTTTTCACATGTTTTTATACTGATCTCTTAGGTTGATTTCACTCTGACTGAAGAAACGTCTCTTGAGGATTTACTGGCTTTGCAGCTGCACAGATATGAAGATGTGGTGCACAGTACAGTTGGGAGAGCAGTCAAAGAGATGTCCACTGAGAAGGTTCGATCTCTCACAAGACTTTATTTGCTTTGATACATTTCTGAAAATAAGAGTAATGATTTATTAATTTAACTTAAAGGTTTTGAGTGAAATCAGCCTGATGTGGACACGGATGGAGTTTTCCTATGAAGAGCATTACCGTACCGCTACACCAATGCTGAAATGCAGTGATGAACTTATTGAGAATCTGGAGGACAGTCAGGTATGAACATTGTTGAAATGTCACATGGAATTAGCTGGATGGTTTGAACCAAATCTTACACTGAAAACATGCTCACTTAGCATATCAGAAAATGTTAACAAGCTGTTGCCTGGCAAAATAAGCTTGGTGCAGCAGGGGTCTTTATCTCTTTCTCTAAGACCATCCCACTATGCCGAGAGAACGATCTTTCATTGTCAGCCGCCTGTATTCACACGTCTGATTTATAAGAGACCACACATTGCTGGCTTTGTTATCACGCTGTATGTGTAGGGGCCAAAATCTAGCCAAACACATCACTGTTGACAATAAGTCTGCCGTCTGTGCGAAACCGGCCCCCTTACACCCACATGTCTGAAAACATTAAAGACAACAGAAGGGCACTAACACAACGTGGACACAAAAACAACATAGGCACATCACACTGGAGAAACCAAAACTCAAATAATTTTTGGATCACTTTTTGCGAGCCTAACAAGAGTCAATCAACCTCCAAATGCGATTTGAACTTTAGGCTGTAAACTATTCATCTTTTTAATGTTATTCTAATGTTTTAGTGTTATTATCATTTTTAATATTTGTTTATTTTGCCATTATGAAAACGGTAACAATACAGTAACATCAAAACAAATAAAAAGTTCAGACATAATTGCATGTATTACAATAGGTAATACAAAGTTAAAATTTAAATTCTAACTGTTTCTTTCTAAGAGTAATTATTCTGTATATACTCTGTATATGCATCTCTATATGTTTCTCTCTCAGGTGCAGCTGCAGGTGTTGCTGCACAGTAAGCAGGCAGCGTTCTTCCATGGGCAGGTGTTGGAGCTACAGGCCCAGCTGACTCGGGCTGACTCAGTGCTGTTGCTGTGGCTGGAGGTGCAAAGGACCTGGGCTCACCTGGAGAGCATCTTCATGGGCTCCGAAGACATTCTCCACCAACTGCCAGACGAGGCGCATCAGTTTAGCACCATTGATTCTGACTTTAAGGTATTCTTGAGTTCATCTCACATGCATTGATTACTGGTGTCCTGCATGGAAAGTTTAAGGTTAAGGTATGTGATTTTTGTAAAGGTTTGTTGAACACAAAAGATATTCAGAATGATAAGTGTATGGGTCAGTTGTTTATTTTCTTTTTCTTTTTTGGTTAAGCTCATTTTGAAATGTTAAGATATAATATTCTATTGAAATTAAATGAAAGCAAGATATATCTTTTTTTTTCCTGCCTTGTTCATGGGTTTACTTCCTAAGGACCACAAGTACTGATCAAATGTAACACTGACGTTTCAATGTAAAAACAATTATTTGTTTTGACATAAGTATATAGTAGTTAAAGTGGGACAATGCATTATTTAAATTAAAATTAAATTAAATTAAAGATGTAATAATGATGAAAACATTACACTGTACATGCATTTGCCAAGTATGTAAATATGTTTATATTTACTTTTGTGTATTGATGTGTGAGACCTTATGTTCAAAAGTGGCACAACAAAAAATGTAATTGCTGCCACCAACAAGCCCAATCTTCTACCGATGCTTGAAGATCTGCAAAGGAGGTCTGTGAAAATTTTTAGTTAACTCTTTATAAGTAAACTCTTTTTAAGAACTTTGCACGGTTACACTTGTCTCAAGAGAGATGTGTAGATAATTCTGATGATTTCATGTAATCTATTCTAGACTGGCTGTATGTGAGAAGGCACTAGCCAGATACCTGGAGACCAAGAGAATGGCTTTCCCACGATTCTATTTCCTGTCTTCAGCAGACTTACTGGATATCCTTTCTAAAGGCAGACAGCCCAGACAGGTACTGCTGTATTAGTTAGTGTTTAACTTCATTTAACTTCATATAACAGTCTGTCTATTAGTTTGAATTAGTTTGAAAGTTTAATTAGTTTCAGATTTCTCTAATTATACAGCTCATTTCAGTTTCACAGTTATCCATAAACAGGTCAACTATAAATTATGCAGTCTTTACTGGTATTTGTGATAATGGTGACAGAGATTCACAGAAATGTGTTTTACATTGTACCATATTTCCTCATCTTTCTTCTCATTTGCATACAGTAACCTTTATCTCCATGATTAAACTTTTTTTTATCATCATGGTGATAATTCCAAGGGCAGCGCTTCACTGTGAAATATCATTACGATAAAAAAAAATGAAAGTTCTACACTTGGATTGATTCTGACCCCGGCTACCTCCTTCTTTGAGCCGATCCTCCCACATATGAGCAGGTTTTCTCCTGAACCGTTCAACCAGAACAGGGTCAAAGTGCTTCATCTTGTTCTCATTGTACCTCGGTTATGATAAGAATTGCAAAAACATCCACAATTATATCATTATCTGCAGATATGCCCATACTTAACCATACATAACTGTGCAGAGTGATTCACAGAGGTGCTGTGTACAGTATATTGTTCTGTGAAAATAATGCTTTATGGTTCATTGCTTTCTAGGTTACCTGTCACCTGGGTAAGCTATTTGACAGTATGACTGATCTGGAGTTTTCTGACAAGGAGGGGGAAAAGGCCACAGCAGCGGTGGGAATGTTCAGCAGAGACGGAGAATATGTTCCCTTCTATTCACCGTGTGACTGCGTTGGCCCGGTAAAACCCACATTCAAATCAAACTGGCATCTAATTTAATCAAACTCGGATATTAAAGTTGTAACTTTTTCAAAAACTTTTTTTAAAAGACAAACTTTAAAAAAAAAGAAAAAATATTTAGTTAAATATGAATATAAATGTTATGTTAAAATATGTTGATTATTTATCTATTAAATACAATAAAATATTTTAATTAAATAATACAATTCTTTAATTAAATATGGGTTTAATTAAAACTACATATACACCAGTTACACTCTGAAATATATATACAGGTATAAATAACTTAAAAATTAGGATATCCCAGCCTTTACAAGACATAGTATATATATATATATATATATATATATATATATATATATATATATAAAGATATATATATAAAGATATAAAGATATTTCTTATGGAGTGAGCTGTTTCCTGTCAGGTTGAGCTCTGGTTGAAGTGTCTGGAGGATGTGATGAGGGAGGGAATGAGGAGGCACATAGCTGAGGCTGTGGTCGTCTACGAGGAACGTTCGCGGGAACATTGGGTCTTGGAGCTGCCGGCTCAGGTGGCTCTCACTGCCTCTCAGATCTGGTGGTCCGCTGACATGAATCTTGCATTTGAGCGGCTGGCCGAGGGATTTGAGACGGCACTCAGAGACTACAACAAGAAACAGGTCAGCCGGTCGTATGTATACAGTATTGCACACTTTTTTTTAAACACATTACTAATTGTGAATCGACTGAACGAATGACACAGAGTAGATTCTTGTTCATTAATGAGATGTCTCTGGTTTGCAAATGACTCTTATGAGCCAGTTCTTTTTAGTGAATCAAAGACATGCCACACAGCCTGTATACACTAATTCATAAACACAGGATTTAGTGAATCAAAAACAGGCAGCACAACCAGTGTAGTCCAGTTCACAAACAAATGTCTCTTATGTGCCAGTTTTTTAGTGAAGCAAAGACATGCCAATTCCTCTTAGTGAATCAAAGATATGCCACACAACCTGTGTAATGTGATTCATGAACAAATTACTTATATGTGCCAGTTCTTTTTGTATGTCACATACTGTGACATACAGCCAAGTATGGTGACCCATACTCAGAATTCGTGCTCTGCACCCATCCAAAGTGCACACACACAGCAGTGAATACACACACACCGTGAACACACACCCGGAGCAGTGGGCAGTCATTTATTCTGCGGCGCCCGGGGAGCAGTTGGGAGTTCGGTGGCTTGCTCAAGGGCACCTCAGTCGTGGTATTGCCAGCCCGAGACTCGAACCCACAACCTTAGGGTTAGGAGTCAAACTCTCTAACCACTAGGCCAAGACTTCCTCACACAAGTGTAACTTGTGTGGTCTGGTTCACAAATAAATGACTCTTATGAGCTGTTTTAGTGAATCAGAAACATATCAAACAACAATTCTAGTACGATTTACAAACAAATGATTTTTACGAGCCCCTATTTTAGTGAATCAACAACTTGCCATGTGTTGTCCATTTCAGGAACAAATAACTCTTAAGACCCTTTCATTTTTAACAGGAGATTTACATTATTGCAGGTCCTAAACGTCACCAGTCCTACCTTCTCCTGTATATAGACCTTTTACTTTTCTAGGTAGCGCTAGACTTTTTTTCAGAAGCACATCTGAAGTATGAGTATCCAGTCTGTATCCAGATCAGATGGTCACTGCAGTCACCCAGATCCAGTACATATCCAGCCTAGATGGTGGATCAACACTTAGAGATGACCTCGACAGCCCTGAATGTCAGCGGAGACCAGGACAACTAGATGAGTCCCAGATACAGATCCCCAGTGAAGACCTTGTCTCCTAGATGGCCACCGGGACAAGACCACAGGAAGCAGATGAGTCCTCTGCACAATGTAACTTTGCTGCAGCTTGGAATGGAACTGCTGGTTTCTTCTGGCCAGAGGAGAACTGGCCCCCCGACTGAGCCTGGTTTCTCCCAAGGTTTTTTCTCCATTCTGTCACCAATGGAGTTTTGGTTCGCTTGCCACTCTTGCCTTTTGCTTGCTTAGTTGGGGACACTTAATATCCTGCGATATTGTTGACTTGATTGCACAGATACCATTTAAACTGAACTGAGCTGGATGATGACATCACTGAATTCAATGATGAACTGCCTTTAACTGAAAATTTTGTGTTTACTATTGTCATTTTGTATTATTGATACACTATTTTCCTATTTAATACTGTAAAGTGATTTGTGATGTTCTGTATTTTATGATGTACTATATAAATAAAGGTGACTTCACTATGAACGAGGCAATGATGAAGCCATCGAAAACACAGTCCTGCTTCTTCATTGTAAGTATGATGAAGTGAATAGTGCTGATCCGTGTAGACTGCAACAAGCATGTCCATATCGTCCCTGCAGCGTCAGGATCTGTCATCAAGCGCAGAGAAGGTTAGCATGTCCTTGGCCGGCGTTTGAATAATCTGCCTCTTTCCCTTCAAGCCCCTGATTGGAGTCGTTGTCAGACAGCATGGGGTGATAAATGCAGTACAACCTAAGCTGCTTTTACACCAAATACAGGCAGGAAGATTACATCTCATTTGCCTGTCTGTGACAGGGATCCACGGTATCAGCTCTTAACCACCTCCCCCCCAAATAACTATATAGAAAAATAACACACACACACACACACACACACACACATATATTGGCCCAGCACTCTCATTCATTGTCACACACATACACACACACACACCAGCTGGCCGCTCTTATTCATAGTCAAACAGTCTTACAAACTCGCAGTTCCCCCCAACATTGATAAATGAGCTTTGTGCTTATTTGGCCTCCCAACTGGAATATATGACCTTGCTCCATAAACGTGGGGGGATTTCTCTGATGAACACATGACCCTGAGCCCCTGTCAGCACAGTTATTACCATCCACTTCTCTCTGGCATGTAAATTGATATAATTACTGTAAGCAGGGGCCACAAAGCTCACTGTATGCTCTCACAAGCCATCATTGTGCCCTCTAAAACTCTAAAATATCTGCCTTGCTTCTCCAGATTGCCCAGCTAAACTCCTTGATAAACATGTTATTGGGGGAACTGAACCCGGGTGACAGGCAGAAGATCATGACCCTGTGCACCATAGATGTTCACGCCAGAGATGTGGTCTCCAAACTCATCGCTCAAAAGGTTGGGTCATGTTTACTGCGCTTGATAAATAATGATCGTGTCGACTAAAGGATGCTCTGTTTCCTTGTTTTAAATCATTTAGTGGTGTTTGGCGCTCAGTCATTATTTTAATGGGCTTTAAATTGACAAGCAGTAATTGATTAATTAATTGAGTTGGGAGCATTTAGACTTTTTATCTCTCTTGAAGTGCTGGAATGTCTTTTTCAGAGTTGTTTTATTAAGTGTTTGAGACCGTTTTTATCCAGGTGAGCAGTGCTCAGGCGTTTGCCTGGGTTTCTCAGCTCCGCCACAGCTGGGATGAGGAGCAGAACCACTGCTTCATCAACATATGTGATGCTCAATTTCGATATTCCTATGAATATCTGGGCAACACGCCTCGTCTGGTCATTACACCTCTTACAGACAGGTAACTTAACAGCTAATGGTTTGCACTAACTAAGCTAAACTAATTTGACTTTTTTTTTACTTTATTTTTATTTTTTATTTTACAATAAAATGTATTATGTAGTATTAAGGAAATACAGGGGGAAAAAAATCAATCAAACAAATAAAACAACAGAACAAGAGGTATCCACTAATTTTGTAGTAACACTTTATATTATTTTTTCATTAATAAGTCTTACCGAACAGATCAGTAGTACATGTACATTCCAATTTGCATTTGTTAAAAATGAATTTATTTAAATTTATAAATACATTTCTTTCTTTCTTTAAAATTAATTTATTTTCTTTTTTGAGGAAGAGCATTATTTTTTCTTATTTGAAACTTTTTACCATACCTTCAACTTTTATTTTGGTCTTTTTTTTTTTTTTTTAAATGATCTTTCTGTAGATTTTATTGTTTTACCCTTGTCACAGATAAATGAAAAGTCATTATATATTTATTAAAACGCTTAAAAGATGTTGAAATTATCATTCTTTTTAACTTATTTTTATAAGTTAATAACTTATATAAATGTTTTATATTTTATATAAGATTCCCAAGATTGTAATTTCCACAGTGTCTAAAAATTAGGCCCTTGAAGAATGTTTTTCTTAAAAAACTCATTGTACTTGGTTAGGTAGAAAGAGTATTGGTAAAGAGATTTGGATTTAATTTGAGGCATGAAATGTAATGAATACAAATAAAAATCAAGGTAAATAGTATATTTTTATTGTACATTTTAGCTGTAATTTAGTAAAATAATGCAATAATTTTTTTTTAATATTCTTAAGTGCATTTACATACATACCATGCTAGCTATGAACATTTCATAATGAAATTAGCTGTAACACATCAGAAGAACCATTATATAACAAACATGTTTGAAAAGTCATTCCCACCCACATCATTTCCACCGCATTATGTAGTTAATCACAAAACATACAGTAATTTGAGATGAGAAGTGATATGTTTGACTTTTGAAAAAAAAAAGAAAAAGTGAAAAGAATGTTAATGTTATAAACAAGTCTCACAATAGCTGTATCTATATATTGTTTGAGGTTGTATTTATTTTTTCTAATTGTAGATGCTATATAACACTGACTCAGTCACTGCACTTGACGATGAGCGGTGCTCCAGTGGGTCCGGCTGGCACAGGCAAGACTGAAACCACTAAAGACCTGGGCAGAGCTCTGGGGGTCATGGTGTACGTCTTCAACTGCTCTGAACAGATGGACTATAAGGTAAACATACCAGCAGAAATGGGACTCAGCAACCTCAGGACAATTATGAGTGTATTCTCGCTTCAGATGAGCTCCTAATGCATATAATTACTTTGCCGAATAGGATTCTGCTTCTTAATTGAAAGAAATCAATGAGTGATTGTTTGAAACGTTATCACAGTTGGCTGATGTTTTGTTTTGTGAGTTTTGTCCTTAACTACTGTTGGTTTAGTTCTTTTAAGTCTTTAAGAGAGGACGCAGTGAAGTGTTTCCTTTGCTTGTTTCATCGTTCAGTCCATAGGGAACATCTTTAAAGGTCTGGCACAAACTGGAGCTTGGGGCTGCTTTGATGAGTTTAACCGAATCGCTGTGGAAGTGCTGTCAGTGGTGGCAGTACAGGTGAGGACCATACAGGATGCCATTCGCAACAAGAGGAAGAGGTAAGGTTTCTTTCATTTTTAGATATTCTGAATGGTTCATATGAATTATTTAGGCATGTTTTAACTATTGTCCCCTGCAGGTTTCTGTTCCTAGAGGAAGAGATTAGCTTGAAACCCTCTGTTGGGATTTTCATCACAATGAACCCCGGATATGCTGGACGTACTGAGCTACCAGAGAACCTCAAAGCACTTTTCAGGTACAGCTTGAAAGTGTTTTTATTTATTTATTTATTTTTAAAAGAAAAAAATCTAAACCCATTAGCAAAAATGTGTATGTTTATGCAGTGAAACATATATATATAATTATTATAATTATTATTATTAAATTTTGTATTTTTTTATCATCAAAAAAGATTAGATGGAAAATATTCATCATGCCAATAATGATATGTAGATGAGTAAATAAACAAATGTTGAATTTTTTTTTTTTTTTTAAATGTGTATATGTGACCCTGGACCACAAAACCAGTCTTAAAGGGATACTCATTAATTTTGTCATTAATCACTTACCCCCATGTCGTTTCAAACCCATAAAAGCTTCGTTCATTTTCAGAACACAATTTAAGATATTTTGGATGAAAACCGGGAGGCCTGTGACTGTCCCATAGACTGCCAAGTAAATAACAGTGTCAAAGTCCATAAAAATATGAAAGTCGTCGTCAGAATACTCCATCTGTCATCAGACGTGCAATCTTACTTTTTGTAAGCGAAGAAAATAAAAATAACGACTTTATTCAACAATTCCTTTGTCAACAGTCTCCTCTGTGTCTCTCCATATCACCGTATGCTGTGTATGCTCTTCTGTATCATCCGCGCCACAAGGATGGACCGAGGAGACTGCTGACAAAGGAATTGTTGAATAAAGTCGTTATTTTTGTTTTCTTCACTTAGAAAAAGTATTCTCATCACTTCATAACAACTTTCATACCTTTTCTGGACCTTGACAGTGTTATTTACTTGGCAGTCTATGGACAGTCACAGGCCTCCCGGTTTTCATCCAAAGTATCTTAAATTGTGTTCCGAAGACGAACAAAGCTTTTACAGGTTTGGAACAACATGGGGGAAATTTAATGACAAAATTTTCATTTTGGGGGACGGAGTGTGAATGTCTGTTCAAAAGTTTGAGAGATTTTTGTTTAGAAATTAAGTCTTGTATGCTCATCAAGGCTGTGTTTATTTGATTTGATCAAAAATATAGTAGAAATAGTCATTGTGAAAACCTTGGTACAATTTTTCAATATTTATGATAAATAGAAAGTTATCAAGAAATGATTTTTGACAAGATTAAAGTATTTACTGTCACTTTTAATCACTTTATTGCATGCATCCTTGCTGAATAAAAGTATGAATTTCTTAAAAAAAAAAAAAACCTAGATACCCCTTTATAAAGTATAAATATTAATCTCTAATTATTAACTACATATTTAATACATGTTTTACTTTTGTATTTTTTGGAATGTTGTTAATATTGCAATTATCAATTGATATTATAATTATGGACAACTGAAATGTTAGTTTGACCAAAAAAAAAAAAAAACAAACAAAAAAAAATTGAGTAAAATGAACTAAAATTATTTAATATAACATGACAAACTGAACGATATCGTTGGAAATGAAGTTTCCCCAACTAAGTAAAAGACTAGATTTAAGCTGTTTGCACTAACTGACCTAACACGTTGCATCAGATTATATTTAATGTCACATGTTGTGTAAAACAGATGATGTCCTTTCTTTAAACGCTGTATAGAGGAGTTCATGAATGTGTTTGGCAGGCCGTGTGCAATGGTGGTTCCTGACATGGAGCTTATCTGTGAGATCATGTTGATGTCTGAGGGATTTCAGAGCGCTCGGGTTCTGGGCAACAAGTTCATCACCCTCTACAGGCTCTGTAAGGAGCTGCTCTCTAAACAGGTACACTGAGCTAAGAATAAAGGTGTCAGTTGTCCTGTTTGTGCCTGCTCTTGAACTGCATGTATATTCTCTGCTGTAGGATCACTATGACTGGGGACTGCGTGCTGTCAAACCTGTCCTGGTGGTTGCGGGAGCTCTCAAAAGAGCAGATCGGACTAGGCCAGAAGATCAAGTAATGGAAATGTGTTTATGTGCTTGATGCATAGCTCTAAAGCAGCCTTGTGTTTTGACGCTTCCTTTTACATTATGTAGGTGTTGATGCAGGCTTTGAGAGATTTCAACATGCCGAAGATTGTTTTGGAAGACGTTCCAGTGTTCCTGGGTCTGATAAGGGATTTGTTCCCTGGTTTGGAGGTGGAAAGGCGGACTGATGCAGAGTTTCAGCTGATAGTCCGTCAGACGAGTCTAGAGTTAAAGCTTCAACCTGAGGACACGTTCGTCCTGAAAGTAAGAAACTCTCTGCACAGTGTGTCATTAAATTGTTTAGCATTAAGTTATCATACTGTTTTAGATTCCTTGCTAACCTCTTATTTTTTAATGAAATTTTTAATGAAGGTTGTTCAGCTTGATGAGCTTCTATCTGTCCATCACTCAGTGTTTGTGGTTGGTGATGCTGGGACTGGAAAAAGCCAGGTCAGACACAGTCTACATGAATACAAACCTGTTTCCCACTGTCCACTTTCCCTGATGTTTTAAATCAATCCACTAATTACTTGTATATTGTATTCTTATAATGTAAAATATCTCTCTATTCGATTATGAGATTTTGCCTAATAATTAATTGTCATGCAAACAAATTATTTGCCAGTTTTGTGGACAGTTATTTCATAGGTATTTATTATTTATTTTTCATTTTCATGGCTTTGTAAACATATCGCGCAGGTGTGAAATCATTTATATTGTTCTGTAGTTATATATTCATTATTTGTGCTAAATTCTTTGGTTTTACTAGAATCCAGCAACCAGGATATTAAAAGTTTATTGTATATTGTTATTTATTAATTGACTCATTGATATATTATATATATGGTACCATACATATACTATATTTAATATTCATTTCAAATATTATTTTTTTATTGTTCACATGATCTGATCTATAACAAAAAAAAAAAAAAAAAAAAAATTAATTAGAAAGTTAGCAAATTTAAAGTGTGCAATAATCACAACCAAATCTCTAAACAGATCCTGAAAACTCTTCACAAAACCTACTTCAACATGGGAAAGAAGCCTTTCTGGAATGATCTGAACCCAAAAGCTATAAGCAATGATGAACTGTTTGGATTCTTTCATCCAGCCACTGACGAATGGAAAGATGGTACATCAGCATCCAGTGTTTTGTAGAGCTGATCCTGTCCAATTCACAGTACATAACTTACAGTTTAGACATGAGATCCATTCTCCCCTGTAAGACACTGAGATTGTAAATCTCTTCATGTGGCAGGTTTATTAGCACATTTCATGCGGGATCAAGCCAGTAACTCTCACTCGGGGCCAAAGTGGATTATTCTGGATGGAGACATTGACCCCATGTGGATTGAGTCTCTCAACACGGTCATGGATGACAACAAGGTACCTCACACAGTTTGTGCATGTTTTTATGAGGACATTTGCATCCAGCTGATTACTCAGAGCACTAAAATTGCATTTTGACACATTTAAACTTCCACTTGCAGCAAACAGAGAATTATGAATATTGCCACTGATGTAGACATGTTGTGCATGTCTGTGCAGGTCCTTACTCTGGCTAATAATGAACGTATCCCACTCACCCCCTCGATGAGACTACTGTTTGAGATCAGCCACTTGAAACATGCCACGCCTGCCACCGTGTCCCGAGCTGGCATTCTGTACATCAATCCTCAGGAGCTTAGCTGGAACCTGTGAGAAATTCACTTTCTGTGCAAATAACACCATCTAATTCATAGTGGTTCTCATATTTGTGATGGATTAGGATTAGCCTTTTTTTCTTCAATGTCTAGATATGTTACGAGTTGGATTGATCGGAGGGAGAGACAAACTGAGAGAGCACACCTGACCATTCTGTTTGACAAATACATCCCTCGCTGTATTGAAAAAATGAGAAGCTCCTTTAAGACGATCATTCCTATTACTGAGAACAGCATGGTTCAGGTGTACCATTCACACAGATGCACTCATTCATACAGGCCTATACCGTGGTTTTCAAATCTTTACTGATCTGATGTCTCTCTCTTTCTCAGACTCTGTGCTCCTTGTTGGATTGTCTGTTAACTCCTGAGAACATTCCGGCAGACTCTCCACGGGAAATCTACGAGACATACTTTGTGTTCACATGTGTGTGGGCTTTTGGTGGAGCCACATTCCAGGATCAGGTATTTTGTTTTGTGTGTGTGATTTTGTGTTTTCTTTTTTTTGGTTTGTGTTTTGTTTTGTGTTTTTTGTTGTTTTGTTTTGTTTTGTTTTGTTTTGTTTTGTTTTGTTTTGTTTTGTTTTGTTTTGTTTTGTTTTGTTTTGTTTTGTTTTGTTTTGTTTTGTTTTGTTTTGTTTCGTTTCGTTTTGGGGGGGGAATATATAAATGCAAAACAAAAACTACACCAAAACTGAAACTGACAAAATGTATATATTTATATTTATTTTAAGTGAGTTTTGATTTATTTGCTAAAACTTTCCACACATTTTTTTCTCTGAATCTGAGCAAAGCTGAGCTAAAACTGTTTGTCACAGGAGAGATCATAGTCTAAAAATCACCCATAGTCTTTTTTTATACTGTATATCATATATTTTTTTTTTATAAGAATATCAGTTAATTAAAAAAAAAAGTTTATCTCTTTAAGATCATCTCTTTAATGGATCCTTCACAAACATGATAATATAAATATATATATATATATATATATATATACACACAATATGAATGTTTATAGCACTTTAGAGTGTCTCTGTTTATGTTGTCTTTTTTGATCTCTCAGCTCCATGATTTTCGGGCTGAGTTCAGTCAGTGGTGGATCAAGGAGATGAAGAGTGTGAAGTTTCCTGTACAGGGTTCTGTGTTTGACTACTATTTAGATCCTCATTCCAGACGCTTTCTGCCATGGACCGACATGATGCCCATGTTTGAGATGGACCCTGATACACCTGTACAGGTGAGGACAGGATCATGTATGACGTAAGAACTCTCGGAATACATACAGAATATCATGTTGTGAACATATTCTTTACAACGCAATATATTTCTTTGTGATCCACTGAGAAAATTCTCCTGAGAAAATTCACTCTCACAGAGAACTACTTTAATTTCAGAATAATGGCATGCTAATTTAGTGCAGTTAGTGCATTAGAATGGGTCAGTGAACATATACAGAGAAAACAACCTCCCTCCATCACAAGCTGAACCTGCAGTCAGAGGAGTTTTGGATCCGATTACCATTCAGAGTAATCAAAATTATGCGTGTGTGTGTGAGGCCATTGTCTCTGTTTTTATACTTGGAAGATAAAAACGTAATGTTGATAATAGGGTAGTCATAGTGATGAACTGGGCCTACAGGTTTGTCGTGTCTCATTGCAGAACTATATTCTAAAAGTTCAGAAAAGTTTACTCAAAATGCTCTTGGAAAGTATCCCACAGCTTTTCCTGGGTGACACTTCATAATAACTTTCATTAATAAATCATTAACAAACATATAATACTGAATGAATCATTAGTTAATATATATTCAAAGAGTTAGAAACGTGAGATAATGTGCTTGTTAATGTTTGCTAATAAACTTATTAAACATTAAATAATGTTCAAATAAATCATTATTTCATGGAAGTTAAAATGCTTACAAATGTCATTAAACTTTCAATTCATATGATCAATCACTTATTGAAAATATACAAATGATTTTAACATATGTTAGACAATGATTTAAAGCTTGTGTTAATGCACAACACCTTTGCTGCTATTGAGATGTGATACGGGTAGGTTCGGGACAGGGCTGGTGGTTTGGGTAGGTTTAAGGGTCAACAGTGTACAGGGATCAGTTAAATCTGTTTATATTATATTGTTTTGATAAATGAAGAATTTTCTTTAAAAAAAATTCCCTGTTTATTTTTGATTCAAGGAATATCCTGTTTAATGATATACTGAAGAGTAGTATCATTAACAAAATGTGAGTGTTGAAAAAATATAAACTTTTTTTTTTTTTTTTTTTTTTTTTTTTTATCTGGTGTGTCTTTAGCAAGCATTTAGCTTAACTTAACCAGCCTTACACAAACCTTGTTACTTTAGCTAAAAGCCCAATGCCCATAAATATATTTAATGATTAGTAATTGTTTATAAACATTTACAAATAATGAATAGTCTCAACTTTATATTGGCTACTGCAAAAACATGAACAACTGATTAATAAATGATTAGTAAAGATGTATGAATAAGGTAAATTCAGGTCTTTCTAGACACTTTTTGCCATCGAGATGACTGCTCATCAAGGTAGTAATGATTAGTAAACATTTGCAAATGATGAATAGTTTCCACTTTAGATTGGGTACTGCAAAAACATGAACAAATAATTAATAGATTATTTATTAAGATCTGTAAATAGAGGTCTACACAACAAACAAAGACCAACAAATGAAACAAAGAACATTATCTCATATTTCTAGCTATGTGAATATATATTAACTAATGATCTGTTAAGCATTATATAATGTTTGTTAATGATTTATAAATGAAAGTTATTTTAAAGTGTTGCCAAGTATCCTACAGCTTTTCCTGAAATACAAGTATTTTAAACTGATTTAATTGTGTAAATGTTTTTATACTTTTGAATGGGTCTACAAAATTCTCATAACTGATTAAACATTTGATAAATTATATATACACCACTGATCAAAATTTTGGGGTTGGATAAAAAAAGTATTATTACAATCAGTGTTGAAAGCATTGTGCTGCTCTTTGTGAAAATTGTGATACATTTTATTTAAATATATTTTGATGAAAATAAAGTTCTAAAGAACAGCATTTTTTAAAATGGAAATCTTTTGAAACAATCTAAAAGTTTTTTTTATATTAATTTTAATAGACGGACGGACGGACAGATAGATAGATTTTATATTGTTATTTATAGTGTTATTTGTTGATTTAGATAAGATGAATATGACTTGAGTAATCAAATGCCCCCCTTTTTTTGTCTACAGTCTGTGTTAGTCCCAACAGTTGATACGGTCAGACTGCAGTATTTCATGCGCAAGTTATTGGAGACATCTCAGCCTCTTATGCTGATTGGTGGAGCAGGCACTGGGAAATCTGCTCTGGTCAGGAACCTTCTGGAAACACTACCGGAGAACCTTATAACCGCGAAAATTCCCCTTCACTTCCATATCACTGCATCCATGCTGCAAAGTGAGTGTGACAGCTGCATTTCATCACATTTTTCTAAAAGGACTTCTGATGTGTAGAACAGCACCTCCTTGTGGTCCACATTCCAAATTTAATTTCATCTAGTTATAGTAATAATAGAAATAGCAGTTAGTCCAGTTATTCCATCCAAGTGCTCCTCAGGGTGTACTTGAATAGATGTTGAGTAAATGTTTGCTTTATTAAACCTTTAAAACAAACTGAGACAGATGGATTTGTTCATACATATCAAGCCATACAAATTTTAGAAAAAAAAATCTGCCTTTATGGACTGATAGGAATATTTAAAATGTATCCCAGAAGTTTATAACACTGTGTAAAATGTGAATTCCACTTGTACTAGTTACAGGATTTCTTTGAAAATGATACCTTATGCAAATTTGTAGTCAGCTCTTTTAAAACAATGCTTTTTATTGTTATTATCAGAGGCAATGGAGAAACCTCTCGAAAGGAAGGCTGGCAGGACTTACGCACCCCCGAGAAACAAGAGACTCATCTATTTCATCGATGACATGAACATGGCAGCTGTGGACATTTACGGGACCTCTCAGCCACAAGCTCTCATTCGCCAGCATCTGGATTACAAGCACTGGTTACGCAACATCAACATTTCTTTCATTTATTCCACTTAAGGGAGATATTACTTGTCAAAACACGCTTTAACAATTTTCTGTCTTGTTTCTAGGTATGACAGTCACAAGTTAACAATGAAAGACATTCACAACACCCATTATCTCTCTTGTATGAATCCAACATCAGGGAGTTTTACAATTAACCCCAGACTGCAGGTATTTGAATTTCTTTTGTGGGAGCTTCTTTATTGCACATCAACCATTGTTGTGCAGCATTGAGAACAGAATATAAACATTTTGTCATACATTTTGTCATTTTGTATTTGTGATACTAAAAAAAAAAAAAAAAAATCTAATAAATAAATGAATAAATATCCTGTGTGTAATAATATATTAAAAATTAAAGTAAGTGTATAATTTTTATATATTAACATGAATTTTACATATTAGGGGATAAATAGGCATAATTAGTCAAAAATAATAATTAACAATTTATGGAAAACGCCAGTGAATTTTGGCTAGTGGATTTTGCATACCTGAGCCACTCCCCGTGTATATGGATATAAATAGATGACAGGTGCATCCACTCATTCAGGTTTTACGCTGAGGAGTCGGGAACGTGTCCCTGGCAACCAGTTATGGATTCAAGGTTGTGGCATGGGAACATAATATACGTAACCTAAATGTTCCCAATCTGTTGGTCACTACGAGTTATGCCGTGACGACATAGGGGGTCCATGGAAAGCACAACAACCTGAACTCTGTCATAACCCTGTAGCCGCATATCAGACAAATGCTATGCAAAGTTCATAACCTTCCCAATGCCCCAGCACAAATTTGCTGACCTTGGCGCCTGCAGGGACCAAAAGGTGAGTACATCGCTGCTGGAGATAGCCAAGCCGTTGTTCCTATGACAGACATTTTTTTCTTAAAGAGGTCATCAGATGCCCATTTTCTACAAATTGATATGATTCTTTAGGGTCTTAATGAAAAGTCTTTAACATAGTGTGGTTAAAATTTCTCAATGGTAGTATAAAAAACACCTTTTTTACCCTGTCAAAAAAAGCTCTTTTCAGAGCAAGCCATTTTGCAGCATTTTCCTTTAAATGTTAATGCGCTCTGGTGACCCCGCTCCTCTCTTTTGAACTGCTCTCTGAGGGACTGTTTACTTCATCATGCATCTTGCTAATTAGCACATTATTAGGAAAGGCAATTTGCAAAGATTCATTAGACAAACCTTACACACTTTTTTCTGTTGGGTGAAGCTGGATCACAAATTAGTTGCGCGAACAGACACATTTAGGTAGATCGATGGCGCATTCCCTTCAAAAACAAAGGTAATCTACTGCGTCTTCAGTGGCTCAGATGTCGGGAGTAAATGACGACTGCTATTTTCATTATTACATCCAACAACAAAACACCTCAGACGCTTAGGAGACATTCTTGTCTACATCTGCTCTGGCGGTAAAATGATGGCGGACTGATGACAGCTCACTCAGGGTGGGTCTAAGGTAGGACACCAGTTCAGTCTGCTGAAACGCTACTGTAAATCAAACTATCATGGGAGGGGCCTGTCTGTGTGGCACAAAGAGAGATCGGCTTGATTTGAGATGGGGGTAAAGAGTTTAGTAGATAAAAAAAAAAAACCCTGGGTGGATTTTTATCATTAAAGGGTGATTGTGTACACACACTGCCAAAACACATTTCAGTCCAAACAACTTGTAAAAGTGCATGTAGCATCCGATGACCCCTTTAAGAGAAGGGATTTCGACTTTCATGAAAGGTGCTTCACGCCTTTCCTGTTTGTTGTTTACAGCTTGGCAGTAATGAAGGGGAAGCAAGCCTTCCGGAGAGCAACTGTTCCAGCTAGTCTGACTGGGGGGGGGAGCTGGAGTATACTCAACCAGGGTTTGCCGACCAGGGAACTTATTGGAGGAGGGAAAGGTGTGAAGCACCTCCGGGTGAGGGGGAATGGCGCAGCAAGGGTGACCTAGGAAGATTCGGCCATTCACTGCATCATGATGTGCTGCGATAGCAGCCACATACACTTTCAAGGTGGAGGGTGACAGCCTACGCGCCAACCTTTCTTGCAGGAAAGAAAGCACTACTATAATCATGCATCTTTGGGGGTCTTCTTGGCGAGAAGAACACCATTTCACGAACAGACTTCACTACAGAGCATAGGCTTGCTTCGTCGAGGGAGGACCATGAGTTTTGAAAATCAGGTCCGGATAGGCCAATAAGGCGCAACCAGCAAGTCCTGTTCCTCATCCTCCCTGACCTTGCACAGTGTCTGTGCGAGAAGACTCACTGGGGGAAATGCATACTTGCGTAGAGCCCGAGACAAGTTGGCAGTGGGAGGACTTGTGGGAAGCAAACAGGTCTACCTGGGTGTTTCCCTGAATCGACTCCAGATCAGCCGGATCATCTCGGGATGGAGTCGCCATTCTCCGGGGAATGTGAGCTGTCGTGAGAGCGCATTGGCTGCACGATTGAGCTCTTATGGAATGTGGATGGTGTGATGGTCACACAAAGTGTACCATGACACCATGCCCATCTCGGGACTCGGGAGTGTAATCAGTGCTGAAGTGGTCTCATATGAAGCAATCTGAGAGGCTTCGGATGCCATATGCCCCAGGAGCCTCTGAAAGTGTTTGAGAGATACCACGTTCCTGCCTCTGAAGGAACTCAGGCAGTTCAGCACTGTCTGAGTGTGTTCATTGGTGAGACGTGCTGTCATACTCACAGAGTCTAACTTCATACCGAGAAAAGAGATCTTCTGCATGGGAGAGAGTTTTTTCTCTTTTCCCAGCTGACCCGAAGCCCCAACTGGCTGAGGTGCTGGAGCAACAGTTCCCGGAGCACCAGGTCCCTGTGATCGCACAACTGCTTTCGTGACTGGCCCATGATGAGCCAGTCATCGAGGTAGTTGAGGATCCTGATGCCCACTTTCCATAACAGGGCAAGGGCACCCTCTGTGACTTTCGTAAAGACACGGGGGGACAGGGACAGCCCGAAGGGGAGGACTGCAATACTGCTATGCTCGACCCTCGAACGCAAATCGTAGGAACGGCCTGTGTCGAGAAAGAATCAAGACATGAAAGTAAGCGTCCTTTAGTTCGACTGCTGCAAACCAATCCTGGGGCTGGGTGCATCTTATGATGTGCTTCTGCGTGAGAATGGGAGATTGTGAAGGGCCTGATTCAAGACACCCAGATCCAGGATTGGCCGAAGGCCACCACCTTTCTTTGGCACGATGAAGTAAGGGCTGTAAAACCCTGACTTCATCTTGGCTGGAGGGACAGGCTCGATTGCATCCTTCTTCAGTAGGACAGCAATCTCGTCGCGCAGGTGAGGGGCATCTCAAGCTGCCACCGAAGTCTCGAGAATGCTGCTGAACCTGGGGGGTCACCTGGTGAACAGAATCACGTAGCCTAGTCGAACCGTCCGAATGAGCCACAGCGGGACGGGTTGGGCAGTGCGAGCCATGCTTCCAAGCTCTGTGCGAGTGGCACCAAAGGGACGCACCTGCAGTGGTGAAGCGGTGGGAAGTCGTGCTGGATGGCAGAGAAGGCACCGCGTCCTGGCTCATCACAGCAGGCCGCTTTGTTGTCTTTCGCCCCCTGGAGGGTGATGTCAGTCGCCGTGCGCAGTTCCTGCATCAACCCTGGGTCAAAACTACTAGCTTTGGCTGTCAGCTTACAGTCTTTAGATGGGAGATGCGGACAATTCCTCTAAGTGGCGGCGTTTTGCAGGCACAGGTACATAACAACTGCTCTCTCCACCTGGGGAATCTCTACATACCCCCGAGTCGCCCTGCCATCGAGGGTAGTGATGACGGAGGAGGGAGACGTGCAGCTCTTTTCTGAAGCAAAAATCTGAATGACTGGATGCACCTGTCGCCTATTTATACCCATATGCACTGGGAGTGGCTCAGGTATGCAAAATCCACTAGCCAAAATTCATTGGCGTTTTCTCTGAAAGTCAGAGTGGATTGGGGCTCTCAAGTAAACCCCCTATGTCATCACGACATAACTCGTAGTGACCAACAGATAGGGAACTGTGATGGAGTAATGAAATTTAAGCAATTTTACTAAAGCCATTTAGTCATTTTCTCTTCTCATCTTAATTCAGCATCTTCTGTGAGTTGTGACCAATTAAATTCAAACTAATGAATTAAAATGGGGACTTTTCTAAACTTTGAACTCTACTTGTTCCATATATAATGCACTGATCAAAAAATGCAGAATTATATGAAAATATATTGTAATAGAAAAATGGTTGCACTTATTTATACTTACAGTGTACTTACCATCTACATACAGTGTAAAGTTCTTGTAATATAAGGTAACTACTCAGAGTAGGTTAAGGGTTGGTATCTACTTATTGTAATTACAATAATAAATACATAGTATGTACATGAGGAGCAGGACTGTAAAATAAAGTGCTACCAAAAAAAAGTGTAGTGTAAAAAACGTTTATTGTATATTATATAATATGAAATTGTGTTTGAGAGACATCACTGACAAATCTTCACCTTCATTTTCATCAGAGGCATTTCACAGTGTTAGCATTTAGCACACCCAGCTCTGAGACCCTCAACTCTATCTTTGGGTCTATCCTGAGCTTCCACCTGCAGAGGTTGCCGTTCAGCCCAGCTGTGGTGAGGAGTGCTCCAGCTGTGGTGAAAGCAGCTGTAGCCCTCCATAACAGGGTGCTCCAGCACTTCCTCCCCACCTCTATAAAGTTTTACTATCTCTTCAACCTGTGGGATCTCTCTCGGCTGTTCCAGGTGAACATTCCCTCTGTGCTCAGTAATTTAAACTGTTAATATCTTGAATTAGCCATCACTTTGTACCTGTGTTTTTATGTGCATCTAGGGTCTCCTGTTCTCCAGGCCAGAGTGTGTTAGACAGGGTGCAGATCTGGTTCGACTTTGGATCCATGAGTCCAGAAGAGTATATTCAGATCGCTTTTCTGAAGTATCTGACATTCAGCTTTTCCATAGGCTGCAGACAGACATCGCACGACAGGCCTCGGAGGTAAACCAGCAAAACAACATGTTCACTGCTGTGAAAGACCTCAATGAATCAGCATCTTTCACAAAAAAGAAGAAGAAAAAAAAAAAAAAAAAACAACAACTGGAAGGCACCTTATTATTTTATTAAAATGTTTAATTTTTTTTTGTTTTCTGTTTTATGAAAAAAATTGCACAATGGAATAAGAAATACACCAAAACCATTTATTTACATATATAAAAAAATAAAAAATAACAACAATATATTAAATAATAAAATGAAGTAAATAAATGTATAATTTTAAAGTATAATAATGTTGTATTTAAAAACAAACAAACAAATAAATAAAAAATGTATTAATTAATTCCCTACTCCTTTGTTAAAAATAAGATGGATTAGAAATATTCCAAATATATATATATATATATATATATATATATATATATATATATATATATATATATATATAATAAAATAAATGCAATGTATGAATAAATATTTGTAATTACTACAAATTATAATATAAATTAGTATCTACAAGTAATAAACCAATTAACAAAATCAATGACAATAAATGAATATATCACGAAAAATCTGTCCTGATTCCTCCTTCAATCAGGAGGATTCAAACTCCAGACTCTCTATTATGCGATTTAAATATATATGTTAATACTATTGTTCTTTAACATGCAGTTGTTTTGTATTGTATTCTATTAAGAAATAGAGGAAGAGGCAGTGTTGCAGGAGCCACTAATATACCTACACAGCAGTGCTGGCTCTGCAGAACCTTCATACATGCCCGTAGCTGGATGGGAGCAGCTGAGCTGTATCCTCAATGAGGCTTTGGACAGCTACAACGAGCTCCACTCTGCCATGAACCTGGTGCTGTTCCAGGAAGCCATGCAGCATGTGTGAGTGCTACGCCTGTAGTATGTGCTTTAGTGAATACAGATTTAACTGTACTTACACACACATGTTTTTTTTTTTTTGACTGGTTTCTGCAGGTGTCGGATCAGTCGCATTCTGGCATGTCCTAGAGGCCATGCCCTCCTCGTAGGTGTGGGGGGCAGTGGCAAACAAAGCCTGACCCGCCTTGCCGCCCACCTCTCCAACATGGATGTGTTCCAGCCCACCCTCAGCAAGGGCTACAACATACAGGACCTAAAGGTAACCGCCTCAGTAGACAGCACAATACGATCAATGGCATACAAGATGAAAATGAGAAAACCACATACAGCAGAAACCACAACAAATACGACTTTGATATTGTGCCAAACCATCGTAACCCACATCAGCTGCCCAAATCGTAGTACCCATCGCTGCTGTGAGATGAGGATAAATCTAAAATGGTGGTGATTCATTACCAGAGATCAAGCTTTCTTTTAGACAACACTTTCCCTGATCAATACCCCGTCCAGCTCCATCGATCTCATTTAGTCCTGCCCGGATGCAATGGGGAGTAATTGCCAGATCCTATTAAAGAACCAAGGCAAATATTTCAATGCCCTATTGATGAGGCTGCTGCTATCATTTCATTCATCAGTGTGTGGTAAATCTGAGGCCAGTTGGCTGAGCTGCATTGATCTCTATACACTCAACACTCACTGTTTGATGCCCTCTACACATAATCATGAAGAGACACTTCATCTTGGTCTCATCCTGTTTCTATGCATATATGTAAATATGCAGTATTACAAGAGAGCAGTGTTGGGCAGTAATGCATTACTTAGTAACGCGTTACTGTAATTTGTTTACTTTTTTAGTAACTAAGTAATTTAACGTGTTATAATTTTCAAAATAGTAATTAGAGTATAGTTACAAGCTGAGGTCTCTATACGTTACTGCCGCATTACTTTGCTGACAGAATGCAGTGATTTATAATCTATATGTAGCACACGCACTGTCGAGTCAAGTGCCAGTGGATTAGAGACCTGCTCCCACGAGACCCGACACAACAGAGTGCAGCACGGGACAAGATGCTGCTGCGAGCGAGTAGACACTTGTGTGTGTGCGGGATGCGGGAGAATAAAATGATTCCGGGACTCCCACCAAATAGAAATATCTAAATGTAAAATATCTAAAACAAATAAATTGTTATTCATCTATTACACAAAAGCAACATGAACTAATATAAAATATAAACGATTAACAGGTGCTTACTGGATAGTTGTCTCTGGGACATTCACAACAAGGATGATAACTTCTATGATAACTTTAACCAGAGCTGGGCAGATTACTTAGAAATTGTAGTCCGTAAAAGAAGAGGGTAAAATTGGACTGGAATATGTGTACAGACCAGATTTAAACTCAAATCTCCCACATGAGCACCCTAACTCTTCTAACCAGTATGCCACAGCTCAAACTGTTTTTGGAGACCGGTTGTGCTCTCTTCTATATTGTATGTGTTCTCAGCTATCTCTCATGCATTTTTTCAGGTGGATTTGGCTGGACTGTATTTGAAGACGGGGGTGAAAAACATACCCACTATTCTGCTCCTCACAGACGCTCAGATCCCAGAGGACCGTTTTCTCGTCATCATCAGCACCCTGATCTCATCAGGTCAGACCCTCACGCACACGCACACATTCATACACGCCACAGGGGGGCTCATTGTGTGTTGGTCTGATGAATAGGAAACATATGTAAATGGAGCGGAGCCAGTGAAGTAGATTAAGGGTGACTGGAACAGGCCTGCGTGTCATTGGATCAAGACCCTTAGAACACAGATGGTGGCTCTCATCTGTCACTGATGTCAAGCGTAGAGGTCGGAGACCCGCTTAGTGCTTAAACCAGAATAAAGCATCAGAGTTAACAAATGTAACATAATTTAACTGATGCGTGTGTAATTGCTAATGCTTAAATGCACAAGAGTGAGTTTATTCGTACATGCCATAACATTTATTTGGCAGTCTAGTAATTTTCATAACACAAACATAGAACTTTTATATATAGTACATATACTTGAGTACATATGCCTGACATCAGCACACACACATATATATATATATATATATATATATATATATATATATATATATATATATATATATATATAATATATGTGTGTGTGCTTTATTTAGCTGGTTTTTATTTGAATGAGAGACAAGTAAATACAGCTATAAATAATTACCTATTTAATTCTGAAGAATTTTGATTTACTGTAATTAATGTTATGAATGAATGACTTGAACCATAATTTGCAGTTAGTTGCAGTCATTTCTTAATGTTATTTATATACCACAAAAGTTTTATAAATATTTTTATTTGTTTTGTTTTTATATTTTCAGTTTATTTTCTATATTAATATTTTGAAGTATGTTTAGTTTTTATTTACATTTTTAGTAATTTTGTGCATTTACATTTATACTATCGATTTTGGAAATATTTCTTAATAGTTTTAGGTTAGTCATTTTAGTACTTCACTTAAACTTATTTATTTTTTCTCAGTATAAACCCGTGGAAATACATAAATACACATGACCCCTGTTTAAGTGAAAGTAATGTGTTTATCGGTGGTCTGACCCAGGTGAGATCCCTGATCTGTTGAGTGAAGAGGAGGTGGATGGTGTTAGAAAAGCTGTGAGGAGTGAGGTGCGGGAACTGGGTCTGCTGGACAACAGCGAGAACTGCTGGAGCTTTTTTATGAATCGAGTGCAACAACAACTCAAGGTCTCACATCACTGATTGTTTTTATTTTATTTTATTTATTTATTTTTTTAAGTATACACAGCAGTTATGATATATATTGCATATCTGGTTTGGATCAGTGTCTACAGTGTATGTGTACTGTATGTGTGTGTAGGTCGTGCTCTGCATGTCTCCAGTAGGTAATATCTTGCGTCTACGTGCCCGGCGTTTCCCGGCTCTGCTGAACTGCACCACTCTGGACTGGTTCCAGGAATGGCCCCTGGAGGCACTCCAGTCTGTCAGCTTGAAGTTCCTGCAGGACATCCCAAGTATTCAGGTAAACCTGAGCTTCTCTCAGCCAGCTGAAGTAGCTTTAAAGCCATGGTATATCCTGTTATAAGTTTAATTCTTATATTTCTATTAGTTATTTAAAGTCATATTGATTTATAGTTTACAGGAAGTGGTTTTAATTAATTTCTTTCAATAGGCTTAGCAAAAACAGGTTTCATTTTGAAAAAAACTAAAGGCTAAAAGACACTGTAATTCTTTTGATGAGTTTTCTCTCCTCGCATTTACATGTGCACCAGATTCCTCATCATTAGCTCGACTCTGAAGTGAAGACAAATGGCTGATCACATGCACAGTGAGCTCAATGACAGACGCAGTTTCTCTCTCTCTCTGCGTTGTTGTTTTCCCTGCATCGGTGGAACGATCACTAAGCAGGATCATTTATGCTAATAAAGCAACAGTGATTAATACACACAGACTGACCCTCAGAGAAGCCACAGCTGTTTCAGCCAGACTGTGTGCGTGTGCTGAGAGTTTGTATGGGGATGTGGCAGTGTGTGTGTTGACTCGTGACCAGCTGTGGGTTTGTTTCCTCTTTGTGCATTTCACTCAGTCTTGGACTATAATGCTGGAGTACTGAATGTGGGGCTGTCTGTCAATTAAAATATGTAATCACAATTAATCTCATAATGTTCAAATTCAAATTAGCTTTTTAAGGAAAGTAAAATAAATTATAGGCCTTTGCGTAACTAAGCAATTTGAGTGGATGAGAAGAAAAAGATTTCTGGAACAGTCATCTCACAACAAACATCTTCTCAATCTGCATCAAGACTTCATCAAAACGCACAGGAAATGCAAACAGGGAACTTGCAAAAAAAAGATAAATTTGACCCTTGACCACAAAACCAGTCATAAGGGTAAATTTTTTGAAGTTGAGATTTTTGATCTGAATATGAATAAATAAGCTTTCCATTGATGTGTAGTTTGTTAGGACAGGGCAATATTTGGTAATCTGGAATCTGAGGGTGCAAAAAAATCTAAATATTGAGAAAATCGCCTGTAAAGTTCTCCAAATGAAGTTCTTAGCAATGCATATTACTAATCAATAATTAAGTTTTGATATATTTACGGTAGGAAATTTACAACATATCTTCATGTAACATGATCTTTACTTAATATCCTAATGATTTTTGGCATAAAATAAAAAAATGATTATTTGACCCATACAAATGTATTGTTGGCTATTGCTACAAATATATCCGTGCTACTTATGACTGTTTTGTGGTCCAGGGTCACAAATATTATATAAACACACACACACACACACACACACACACATATATATAAAAAGTAGTAGTAATAATAATAATAATAATAAAATTAAGTAATAGTGATTCTGTAATAAAACAACTTTGCCCACTTTATTGACTGGTGTTGAATTTTAATTAATAAAGGTTTGCTCATGGGTGATATTTCACATGATGAGCTTTGATGTCAGTTACATTTCTAAATAAAAACAATGCAAATTACTTTACGTTTGGTAAACATTTGACTAGGTTTATTGTTTAATTAAACCCATCATTTACTTTTCTACCAACTCCTAAAGGTTTAATCAGTTTTTTTTAGAAATCACACAGAACAGAATATAACAGTTTTAATGGCAAAATAAATTAATGCACTAAAATTGCTGAAAAATTTTTTTATACGAACATTTACATTTCTCAACACATTAACTTTAGCCACCCTTTTGAATTGCTACTCCAAAACTTTTAAATGTATGTTGGAAGAAACAGTTCTTAAAGCCATTCGAACAATTTTTATATTTTAAATGACTATATATCTAAATATTTTATACATTTGCTCTTGGGTTAGATTAATGATCAAATCCCACCTTTGTGCAACATTTTTTATCTAAATGTGTTTATAAGTGTAAAAAGCAGAACAGCAAAATGTACCTTTATTACCTTTTTTCTGACACGGGTAACCGTGACCTTTGAGTTTAAGAGATGGATTATTGGATTATTGGATTATTTACATGCATTTAACTCAATACATTGTTTATCAAATAGCATTATGTCAGATCTTCATTTATAACCATCTCTTTTTTCTTTTTTCTTTTTTCATCTCCAGCCACATGTACATGTTTTATTGCTTTTCAGTGAATTATGATCTGTGTTCTTGCATCTTTTAAAATGCATTTGCCTTTGCGTGAATTGATCTTTAACAGTCTGATAAATGAGTCAGTCATCAGACAGCAGTGTACATCATAAATAACCAATAAACAAAACACAACGTGCAGTCTCAGAAAGTTAGAAGCCATGTGACCTAAACACTCGCCCTACTTTATACAGGGTGTCACCAACCTCGGCCATTATTTTCCCAGCCCTCTACCTGCTTAATCTTCCCCCCGGCGCCCTGCACCTAAATTTCAGATTGAGTAAGTCCAGAAGCCGGCAAAAGGCATACAAACTTGGAGATGAATTCAGGATTTATGAAGATGATATTTCAGGGCCTGTGACAGCCGAGGGTGTTAAAGAGCATTTAATCCAAACAGGTCCCTCTCTTACCCTCTCTTACTCTCGTCTCTACAGCCGGCCATTCGGGAATCCATCAGTCTTTTCATGGCCCACGCTCATGCGAGCGTCAAGCGGGTTAGCGAGCGTTACTGCCGCAATGAGAGGAGGCACAACTACAGCACGCCCAAGAGCTTTCTGGAGCAGCTGAGGCTTTACGAGAGTCTGCTGGGAAAGAGAGAGAGGGAACTGCATCTGAGACACGGCAGGCTTCAGTGTGGCCTTCAGAAACTCGAGACGACAGCATCTCAGGTGTGTAGAGCTCATTGGCACCACAGAGTTCGTAACCCGCCAGTGTAGGCTCCTCAAGGCTGGAGTCGTGGAATTGCGAAGGAATGTAGTTACTGTAGTTAATATGCCCAGGATCACTCACCGAAGGCTGAGGGACTCGTAAACCTTGAGTCTGATAGTCTGATGATTGCTTGCCTTTGTGATATAGGGTTTAGTATTCAAATGTTGCAGAGTTTTACCTGGTAATGGGATCTAGATTAAAAAAAGTTGCTTTTACAACTTTTAGTAAGTTGTAAAAAGCTGTTTGTGAGGTCTTGGTGAACTTTGATTATGAGATTAAATTTGATCATTAAATTTTGTGTTTGTTGAAAGTGCTCTAAGAAATTTGTAAAATCTTACCTTTAAAAGTATGGGACACATTAAAAATTCTAATTTAAACCTGAAAATATGTAGTAAAAAAATAAAAAAGTGCATTTCACATTTTAAACCAAAAAGTTAATAATATAATATAATTTGAATTAAAAAAATTAATAACATCCAATTAGAATTAGTAATTTCACACTTTTTGGTCCAATTATGTTTTATGTTTTTTGAAAGAAGCTTCTTATGCTCACCAAGGCTGCAATCATTTAAGGGGGGAGCAGTAAAAACAAAACATATTTGATAATACATTTTAAAATGAAATTTATTTCTGTGATGGAAAAGAGGAATTTTGAATTTTCAGTAGCCATTTCTCCAATCTTCAGTCACATGATCCATTAGAAATAATTCTGATATGCTGATTTGGAGCTTAAGAATAATTTCTTATTATTATTAATGTTGAAAACAGTTGTGCCATTTTTTTTCTTTGTAAACTTGAATTGATTTAACAGCACCTTTTGAAACATTATAACAATTTACTGTCATATTTAATCAAATGAATGCATCCTTGCATAATACATATATTAATATCTCCAAAAAGATAAATTTAAATAAAATGAATAAATAAATAAAATAGAATGGCATTGTATAATAGAAACAGAAACTGTTGCCAGTTTTAATCATGAAATATTGAAGGTAATTATAAATTAATAAGAGGTTATCATATACTAAATGTCAACATTATATATTTCATCAGGTTGAGGATCTGACAGTCAAGCTGAACTCACAGGAAGTGGAGCTGACACTGAAGAACCAGGCAACTGAGGCTCTCATGGCCAGGATCGGCCTGCAGACAGAAAGATTGAGCCAGAAGAGAAAGGATGCTGACCTAGAGGAGCAAAAGGTAGAGCAACCAAAGTCTTACAGCTGGAAGATCTGAGATGTATCTTTACTGAATCTCAGCATGGTGCTTTAATATTTCCCCATCAAGTATGAGAGTGTTTATTCATCTGCAGGTGGCTGCCATGCAAGCAGAGGTGTCACGAAGACTGAGAGAATGTGAACGTGATCTGGCTAAAGCTGAACCTGCTTTAGAGGCGGCTACAGCTGCTCTGCAGACTCTCAACAAGGTAATATTTCAAATGTACTAAAGAAAACCTTATAGTTAGGGAGAAAATTATTTGTTTAAATATATACATATATTACCGTTCAAAGTTTTTCTTTTATTCAGCAAAGATGCATTAAATAGATTGAAAGTGGCAGTAAAGTCATTTGTATAAAGTAATGTTACAGATCATTTCCATTTCAAAGAAAATTATTTTGAACTTTCTATTAATCAAAGAATTAAAAAAAAAAGTAGCATGGTTTCTACAAAATTAAGCAGCACATATCGTGTGGTGTTGAAATGTGGAGTGGTGTATTATCTGATATTAATTTTTTTTTTAAATCACACGGTACTATAATACATTAATTATAAATATTTAAAATATAACAATTAAAGAAAAAACGTTATGTAATGTATATGTAATATTATACTTTAAATTAAATAAGAATAAAATAAAATGGAAAAGTACCTTTGTGTTTCAAAGTGCAAATGTTGCAATTTTAAAAAGAAATGGCAGGCAAATTTGTGGAAAATATTTTGTCCTTGCCCCATAAATCACAGCCCAACCTGTTCAAATATTTGTGTCACCTGAACTTGATGGTTGAAAGGGTAACACTTACTCAATTAGCAGTTCATGAAAGATCTTTTTTCTTTCTCCTTTGTTTCTTGTAGGTAAATCTGACAGAGTTAAAGACGTTCCCGAATCCCCCCGAGGCTGTGATTAACGTCACCGCGGCTGTGATGGTGCTGCTGGCTCCATGTGGGCGAATTCCAAGAGACCGCGGGTGGAAGGCCGCCAGAGTCTTCATGGGCAAGGTGAAGGCATTGCTATGACAACAACACATCTCATTCTAGTGTAATCCACAAGCAGGCCTTGACCCGCAGACCCCACTAACCCGGTGTAGTGTCATGAATACACTACATTATGAAAGCACTTGTGTGGAAGAGAATATTAAATACATGTCACATGAGATAGACATGGAAATATTAGGGAAAGGCTGATTTATGAGGTCAGCATGAAGGGGAGGAGATGGCTTTTGAAAGTTTGTTGTGTGATATATCGGATGGATAAAGAATTGGGATTCAAATTCAGAGGTGGCAAGTTGAGTCCTAAAGTAGGAATGACCCAGGAATGCAAAAGGTCATAATTGTGCTTTATTACTTCGGTGGCCTTGAGTGCAACATTTCATCCTGCGTTGTTCCAGGTCCAGCATTTGTACATTTACTGTACTTTAAGCTGCTATGAATAAAATGTGCGCAATTTAGTATGTACTTAACATTTTGTGTGTACATAATAAAGCATCATAGCTAATAATGTCTAATAATAAGCTAATAATATTAGTTTCCTTTAAATTATTATTTTTTCTCTAAACTAGCTTTGCATTTTTGTTCCTTAATGCACTGAAATATATACACTACAGTTCAAAATATTGGGGTCATTTTTTAATGAATACATTTATTCAGCAAGGGCACATTAAATGGATCAAAATTGTCAGTAAAGACGTTTATAATGTTAAAAATATTTATATTGTAAAATAAATGCTGTTCTTTGAAACTTTATATATTCATCAAAGAATACTTTACAAATATATCAAAAAATAAAATTTAAAGGAAGTCTTTTCTGCTCACCAAGGCTGCATTTATTTGATCCAAAATACAACAAAAACGTAATATTAAACTGCAAAAGTAATACGATATTAAGACTTTGTAGCATCATCAGTATCTTTTATTGTCACTTTTGATTAATTGAATGTGTCCTTGCTGAATAAAATTATTAATTGCTTTAACTTCTTTCCAAAAAAAAAATTAAAATAAATAAAATCTTACTGACCACAAACTTTTGAATGGTATTTCTCTTTCAGATAAATGCTGTTATTGAACTTTCTATTCATCAGAGAATCCTAGAAAAAAAATGCACACAACTGTTTTCAACATTGATATTAATAACAGTATGTTTCCTGAGCACCAAATTTACCTATTAGAATGATTTCTGAAGAATCATGTGACACCGAAGACAGGAGTAATGACTGCTGATAAAAGGAATAAATGTAAAAAAAATAAAAATAAAAAAAATAATAATAATATATATATATATATAAATGGCATTTTAAGTTATTAATATATTATTAATATTGATAATTATTAATAATATTTCACAACATATATATTTATATAATATTGTTCACAGTATTATTTAGTGTATTTCTGATCAAATAAATGCAGCCTTGGTGAGCATAAGAGATTTCTTTCAAAACCATTAAAGAAACCTTACCGACCCCAAAATTTTGAATGGTAGTGTATATAATGTTTCTACAATATTTTGTACATTTAAATTAATAAAGGCAAACATCATAGGCTTGTGTACATGTGATATAATAACGCTGTTGTTTTTTAGGTGGATGACTTTCTGCAGGCCCTGCTTACTTATGATAAAGAGCACATCCCTGAGTCCAGTCTAAGTGTGGTGAAGCAGGAATACCTGAGAAACCCAGAATTCCATCTCGATCACGTCTAGACCAAGTCCTACGCAGCTGCAGTCCTCTGTGCATGGGCCATCAACATAGTGCGCTACTATGAGGTGAGGGAGAATGTGACGAATGAGACCCCAAAAAAAAAAAGTATTTGAAATATAAATATAATATAATATAATGCATATATAATGTAGTTTGAGGTATTTCATTATTAATTCAATTAATAATATATTCTATAAATGTTATAGCATTTTAAAAATGTTAAAATTTTAAGAAAAATCTAACTTTCTAATATAGAATTATACATTTTTACTTACATTTATTTTAGTAACATCAATTAAACTTTAATAACATAAATAAAAAAGCTAAAAATGACATCTTACTTAAAAAATGACATTTCAAATGATAATTTGAAATATTTTTGAAAATATTAAGCTGTAACTTTCTTTAAGTCAAAGAGGTTTGTAGCTTTAAAATCAAAACAATCCTTTATTTCAAGAATTCATCTTTTTGTTTATGTGTAAAGAAAGAGAATGTCTGTGGGGTTTTTCAGGTTTATTGTGAGGTTGCACCAAAGCGTCTGGCTCTGGCACAAGCCAATACTGAACTGGAAACTGCTACTGCAAAACTACTCAGTGTTAGAAAGAAACTGGAAGTGAGTGCGATTAAAAAAAAAATGTCTTTCCATTCACCATAACCATTCAATAATATTCCATATTAAGATATAAAGTAGTACTAACTCATAGTGGCTTTGTACTGACAGGATCTGGACAGGCACCTGCAAAGCCTAACAGCTCAGTTTGAGAGGGCGGCGGCTGAGAAACTGCGCTGCCAGGAGGAAGTGACACGCACCAGCCAGACCATTGAGCTGGCCAATCGGCTGGTGGGAGGCCTGCAGGTACTGGGCGGCTGTGAGAGGAGAGGGTCTGGGTTTAGGGAAGCGCACTAACAGACCTAATCTCAACATGAGTTTGGCTTGATTTGAAGGGGAGGTGGCCATGGCTTAAATGTTTGGCCAGACGCTCAGATTGAGTGCTCGGAAGGAAGGGGCGCACCACGGCAAATGCACCATTGATCTGGGCAAGGGGCTAGATGGCTGTAGGCCAGTTCGGGACAGCGAAACAAGAAGGGCATTTATTCATCTGCTATCTGTTTTCCTGAACGAGGCGATTATGAGGGATGAGCTGGATTTGTGTGTACATGCCCAACTTGAAAAAATAAACTTTAAATAGTTTTCCCTTTTTCACTCCCCGTGACATTGGTCATATATATCCCGGCGAGATTATCTAAAATCTTTACCGCCGTTAATGCAAAAAATAATAATAGCGTAATGTTTCTTTTAGCGCTTTTATTTAAAACGTTCGACTTTCTTATTCAGAGAAATGAATAGGGCTACAATGGGACAGCTTGGCTTTTAAAAATATCAAGACAAATGATTTGTCTTTATGCCATTGACCTGGAAGCAATAGTGTTTAGACTAATAAATCAGCCCGTCTATATGTAATCATTAACTTACCTCAAAGCCTTAACAGCTGTTGGAAATTAAAAACGCTTCACCCAGGACTGAGTGATATTCCAAGCAATCCATAATGCATTAGGCTAAAATTATAGTGATTTTTAACTGTCGGAGAATTTATTATGCGACATGTTCTAGAAGCTCGGCCCCTGCAAAGGCAATGTCAGACAAGATTTATTGTTGCGGGAGCATCTCTGCGATATTATTGAAGTCTTAAATGAGTGCTAAATTGATGCTGAGTGAAAATGTAACTAAACTTTCAAAGCCAGTTTAGGTGAATTGTGACTGTGTACATTATCGCTCATGTTCTGTCTGTGTTTATGATCAATTGGGAGGAGAGAGACAGCGGAAGGGTTAAGAGTGAGGTTTATATCTGGGTCTGAAATCTTTAAGTGTTTCTTCTCTTTTTGTCTCAGTCGTTTTGTCTGAATATTACTTTGTCGTTTTTGCACATATATGTACACTACTAAAACTTCGGGGTCGATAAGTTTTTTTTTAATGTTTTTGAAGTCTATAATGCTCAACAAGGCTGCATTTATTTGATCACAAATACAGAAAAAACACAAATATTGTGAAATACTATTACAGTTTAAAATAACTGTTTTCTATTTTAAAATATAGTTTATTTCTGTGTATAAGGTTTTTTAATGAATTTCTTAATAATGTGCTAGTTAGCAAGTTTTACAATGGTTGCGGCTAAAGTTTACAGTCTCTCAGAGAACTGTGCGTCACCCATAGACTGTATAAAAACATGGACGTAGTGTCCGTGACGTCACCCGTAGATTTCCGAAGTGCGTTTTTAAAGCCTAAAGTAGGGGCAGCCGGCCGTTGCCATCTTGACATCTTGGATAATTGAAAATGGGCAAAAAGGCGGGAGCTGGTTGCTGAAGCCACACCCACCTAGCTCGATGGCAGTGTCAGCAGCGGCAATCCACCTGTCACTCAAGTGGCCGCGCCCTCAATTATGCAGAACTTTAATGCTTAATAAAATTTAAACGGATGAGCTATAAAAAAAATTCACTCCCCTCACAGTATTCATGAAGGGTAAAATTAGCTATATAGACCAAAATAATTTTTTGAACCAGGCTGTAAACATGTATTTTTTTTTTCTGCTGTAAAGTTGGGCATTTTGACATGGAGAGTCTATGGTATTGACTCCCTTTTGCAGCCAGCCTCTAGCGGCCAGTTGACAAATAACAGTTTAAGTTACTTCCTTTTCGGCTTCAGAGAGAGAGCAGGGAGGTTGCCACTTGGCATAGCCCCACAAAAAAAGGGGCAGGATGTGCAGAGCTCATTAGCATTTAAAGGGAAATGTACCAAAATGGCTTGCTGTAAACAGAGTTGTTTTACACTACCATTGAGAAAGTATGTTATCATGTCAACTTGTGGAAAATGAGCATCTGATGACCTCTTTAAGTTTTGCTTAATTTAATGCAGTCTTGCAGAATAAAAGGATTAATTTCTTTCATAAAAAATTATATTTTACTTTCTGGTGGTGATATTTTACATAGTGACATTACATTATTTTCATGATTAAATTTAGAAATGTAATGATGGTGAAAAAAAAAATCTTATTCTCATTACTGTAATGAAAAAAAAACGTAAGTATTTATACATCATGGTTTTATTTGTCAAACTGCCTTTTATATTGAAATAAAATTAGTGTAATACAGCATTTTCAAAAATCTAAAAATAAAATAAAATATATACAAACTATAATATAAATATATAAAATACATAATATATAATTGATATAAAATAAAATTACTGTGTAAGAGTAATGAAAATTGATACAGTAAAACATCTGATTGTTACAAAAATATTCAATGAAATAGAAATTTGTACAAAAAAGCCACACTTACAAACATCTGAATTTCATTGCATTAGATACAAAATACCAAACCAAGTGACTTCTGCAAACAAATGGCTTAAGCTTTTCTAAACGTCAATGGCATTCATAGATATAATAGATCTTAAAGTGTGTAGTCATTTTCGAAGCCATAGTCATCTGGCATTTTCTCACTGTAGGCAGAAAACGTGCGTTGGTCGGAGGGGCAGCTGGAGCTGGAGTCTCAGCTGAAGACCGTGTGTGGTGATGTGCTTGTGGCTGCTGCTTTCGTCTCTTACGCTGGATACTTCACACAGCCGTACCGTCACCAGCTCCTTCATGACATACTCATTCCTTTCCTCCGAGAACTCCAAGTATGATTCCTGCCCAGCCTGTCCATGATTTGAATTAAATAGTGTTTTGCATTATGTAATTCTTAGCCACATGAATGTTTTATTTAATAAAAATTTGATGTTAAATTTCATGTTACGGCTTTTGCCAACTCTTGTTTCACTTGTCAAGGTTAAGAGTGTTTTGGATCATTGTTTCTTCCTGAGCTGTCTACTGTAAAATCCTGTTACTGTACTACTGTGTCTGCACTCCAGTGGAGCGTTGAATTGAATAGCATCACTGTCTGTCTTCCTCTCCTCACACTTCGCGATCCAGACCCCTATCCCGCTGACAGACGGTCTGGACCCTGTACTTACGCTGACTGACCAGGCCACCGTGGCAGGCTGGCAGAACCAGGGCCTGCCAGCTGATCGGCTGTCTGTTGAAAATGCAGCCATCCTGATGGCCAGCCAGCGCTGGCCTCTGATCGTGGATCCTCAGCAGCAGGCCAGCAAGTGGATCCGAAATCTGTACGGGCCCAACCTGAGGGTGCTGCAGTATGGCCAGAAAGGGTGAAGTGATTTTAGTTTGGACAAAGAATATTTATATGCAATAATATAAAGAAAGCAATGAGACTGACTTGTCTTGTCCTGGACTGTTAATGTTATCATACAGGTATCTGGATGTTATTGAGCAGGCTTTGTCTGCTGGTGAGGTGGTCCTGATTGAAAACATGAAGGAGAGAGTGGACCCTCTTCTGGAGCCACTGCTAGGAAGGCAAACCTTAAAGAAAGGAAGGCAGGTTTAACCATCTCCATGATTTTTACTTATTTTATACCACTGATTCTCTCATTGAGTGCATTGCAGTTAAAATTGCTCAAAAAAATGCTTTTTTGTACTGCAGCAGATTTTAGCTTATGATCTTTACTGAGCTCTTAAGAGCCCCATTTTTTGCTCTGTGCAGTATGAAAACTAGAATGGAAGATGAATTAGGGTTGTGTGATTTGAATAGAGGTGAAGGCAGCTGTATTGATTCTGCACTCACAGAAGCTGATAAATGTGCATTTGTTTGCTTTTTTTCTTTATGTGTGTTGAATACGGATCAGTTTTGGGCAGCCAGTGTTGTGTTTTAACCCTGAGACAACTAATAGCATCACATTATAGAATTTATGATTTAATAAAATATATATATATATATATATATATATATATTTTTTTTTTTTTTTATTATTAAATTATAAATTCTATAATTTTGTTTAATCAGTTAAGTTATTTAATCTCCGTATTTTTCTTCTTCTTTTTTTACAGTACAGACAACTAAATAATATGGGGTCTTCATGTTTTTTTTTTTTTTTTTTAGTTTTTTGTTTCTGAATCTGAATGTCCTAAGAAAACTAAATTATATCTATAAGAATTATTTGGTTTTGTACTATACCAACACTGTTACCAAAAACCTATTATTTTTAATGAACTTTGATTAAAAATGTTATTTACACTCAGTTTTCTCTGAATCTGGATAAAATTGAGCTAAACCAGTTTGTCACTAGAGAGGTCATAGTCTTAAATATTTATAAATCATTAATTTAAAAATTTTACTGTATGAGTACAATTTTTCAGATTTTTCAGTGAATGTCTATGCATTTTTTCTTGTTTTTTCCAGCATGCTGAGTTATTAATTTCTCAGCTCTTATTTATCTCTTTCTAGTATTTTGTCCTTGTAGCATTGTACCACGGGGACACCCACAATCCCCCTCTTCTGACCCATAACTGTGGCCCGATGTTTAATTTGATTACAAGTTTATTCCAGCGCCTGACCCATGCACACACCGGTCCATTCCTGTGATTAATCCGGCCCGGCCACGGCAGCCATGATGGATCTGGTGCGGCTTCTCGGCTGAAGTTCATTAATAATTGGAATGTTGCAGAGTGTGAAGTAATGAATACTAATTATTCCTTTCATGTCTGACGGAGGAGCATGAGCCAATCCATCAGCTGGGACTTTAATTTGGTGAAGTAATGGTTCTATCAATAGTACATTAATTCCATCTTTTGAAGAAATAGAGCCGGAGAAGACCCGGGCCTTGGCGGAACCTTTGGCATGAGAGTTGTTGCCGCTGGCTGACAGGCACGGGGTAATTAGGGAAAAATTAAAACCAGCCACTTTGGCCAGCCAGCCCTGATTTAGTTGAAATGCAGATTGGGATAAATATTGGCTGCTGGGAATATCATCTTCCAGTTTTATTTAACGCCTTTGCCTGTGGTGGCTATTGGGAGCATTTGTCATGCTTTTCTGTTTGCTTCAATTAGACATGTTGGTGAAACTGGTGTCTGGTATGGGTGGAAATGCTCTTTCCGGCTCATTGCGTAGATGGCAAGCTTTTTTCACAGAGCGCTGTTTAGTATCATTTAGTGTAGTCTCATTCTGACTTCATAACCCAGTGTGGTGTTTCTACAGGTACATCAGACTGGGTGATAAGGAGTGCGAGTATAACAGCGGTTTCCGTCTCCTTCTACACACTAAGCAAGCCAACCCTCACTTCCCCCCGGAGCTGCAGGCCCAGACCACACTTATAAACTTCACAGTGACCCGCGCTGGCCTGGAGGAGCAGCTACTGGGGCAAGTGGTCACACATGAAAGGCCTGAGCTGGAGACGATGAAGGTCAGTTACAGACATGGCTCATAATGATCTCACATTATATGAAGAGCTAAATAAATTAGATTTGCATTTCCCAAAGGATTTACAAAGCAGAATAGTGTGAACGTTTTTGGTAATGGTTACAGCTTTGCAAAGAAGAAAAGACCAGAAAGAAAATAATGTTTTTTCTGTCTTTCAGAAATGGGAGATTTTCAAACTTGAATCTTAACTTTTTATTTTAAACATTTCTGAAAAAATTAAAATTAAAATAAAAATGCAAATAAATGAATAAATAAAAGCATATAATAAAATATTTGTGAATGTCCCCCATTTTTTATTCATTTTATTACGCTGTTTTATGTATTTTTCCTGTTTAATATTAAATACAATCTCAAAAATGTTATTTAATAAGACAACTGTCCTTACATTGTCTATTTTTGATTGCTTCAGTTGGAATTAAGCACCCAGCAGAACTTGTGTCAGATTGAGCTGAAGAGACTAGAGGATGAGCTGCTGAGCAAACTGTCAGCAGCAGAGGGAAACTTCCTGCGAGATACAGCCTTAGTGGAACAGCTAGAATATACTAAGAATACAGCCAGACACATCCATAACAAGGTATGGTCCAAACTGTCCATTTATCTTGTTGTTGCTTGCTCAGATCTCTCTTTTTTTGCATTGTTCATGCAAGATGGACTCACAACTAATGTGTGTGTTTGTGTGTGTGTTAAAACAACAAAAACAATACTGAAACACAATAAACTTGAAAATGTAATTACAACACTGAAATAAGAAAAGATTATTGGCATTTATTCCAATAGCATGCCATAGTAAAGTGTATAATCATTATGTACCTGCACATTCTTTTAAGAATTAGTATCTGATTGTATATCTCAACAACTGTGATGTTTACACAGGCTGTTGCAGCTCGAGAGAACGAGATGAAGACCAATGATGCGCGAGATCTTTACCGGCCAGCGGCAGAGAGAGCCGCCCTACTCTACTTCACCATTAAAGAGCTCCACAACATTAACCCCATGTACCAGTACTCCCTCAAGGTAACATGCTATACTGGAAAAAGTGAATACGTGTAGTGGTTGCCCTGAGTAATTACTACACAGTATCTACATTACCATTCAAAAGTTTGGCATTGGTAAGATTTTTTATATTTTTATTGTTTTGAGTCTCTTATACTCACCATAGCTGAACAAAACACAGATAAACAGTAATATTGTGAAATATTATTACAATGTAAAATATTGTTTTCTAACAGCCATTGTTTTGAACAGCCATTCAGTATCACATGATCCTTCAGAAATCATTCTAATATGCTGATTTGGTGCTCAAGAAATGTTTATTCTCATTATCTGATTTTCCAGATTTTTAATGCATAGAAAAGTTCAAAAGAACAGCATTTATTTTAAATATAAGTTGGTTTGTAACCATTTCAGTCTTTACTGTCACTTTTGATCAATTAATGCATCCTTGTTGAAAACAAAAATTACTGACCTCAAACTTTTTAACTTTTGACTTGTTTATTTAAAAATAATATTTTTGCTGTAACAATATAGGTTGTTTCAGTCATATTAAACTATATTTTGGCCTAAATAAAACATGTTAATTTACTTTAAAATCATACAATCAAGTTGTGCCTGATTGTACATGCACAAGTACCCTTTCATTATAAAAAAATAAAAAAAACGGCAACATCATAATCCCAGTAATATAAATATAATATCATATCACCATTGGTAGGAATTCCATTATACTGTTGGGCCATAGCATACATTAGCATTCCCATTCATCTCCATGAAAGTTGCAGAAATGCTGTATCTTTGCTTCACATTTTTAGGTGTTACCTCAATATATTACAGACAGGGAAAACAGTAGGCTGTTCATAGATAAATCCATTACACACTGCATATGTTCCACTATTCCATTCTAAGCAACATGGTTCCTTCTTTTCCAAATAATGCTATTATTTCATCTCAACTGAACTTTATTTTACATTTAAGGCCTTCAACAAAGTGTTCCTCAAAGCCATTGCGAGAGCTCCTGGTGATGAAGACGTATCAGTGCGTGTTTTATCTCTCACTGAGGCCATCACCCACTCGGCCCTTCAGTACACCTGCCAGGGGCTCTTCCAGAGGGACCGACTTACCTTCCTCACCCACACCGCTCTCCAGGTGAGTGGGACGGGACACCGGCAGAATAGAAACACCTCCCATCCACCCACCACCACCTCCTCCCTTCCTCCTCCTGCACTTTGTCATTCACATCAATCACTCCACTTTTCTGCCCTTACATTAAGTTCCATTAGGCCCTGTCAGTGGAGTCTGGTCCGTTTCTATTGATTAACTTTCACAGCCCGGGCACCCCTCTCCCTCAACTGGTCAGCTCTGACAGGAGGGTGGGCCGCAGTGGCAGAATGCAAATACCTGTCAGGACAGCACCTGTTTTCCCTGCTGCTGTCTGTCTCCACTGCCTGTCCTTCACACGTCCACATCAAACAGAGTAAAGCTGTTCTGAGATCCGCTTGTCCTTCTCTGATGGATGGAGACATCTGTATTCAACAGACCTGAGGTCTAATGTCCTCATTACATTGCGCCTCTGGTGTTTTATTTAGATTCTTCTGACGAGGGGCTTCATTGAGGCTCAGGACCTAGAACTTCTGCTGCGATTTCCTGTAGAGGTTTGTCAGGGCAGTCCCGTCTGCTTCCTGTCTCCACAGGCCTGGGGTGCCATTAGGGTAAGAACTGCCTGTGCCTGGAAGTCACTCTGTTTCATGTGTTCAGATGTCATTTAGCATTGCCATTTAGAAAATGATTAGTTTGTAGCACCTTTTCAACCTCTAAATAAGTCAACCCATCTAGCCCAGGGGTGTCTGAAATGCGAAGGACCCCCAAATATATGTGACCCCTTTCCTAAAATATAAAGGTGGCTACATTTATACTCTGATATTATAAAGACAGCGTGTTCTGTCCTAGATTTAAATGCCTTTTATTTGGTCATTGCTGTAGATTATTAAACGATTATATGGAAAATACTTGTTTTCTTATTTTGTATCAAGTTGACAATATATTTCTTAGAAAAATAGTCTTTTTAACCACTATTAATTGTATCGTATAAATGTAATGTATAATTAAACAAATATAATATAAACAAGCGCTGGGAAACTATTTTTTTTTTTTTACAATAATTTTAGACAGTCTTAAGAAAGCAGATTGAAACAGTAATACTTTGTTGTAAATTAAATTAAGTTCTGTGAATTTAATGTAATAATTATTTTTCATCATTTAATTATACATTTACATTATTAATATCATCTGAATAATGTATTGTTAAAATATGTGACATATATAAAATTTGTATAATATAATATGTATGAATATCCAACATATTTTACATTGATTTTAAAACTGATTCTGATCATTTTAACAGATATCTTAAAGCAGCATATGGGTTTGTATAAGTAAGGATAATTTAAAAATAATTTTGAATTTTGGGTAAACTTTGCTAGTAAATAAGATTTCACAAGAATGTGAATATTCATAAAAAATATATGGAAGATATAAGAATTTAAGAAATTTAAGAGGATTTTAAAAAATCTTTAAAGACTCATCTTTTTAAAAATGCTTAGTGTAATTGAGCATGTTTTATATTGTTTCTTTTTTGTGTTGCTTGTATACTATTATGCTTGCTGTTGTGGCACTTTGGGTTAAGAAAATAAATATTATATGCTATTAATATCATTATTATTGAATATAATAGTTCAGTGTTTTATAAAAATATTTTTGAAGATTGATCCTTTTTTCCCCCCGAAGTACCAAACCTAAAACCTAATTCCATTACAGAGCTTGTCCATGCTGGGTGCATTCAGGGGTCTGGACAGGGATGTGGAAGGTTCTGCCAAACGCTGGAGGAAGCTGGTGGAGTCAGAGTGTCCAGAAAGAGAACGTCTCCCTCAGGACTGGAAGAATAAGAGTCCCCTCCAGAGACTCATCATTCTCAGAGCCTTTCGGCCTGACAGGATGACCTACGCTCTCCGGTAATGAGCATTCTTCAGAGAACAACTGATATCTGTCTAAAATTTTACATTTAAATCAGCTGGAGGTGGCTGGGTTTGAAATACCAATGTTTTGGTCCTTAAACATTGTCTTTTTACACCAGAAATTTTATTGAGGACAGTCTGGGCTCCAAGTATGTAGATGTCAGTCGAATGGAGTTTGAAAAGTGTTTTGAGGAGTGCAATCCCTCTACACCGGTGTTCTTCATCCTTTCTCCTGGAGTCAACCCCGTCAAGGATGTAGAAACACTTGGTAAACACAGAATCTCTGTACACTTAGCCTAACTTTTAACATAATCAGAGTATTAAACTTATATCTGTTAACTAGGGCTGAAGCTTGGCTTTAGCACAGACCGGGGGAACCTCCATAATGTATCCTTGGGTCAAGGACAAGAGATTGTGGCTGAGAGAGCGTTGGAGACCGCAGCCAAAAAAGGACATTGGGTCATACTGCAGGTAGAACATTCTTGGTTCATTTCTTACCAAGCCAACCTACAATAAAGTGTTCAAAACATGGACAAAATTAGAAACTACAAATGGAATAAATGTCAAGTGTTACCCTGGAGAGCAGTCATTATTTAGAAATATTTGACCACTTAATGCCACAACGGACCAGACAGAATAGTTTTCCAAAGGACTATTTTGCCTAAAAATGCTTCTGATACATATGGATATGTGACCCAGTACCACAAAACCAGTCATAAGTAGCACAGCTTTATTTGTAGCAATAGCCAACAATACATTGTATGGGTGAAAATTATAATTTTTTCTTTTATGCCAAAAATCATTAGGATATTAAGGAAAGATCATCTTCCGTGAATATATTTTGTAAATTTCCTACCGTAAATATATAAAAACGTATTTTTTTTATTAGTAATATGCATTGCTAAGAACTTCATTTGGATAACTTTAAATGCGATTTTCTTAGTATTTTGATTTTTCTGCACCCTCAGATTCCAGATTTTCAAATAATTGTATCTCGACCAAATATTGTCCTACCCTAACAAACCATACATTAACGGAAAGCTTAATAATTCACATATAATTAAGGTCACATATGTATGTTCTTGTAAATTTCATTCCTGTTTCAGAATGTTCATCTGCTGGAGCGGTGGTTGGGTCGTCTGGAGGAGCTGTTGGAAAACACAGGCAGTGATGCGCACTCAAACTACAGAGTGTTTATGAGTGGAGAACCGTCCTCCAGCTCCCATGAGCACCTCATCCCTCGCACCATCCTGGAGAACGCCCTCAAACTCACTACTGAACCACCCACCGGCATGAACTCCAGCCTACATGCAGCTCTGGACAACTTCACCCAGGTCTCCACACACTTGACATAGACAAAATCAGTGAATTCACATGCGGACAAGTCAGACATTCTATTCTGCTTACTATTAATAGAAAAAGTGGAAACTAGTGATCGTATAGAATGAGTAGAATGAAGTGCCAAAAGAATGAGGTGTTCACACTTCTGACTCTTAATTTCCATTCTGCAGGACTCTCTGGAAATGTGTTCTCGAGAGCAGGAGTTTAAAGGACTTGTGTTCTCACTGTGTTACTTTCACGCCTGTGTGACTGAGAGGAGGAAGTTTGGGCCTCAGGGTTGGAACCACAGATATCCATTTAACAATGGAGATCTGACCATCTCTGCCAGTGTTCTGTACAACTACCTGGAGGCCAATACCAAAGTAAGAGACCAGCATTTATTAACCTGAAAAAAATATAATGATTCCATCATAATATCAGCGAATTATATTTTTTTTGATAAGTTAATACTTTTATTAAAATTATATTTTAAAATATATTGAAATAGAAAACGGTTATTTTAAATTATAATAATACTTGACAATATTACTATTTTTACTGTATTATTACAAGACTACAAAAAGTGTGAATGGTAGTGTTTTAATATGAATGCCTCAGTTGTCCTAGCTCAATGTCCATTCGTGACCCCCCCCCACCCCCTCGATTCCCTCAGTGCTTCCTGTTTTAAGATGTAGATACTAGATGCTTATGAACTAATTAAATTCGTTTTTAATACTTTTCCCACAGTGCTGTATAATTTCATCACACAAAGCGAACAGTCACAATCTCACTGTGTCCAAAAAAATCATGTTTTCCTCTCGCAACATCACTCACAACCAATTATGGCAGCTCTAGATTTCACCCCTCCCCTCAAAAAATGAATGTCCTTCATTATGTTAACCAAACAGTAACCTGTATGTGCGTACACTGAAGATTCATTAGGCGGCAAATGAAGCGTCATGCTAAATGTAATTACACGCGTTGTGCGTGACACCTTACAACGCTTTATAAGTGATCACTGCAATTAGAGCTGATGAAAGAAGCAATTTGCAAAACAATACAGGTACAAATGATGGTGAACCTCTAGCGTCTGTCATCGGTTATAAGACACACGCTCCCTTGTTCTTCTCTCCTTTACAATTACACATCATTCGCTCTATTCTCAGGCCAGACTTAAGCCAAGCACAGCAGGAGTTCAGGAAGAGCTTGATCTTTGCTTGAATTATACATGAACGGAATTTCTTTTTGTCTGGTGTAGAGCCATTTGAAATAATAAACTCACTACAGGATGCTCCCATCACCCAACATCAGTTCCTCAACTCATACTCGTGAGAAAATCCCTGCATCCAACATCCAGCCCTTTTAGCAGTTTTCACCATGTATTTTTTTTTCCTCTGTCAGAACTTGCCAACCTGGCTGAAAATAATGCTGTGGGTATGAAACGCAGGGCACTGAGGGATCAGTTTGTGCTGGAGGTTTGACATTTTGGTGTGTTAATATGTGTGGCTCAGGTACCGTGGGAGGATCTGTGTTATCTGTTCGGAGAGATCATATACGGAGGACACATAACTGACGAGTGGGACAGGAAGCTCTGCCGTACGTACCTCCAGGAGTTCATCAATCCCAAGATGGTAAAGACATTCAGAGCACTGTAATATAGTACAATGCCTTACCAAACATAGTTGATCAAAGCACTGTTAAATCATCTGATTTTGCTTCAAGACAGAATTAATGTACATTTTAAGGTCATACAGCTGAAAACAAACGTTTCAGAAGTAGAATTTGAAGTTGTGCGAGCACTGGCTCAACAAACTAAGAGATGCACACCAGTAGTTCTCAACTTGAGGGCCTCTACAACCCTGCTAAAAAGACATACTGTACAATCAAGATATATTTTTATCCAACAACAGCTTTTGTTTTTATTAAAGAACATACAGTCTTTAACCTTTAGAATCACAAAATGAATTGCATTTAATTAATTTACCTAAATAGACACAAATAGAGAAATCAATGTAATTGTGAAATATTAACAGACAGGTCTTTTGCATTTCTTTTGTATTGTTGATTTAGTTTTGAGATGTTGGCGTTGCACTCAAAAGTGGAGGTAGATTAATGTGAGCTTGTGGGCAGGGACAGGATTTAAAGGGACAGTTCATCTAAAAAGGAAAATTCTGTCATTGATTACTCACCCTCATGTCATTCCAAACTCGTAAGACCTTCGTTCATCTTCAGGACACAAATTAAGATATTTTTGATTAAATCTGAGAGCTTTTTGACCCGCATAAACAGCAACACAACTACCATGTTCAAGGCCCAGAAAGGTAGTAAGGACATTGATAAAATAGTTCAAAAGCAGAGGAATGCACAAGTGTGTGTCGTGATACTCTTGTGAATGGCGGCTGAGCTTGAGAGACTGAGTCGTTTTGTTTTCTTTGCGCACAAAAATGACTCTTGTAGCTTCATAAAATTAAGGTTGAACCACTAATGTCACATGGACGATTTAACGATGTCCTTCCTACCTTTCTGGGCTTTGAACATGGTAGTTCACTTGCTGTCAATGAAGGGTCAGAAAGCTCTCGGATTTCATCAAAAAAAACTTAATTTGTGTTCTGAAGGTGGTCTTATTTGTTTGGAACGACATGAGGGTGAGTAATTAATGACAGAATATTCTTATCTCTTTTATCTCTTTAAGTGAACTAAATGATTGGATGAGTCCTATACACAGCACATCATCAGAGAAATGTTTGTTGCTGCACACAAAGATCGAGTTATGATATCTTGATTAAACTTGGTCAAAAATGTAAAAACAAAATAATTAAAACATATGGATGAATCATTCACAATAAGAAATGACATGCATTTACTAAATAGATAGGGCAGAATTTCATGTAATGTTGACTTTGTCTTACTGTTAGGTATAAAGTAGTAATTATGAGAAATAAAGTCAGAATTACCTTTTAATGTGTGTGATATGTGGAAGTGTGTGGATTTTTTTAGGTTTTGTTTTGTTTTTCTGAGAGGTGTCGTTTTTTTTTGTGTCTTCTTGTGCTTCATTCATGTTCTGCAGACAGCATGTTAAATGTTTGTCTGTGGACCTCACACAACTACCTTTAAACAGATCAGTTTTGTACATGTAAATACTGCAGCTCTATGGGGCGCTCTAGTGGTGAGGATCTACATTGCATGACACAATTTTCCTTGCGATGCAGTTTATAAGCATAGATAACAAAATAGAAGCTGAATGTATTAAATGTATTTTTGTTCACACACACTGAAGACACATTTGTTGTGTTCAGGCCAGGGTGTATTCCTCGACATCATATTTTTAATGCTAACGTTTTATCTTATCTTAAGTGCATCTTTTCTGGAGTGGTGTTTGTGCGAGGTAATTAAGGCAGTGGTCAGGCATGCAGCCCAGTGTTTCCTCACTGAGTCTCATTAGGCCCCAGGATGAGCAGCCATCAATCACAGAGCTTGTCTTTAGCCTTTCCACAGAGCTGCATTACTCTCCCCGTGTCCAGCACCGGCCCTGCTATCGATTACCACACACACCTTTATCCATTACTGAGCAATACTCAAAGGTTTAGCGTGGTGAAATGTTATAATGCTTATCAGGACAAAATATTGTGCAGAAAAAAAAACAAGTTACCGTATTTGCAACCTGAAATCCTGTTGAGTCACTTGACTTGTTGTTTGAATCTGTCTTTTGGTTACCAGACAAGATCTTTAACCACCATTCTCACCCTCTCCAACATGAATTCCCAAAAGTCTGTCCTCTCATCTTCCTGATACTCCATGATCTCTCTCTGCAGTTTGAAGGAGAGCTGTTCCTGTGTCCTGGGTTTCCAGCTCCTCCTGATCTGGATCTAACTGGGTATCACAGCTACGTGGATGAGAGATTGCCCTCGGAAAGCCCTGGTCTCTACAGCATGCACCCTAATGCTGAGATTGAGTTTATGACGGCCACGTCTGATGCCCTCTTCAAAACTTTACTGGAACTCCAGCCTAGAGACTCATCAACAGGAGAAGGAGCATCACAGTGCACAGAGGAGAAGGTAAAACTATGTATCATTATTATTATTGTCATCATCATCATGTGCAGCTATTTCAAATGTAGTCACTTTTGATACGAAGTTTTTACTTTTTCTTGGTCAGGTGAAGAGTGTTCTGGATGACATGCTGGAGAAGTTACCGGAGGAGTATAATCTGGCAGAGCTTATGTCTAAAACAGCCGAGAGGAGCCCCTACATCCTGGTGTGCCTGCAGGAGTGTGAGCGAATGAATCTGCTGCTGGCAGAGATGCACAGATCATTAACAGAGCTGGACCTGGGACTGAAGGTAGGAGACGAAACAATCAATACAGATGATAAATGATTATTCAGAACCAGCTGTATTTGAATACTGCACCTGCATGGATTTCTTAACTTTGTTTGGGGAAATCCCCTCTGAAATGTCTGAATTTTTAAAAAGTTTTTATACTAATGACAATAATTGTGATTCATGAATATCGATTAGGTACCATTGATATTGCTTGGTATCCTCTATAATGAGTCATATATTAATTAATATATTTATTTGATCAACAATAGAGACAAACAGTAATATTGTGAAATATTATTACAATTAAAACAGTTTTCTATTTTATTATACTTTAAAATAGATTTTATTTCTGTGATGCAAAGCTGAATTTTCATCCGCCATTACTCCAGTCTTCAGTGTCACATGATCATTCAGAAATCATTCTGATTTATTATCAATATGCTGATTTATTATCAATGTTGGAAACAGTTGTTGCTGCTTAATATTTGCTTTGTGTAACCTATGCTACTATTTTCAGGATTCTTTGATGAATAAAAAGTTAAAAAGAACAGCATATTCAAAATAGAAATCTTTTCTAACAATATGTCTTTACTGTCAATTTTTAATAAAATAAAATAAAATATTATATATATAACAATTATTTATGAAACCAATTAACATTCCACAAGTGATGTATTATTCATTATTTTAGAGGCGTACTGAACTTGTATTGAAGTTTTGCATTTCATGTGAGAAAACTAAAGAGCACTGTTGCTAAAATCTGCCTTTGCTCTCTATCTTATACATGCACATGCAAGCAAGTACATGTACAGCAAGTGTAAACTGTATGACTGTTCTCTAACATGGTATTACAGGGTGAACTGAGTCTCTCCTCAGACATGGAGCAGCTCCAAACTGCTCTGTTCTATGACAGTGTTCCAGAGAGCTGGAGCAGGCTGGCCTACCCTTCAACCAAAACACTGGCTCTGTGGTACAGTAACCTTCAACTTCACATTACAGAAAGAATCTATAACACTCAACTGTTTCACTGTAAGGTCTACATAATCATATCCTGCAGGTTCAGTGACGTTCTGGCTCAGTGTCGAGAGTTGGACACATGGACACAAGACTTTGTGTTTCCTGCTGTGGTTTGGATCTCTGGACTCTTTAGTCCTCAGTCATTTCTCACAGGTAAGACAAATGCACACATGAACACATCCAAAACAAGACTTGCTGCCGTTGTACTGAAAGCGTTCTGCTTTGCAGCGATTCTGCAGAGTATAGCTCGAAAAAACAAGTGGCCTTTAGATCGGATGAGCCTGTCTGTGGACATCACCAAGAAAACCAAGGATGATTATGGCCATCCTCCTCGAGAGGGAGCGTACATTCATGGACTCTTCATTGAGGGTGAGCATAAACTCCATTCCAATGTGAATTTCCTGTTTGTGTGGATGAATGTGACAGCTCTCCTCCTGCAGGTGCTCGCTGGGATAGTTCCTCAGGTCTGCTATCAGAGGCTGTTCTGAAGGAGTTGACTCCAGCTATGCCAGTGCTGTACATACGCGCGATACCCACTGACCAGCAGGATGTGAGGAACACCTACGAGTGCCCAGTGTACCGCACCAAACTCCGCGGCTCCACCTACATCTGGAGCTTCCCTCTCAAAACACACCAACCGCCTGCAAAGTGGGTTCTGGCAGGAGCAGCACTGCTTCTGTCAGTGTAAACAAACAACCGACTCCATTCTGCTCACAGAGGTTGACTCATAAGTTATATGCTGATCGAATTTTGATGTTTTTGTTTTGTATTAAATGCAAATAAGATGTTACGTTGTCTGATGCAGGGCTGCACGATTAATCAAAATAAAACCAAAATCATAATATGACTTATCAAGTCGCAAATGCTGCAATTTAATTAAATATAGATATACGCTGAGTTTCAGGTGAAGCACATCTTTTACACACAAACCTGTCATGATCCATGTTTTTAGTGGCTCAGTTCACAGTAAATGATTCTGCTGTGCATTATGTCGTTCATGTATTTGGAAACACAACATTCGCCAGCCATCTTCCCAAAATTGTAATGTAAGATTATAAACCAGTCGTTGTCATCATAAATAAATACATTTGCAGTACTGCAATAAAATGCAGTTTTCTGACAAAAAAGCTTGATAATTCAGTGTTTAAAAATGTTATTATTATTATTATAGATATTTTTTTTTCATTTCACAGTAAAATATTTCAATAGTATTTTTCCTTATTTTTGTATTTTGTTTAGAAGCTAGTAACTAAACATTACATATTATTTTTATTCTTAGTCATTTTGATGTAGAATCTCAAAAATGGGGCCAAATTGTCCAGCCCTACAAACAAGTACAGCAACCGTGGATTTTTTAATTTTTTTAATCAGAACAATCAGTTTTAATTTTTTACCAAATCGTGAAGCCCTAGTTTTTCAGAAACCTCAGTATACTGTAGAAAAGTTACCGTTACTGACATAAGTGTTGTAAGTATTAACACTTTGCAATATTAATGTTATTAGCTTGCTTAAATTTAAAACTGGTTCTAGACAACTCTGTGCTCACTGAATGACACAATCTCCTCCAGTGCCGCTACAATGAGACTCCCAGTAGATTATGAACCAGGCTGACACTGATTTTCAAATGAGGTGTGTTTGACCTTCCTCTCCTGCTGAATACAGATAGATAGTGTGATTCATCTCACGTCGGGACAGAAACCAATTTGTTATCATCTCTGAATGACATGCTTGGTCCTGTCCATTTTTCCCCCCTCACGTGTCCCTTGATGGGATTTAATAACTAGCTACAGTATATTGCTGTACTGAACAAATGTGATTTTGTTCTATAGGTAAACTATTAAACATCATATTCTACACAGTACACAATCACAAAACACATCTGCTGTTGGTCTGGGATTGTCCGTATGGTTCTTTGCTATGACGCAGACCTTGTCAGGAGACAAGAAAATGATACATCTGTCCCGGAGAGGGAAATGAGAGGTTAGCACAAGCTGTGGAGCTGTTCTTCCCCTCTCCGTGAGTCCAGCAGCGGCCTCGCAGCAGGTAATAATGGCCCAGAACAGGATGGATCTGTAACTGTTTAGACAATTCCTCCTCATTCATGCTGAGACACACTGTAAGCCATTCGAGCGTCACAGAGACTATTCACACTATTACTGATGCATAATGAGGTCTGTGGCTTAGGAGGAAGTCACGATTTGTAGACCCAATGAATCAAAATGAGAGTTTTGTGGCATTTCCTGTTAGTCTCTATGAGCTTATGTACGCGTAATAGTTAACTAACCACTAGGTGGCGGTAAGTGTCTAGTTTACTTTTAACATTTTCAAGCATACTGTATAAAAATGAGTAAAATATTACACAAAAGAAGGATTTTACAGCATGGGTGCACCTGAAAGAAAAAAAAGACACTCAACTATTATTATTTTTTCTTTAATGTCAGGCTCTTTGTGAAGAAAACTAGTGCAAACAGCAGCTACAGTCAGTCACTGCTAACATTTTTTTTCTGAAGGTGAGATGTACACCTTGCTATTGCTTTACGGCCTGTTTATCATTATTTCTTAAAAACAACTTATTCGTATTTACAGAGTTCACATGTGAACCTCACAGGCATTATCAGACTGGTCAATCAATGGCGTTGCCAAATCCTTCAGACCATCTGATCACATTTACAGTACAATACATATTTTCTTTGTATTTAAAACTTGTTTTGTCTTCCCTTCTGAATCAGGGACAAGTTTGTTGTTTAATAAATATCTCAATGTCTCACAAGTCAAAGTACAACTTGTACAAGAAATCTATACATTTGCTTTCTTCAAGCACCATCTCATGTAAGCATTACAGAACCATTGCTCAGTTATTTTCAGTAAGGCTTTTCCAATAAAATACATCCATAATTTAAAACCCAATTATTTCTATGACAGTCTGCTAAATAGATTACACAGATATAGTTTTTTCCCCCTCAAAGATATGCATAATTTTAAGATGTCCTTACAATTTATGCAAGTTCAACTAATTAACACTTTAATCTAAACTTCTACTAGCTTCTGGTAGCAATTCTGCACCTAAAATACAGTGTGCTGCCTTGGAATATCTTTCTGATTGTCTACAAACTGCTTGTTGGCCATGATCTAAAAAGGCATCACATTGTTTTGTGATTTGTGCATGTAGCTCAAATTTCAGACTAATTGGACTACACAGAAATATAGATGTGCCTATTAATTTCTCATATATGCATATGCTCTTATTTATTAGTGAAGCTACATATTTTGCAGTGGCAATCTGCCTCAAAATAACTAAAAATCTGCCCTTCACTACTGAGTGAAAGTGTGCTGTATGAAGACATCTGAATTCTCGACATCATCTTTCTGTACTGTAACATAAAGAATACTGGATCACTGTAATGTTTCCTGTTATAACTGTTCAGTGAATTCTTGCTGTTTCAGAAGCCTTGTTGTTTTCTTGCATGATTCGGCTTCTTTGTTCCTTTCATATGGTGGGCTGAACTGGCTGAGATTTCTTTGGCTGTGCGATACTCTGCATATGTTCTGTGTGGTTGGCGTGATTGTGTCTCCCCCTAGAGGAGGACTTACTCGTCACAGTCTTGCGTTAGAGGAAGGACGCTGTCCAGTCTTCAGTAGTGGTTTTGGGATCTATCAAATTGTTTTATGTCCTGGGCTCAAGTCTATGTGAGAGCTCAAACAGAGTCTGTTGATTGTCGATGACGTGCAGGTAATTGATGTACGTTCTCACTTCCACGCTGTCCTTCTGGGACAACATGTTTCCTAATGAACAAAAAGCCAAAGATAATTATTACACCCTATGGAAACCGACACAACAGTAGTAAGGATGACTTTCAGTGTACTTGAAACCACTAAACTGGGACAAAACTATTTTTTGAGTGTAGAGACAGATCTGGGTTATGCAGTAATGTACGGTCTATGTGTTCAAATTCAAGTGCAAGTGGTCATTGTTAACACTAACACTTTCTGCTATCTAAGCTTAAAATGAAGAGACAACTTCTGAAGAGACCATTTGTAGGCTGATTCCTCTGAGAAGTGTAAACATTGTGGTGCTATCAAAAACGTTTTGGTTGTTTGAGCAGTCCGACCAGCAACTACCCATAGCAACACTGGCTCAACCAATGGCATGAGTTTGTGCCGGGGTTATCTGTTTATCTGGCCAATGGGAATTTGTGGGTTGGATGGGAAACCTGTTTGAAACAGGTTGCAATTTTTTTTTGCAACTTCATATTGGTTCACAGTTGCCAAGGCCGCAGTTTTCTCGTGGAATTGGGCTACTTTAACACTGTTGCCGTGGGTTGTTTTTCATGTCCATGGGTTTAAGCGACCCCAATAATGTGATATTTAGCCCCTGGGATGTGAATTTTACTAGAGAACCTCACCAAAAACATGCATTTTACTCCCTGGAATGCAATTTTTACTAGGGGACCCCCCTCGAAATGCCTTTGGGCTAGTTTTGAGTAGCAACTACGCAGGTTTTGTTGTGTAAACCTGGCAACCCTGTTTGGGGTCAGTTGGGCAGAGATTACACACTTCATCAAGGTAAGAAATATTTAAACTTATAAATCGGTGTGATCTGAGCACTTACCCATGTGATCTGTCCGACACTGCCTGATAATCCGCACTGTCTCTGCTATCATGTGCTGTACAGAAAATACATTCACATTAGATTGTTTTGCTTATTTGATAGGACATGATATTATAGGAAGAGTTTGTCCAAAATGAGATTTCTGTCATTGTTTACTCACGCTCATGTCATTCCAAACTTGTATGGATTTTATGAAAAAAAAAAAATAATAAATATATATATATATATATATATATATATATATATATATATATATATATATATATATATATATATATATATATATTATTTTTGCTGGTCTGGAATGACGTGAGGGTAAATAATGAAAATTCTCATTCTTGGGTGAACAAGCTCTTTAATTAAAAAATAAATAAATAATAATACATCTATAAGTTCTAATTGTTCACTTACTAGTTTGTCAAAGTTGACTAGGTTGTCAAGAAATGTTTTGTTGCCCTCATGAATGAACGTAATATCTGTTCAGATAGAAATTGTTTAGACTTAGTACACACATTACTTGTAAAACAGCAAAAAAAAAATAATAATTCTCTCAAGGAGACCTGTGACAGTAGTTTAGAAATTTTTCTAAATATATTATTCATTTAAGCATTTCATTACTTTTCCAATCATGTCGTCCACATAAATCCAAACCCATGGTGTCACGTGTGAATTTTTAATAATCTGATGATATGTATGCTACGAAGCATAAATTTGCTTACTGCACCTTTCAGAAGCAGAGGTAGGAACGGGATCTTGGGAGACTTCATCTTCCTGAAGGCATCTCTGTAGGCTTTGTGATTTAAAGAAGGGTCCTGTGGGTCATGAAAAAGCATTCATGTGTACATATTTGTGCGTTTGTTTTATTTTACACTGAAACCATCTGGTTTGTCTCAGATCTCTTCCTCTGTAACATCACCTGCTGTTTCCTCCCTGGAGGCCAGAGGCTCAAATATGATTATGGCTCCATATATTACGTCCTAATGTGCCGTAAACAGCACAAAATTCTCTAGCAGGAGGTGAACTAGCAGGAGGCAACTTAAGATTTGGCTGAGACAATCACTTACCGTCAGACTCTCCAGCTCGGAGAACAACTTCCTGAACTTCCCAGGGACTTTCTGAAATGAAGACAAAAAAAAACAGAAGAATTGAAGCCAATGCAGTTCCTGTTTAGCAGAGTTTGCAATACACTCTAGTTTCTTGCTTCAAAAAACATAAACTGACGTTGGAATTCAAGTGCAACACTATCACGTCTTAATATTTAGTAGTATATTTCTGTACATTGGATTTGGTGTTTTCCTACCTCCCATGTCTGAGTGAGTCGACTGACGGCGGGACTGTTCAATCCCATAATAATAGCAAAGAATGAGTTCAAGTTCCTCTGTGCTTTACAGCTAAATAAAGAAAGGAAGATAACATGAGCGTGTTTACAACCTGTTTGCAGGCCCAAGTTAAAAAGTGTACAATATTCTTGAGCTTGGACATGGCTGTGGTCCTTCAGCACAAGTCTGTGAGATCATTTTCTGTTTGTGAGGGTATACTTACTGTGCTGCGATCTTGATGAATTTCTTGAAGAGCTGCACACGTTTGCAGAGGGTCGGGCACAGGAGCACTTCGGTCATCACCCACTGCTGAGTCTCATTGCAGCGCTGCAACAGCTGCTCCAGCGCCACCGTGTGGCCAGTGCTCGTGTCACGGCTCAGAGTAAAGTATACCAGCTCTTGCTGCAGAGAAAGGAAAAATGGCATGGCTGTTGAATATTTTAGAAGATTCTTTTTAAAAAAAATAAGTATTAAATTAAGACAACTGAGTATGTTTGATTACAAATCAACCATGTTCTTAAAATGACCGAACTCATGTTGAATTCACCCAAAAATGTAAACTCTGTCTTAGTTTACTCACCCTCACGTTGTTCCAAACGACGAATAGATTTAATTATTTTTCATTTTAGTTTCATTCACATGTAAACTCTGATCAGCACACATACACAGAGAACATTAAATATGATTAACCTTAACACAGAGAGAACAATCCTCTATGTTTTGAGTGAATTTGCATTCAGTGGAGAGACAAAAATCTTTCAGATTTCATAATCAATATCGTTATTTGAAGATGAACAAAAGTCTTTTGGTGGGTAAGAAAATAATGTCAGATATTTCAGTCACTTTATTTAACGGTTCAGTTCTCATTTATCAACTATGACTTTTGCCTCAAACTCCTAATTGGCTGCTTATTATTAGTTAGTAAGGTAGTTGTTAAGGTATTAGGGATGTAGAACATCGTCATGCAAAATATGTGCTTTATAAGCACTAAAAAACAGCCAACATGTTAATAATAGGCATGCTAATAAGCAACTAGTTAATAGTGAGAATTGGTCCCTATACTAAAATGTTACCAAATTTGATTATATATATATATATAATATTTAAACCTCTACTATATGAAAACAGATATAATGCAATAATTCCACTCAATGTGATCACTTCCGCACACCCAGTCAGTAATGACAACGATTTTACTAAATTTGCAGTACAAAAATTAACAGAATGTGGGATTCGGGTCACACTGTATTTTAAGGTTGTGTTCTCACTACTAACTACTTTTACCTCAATAAACACCTAATTTGCTGATTATTAATAGCTAGTAGGGTTATGGTAGTTGTTAAGTTTAGGTATGGGGTTAGATTAAGGGAGCTAAAATATGGTCAGGCAGAATAAGCCATTAATATGTGCTTTATAAATACTAATAAAAGTTTTAATATGATAGTAATATGCCTGCTAATGAGTAACTAGTTAATAGTGAGAATTGGTCTTTAAAATAAAGTGTTACTGATTTGTCATTTTTAAGTGAACTAACCCTTTAATGTTGGGTTATGTAGCATTAGATAGCTAAAATGTATCTCAAGTGTTTTGTAGCAAATACTTCCTTTCATTCCAGACAGATAGTATAATAAAGCAACACAATTTTATTTATTTAAAAAAAAATTTTTTTTTTAATGCTGTAGTTGTTTAAACTGGCTCTTTGTGTCAATATTCACTACCTAATTGGCTGATTTTAAATTTAAATTTTGCTTTAGTTTAGATTGTATTTCAAAGATATCCTTTCTAGGACACCTTCTCTAGTGCTGCACTGTCTGAAATGTGAAGAGTTTACCTCATGGACATTACTAAAGAGACTCCAGTCACAGTTGGTGAGCGACACGGCTACATCCCACGTGTTCATGCTCAGCATCTTTACTGAGCGCTGCTGCCCGTTATCAGTGAAGGGATTCTGGGAGAACAGAAGACAAACACTCTGCTTATAATTAACAAGTGCATTGTTTTTTGTCTGATTTAAAGGGGCCATATCATGAACATAAGGATTTTACTTGTTCTTTTAATGTGATATGTATACATAGTCCCTTCCCAGTTGGATCAAACCATTTATGAATACTAAGATAAAGTGGGTCAATCACAAATTAGAACCACAAGCATATTAACATACTGTATGACCACCCAAATTTGCTTATCAACACCTATTCGATAATGTGCAACCTGATCCAGCATATGAGAATATAACACTACTGGCTGAGGTTTGTTGCCAAACATATTATTTCTGTATACTATTCAAGTTTATTTTTGTACTCGCATAGAGTTTGTTTCTGGCATAAAATGCTGGCAGGAACTTTGGTGCAAGAAAAGTTTAGAATGCAGTTCCTTTAAAGTTGTACAGTTGTGTGTAGACTTGAACTAATGGAGTGGAGAGCAGATTTCTTTTAAGAGCAGTTCAGAGAACAGCATTCTGACTCTCACCATGATCTCAGTCAGGTCTCTTCTGCAGACGTGCAGCCGCTCAGCGGCACTGAGTGAAGACGAGAACACACACTGATCCGACTGAAGCAGAACCTTCTCTGCAGAAAGAGAGCGAGATGAATAACAATGGAGAGGAAGCAGCAACATCAGGGAATACCAAAAGGGCAAACAGTGAGCTACAACAGAAAAGAAGTAATAAAAAATGTATTTAGAAAAAATTACTTGGTCCCAAGAACCATTTGGTCAGTAGGAAAAAGTAAAATAATAAAAGAGTTCTTACAAAATACTTGAGGTCATGATATGCCAAAAGTGAGTAAACAAACTGGCGAACCACTAAAAATTGGTGCGTTATTTTGAAAAATTAAATGTTACTCCAAAAATCTCTTTCTATATCAGATGTATTTGCATAGGAAGACACATTTAGCCTTATCACTTTTTCACCAATGTCTATACTATGTCCCTCTGGGAGCCTTTTGGCTCAAATGTGGATGCCCCTCTAGCTCCCCTTATATTTGTGATTGTATAACTTAATTATCATTTTGAATAATTTTTTACCATTTGTAGTTAGACAAATTATGTTGCTTGATATTATTAAATAACCAAAAACATTTTTCAATAATCTACGGAAGAGGATTAGGGCCAAGCAATAATAAAAAAAATAAAACCATCTCGAGATTAAAGTCATTATATTGCGAGATTAAACTCGTTAAATTTCGAGGAAAAAAAGTCGAAAAACAATCTTGAGAATAAACTCATGAAATATCGAGAATAAAGTCGTTGTGTTTCGAGATTAAACTCGTTAAATTTCGAGAAGAAAAGTCGAAATACAATCTTGAGAATAAACTCATGAAATATCGAGAATAAAGTCGTTGTGTTTCGAGATTAAACTCGTTAAATTTCGAGAAAAAAAGTCGAAATACAATCTTGAGAATAAACTCATTAAATATCGAGAATAAAGTCGTTGTGTTTCGAGAAGAAAACTCGTTAAATTTCGAGAAAAAAAGTCGAAATACAAACTTGAGAATAAACTCATTACATTACATGCCATTAATGGCAATGCCGTACGGTTTTAATTTATCATAGCTGTCCAAGTGCCAGAGTGCATTTGGGTGAAGCCAGCGATAACCTTGCATTTGTCATCTGGTTGTCATTTCATGTTGGACAAAAGCGAGTAGCCTACATCGCGCATATTGGACTGATTTTTTCTTCTAAAAAGACCTAGCCGCTTGCAAATTCACTTTAAAGTTCATGTGCTAATTATTATTGTGTCATAATTAGCTAAAGTTGATAGTATTTATTTGTTAATGAAAGATATAGGCTATGCAATGAACACTGATCGAATGCGTTATTCTCTACATTTCATTTCGACTTTTTTTTCTCGAAACACAACGACTTTATTCTCGAAATTAAATGAGTTTATTCTCACGATTATTTCGACTATTTTTTCTCGAAATTTAACGAGTTTTTTCTCGAAACACAACGACTTTATTCTAGAAATTTAATGAGTTTATTCTCAAGATTGTATTTCTACTTTTTTTCTCGAAATTTAATGAGTTTAATCTCGAAACACAATGACTTTATTCTCGATATTTCATGAGTTTATTCTCAATATTGTATTTCGACTTTTTTTCTCGAAATTTAATGAGTTTAATCTCGAAACACAACGACTTTATTCTCGATATTTCATGAGTTTATTCTCAAGATTGTATTTCGACTTTTTTTTTTCTCGAAATTTAACGAGTTTAATCTCGCAACATAATGACTTTAATCTCGAGATGGTTTTATTTTTTATTATTGCTTGGCCCTAATCCTCTTCCGTAATAATTATTTTTTTTTTGTTGTTAAAAACAGTAATAAAAAATTGGCGGTTGAAATGGGCACTGCAGTCCAAATTCAAAATTTCGGAGAAAGTTGTTTTTCCCGCTCTCTCCTCCTCAAATTTAATGCTGGGTTGCCAGATTGAGGACATGTAACAGGAAGGATGCAGTACACTGGCAACTGGCAACCCAGTGTATCAAAATACTATTGGTTAAACTGGCAGTGGGCGGAATCACATGGACCAAAACAAAAACAGACATTCCGACACAGAATGCACATTCAAAGTAGAATAACTGGCTTTAGCATTGTTTTTTGGGTAAACAAGTAAGTAAGCTTAACATTTCCTAAATATCTACAAGCATATTATGGTATTTTTTATGCTTTAGAACAGTCAAAACAGTTACATACAGCCCCTTCAAGAAAGGCTTTTAGCTCTGTTGTACCCTAATGACTTGTTTAAAAGCATGATGGCACCCCTGCAGATAGGGATGTCTCAAACAAACACAAAGCAATCAATATGAAAATAGACAGATGTATGAGCTTGTTCAGACCTCCAGGATATGTGACGGCCATCAGCACCATGTCGTCCTCAGCACAGTCAAGCCTTTCGGCCACAGTGCTCAGCAGTTCCTGAACAGACACCTCGCTGTGTGTCCTCACACTCACATATGAGCCTATGGTCACGTACACACGACACAGTACTGAGGAGAAACACACACACAAACACCCAGCGCTGCATCAATCAGCCACCAATTCACATTAAAATGCCATAAAACAAGATTCTTACATAGTGTTATTCAGCAGCTCTGTAGGCAGTCAGACCGCTATGAGAGTGTAGGAGAGAAATATGAGGGAATATTTTATGAGCATACCTTCCTTCCTGTCCCTCTGAGCTCCTCTCACAGGGTGCCAGCTCTCCTTCAGACTCAGCTGGTGGAAGAGAGCTTTATTCTGAAAGATAGTAAACACGTGGCATTGAGAATATTGCTGTTTAGGAGATATACAGAAGCTGACACACACACCTTAAGACAATGGTGAAAGCCTTACGCTGTATAACTTAGTAGTGAGTAGTGTTATTGTTAACTAAAACTAAAACAATTAAAACTTAAACATTTTCATTAACTGAAATAAAGCTGAAATTAAAATAAAAACAAAATTTTGAAACAAAAATATTTTAATTGCTATACTAAATTACTGTACTAAGTAAATCTTTCTAGATATTACTTACAATTACTACAGCTAGAACTGGAATAAAAATAAAGCTAAATAGAAATATTCAAAATAATAAATGACAAAAGCACATATAATAACTACAACTTGAACTACACTTGTAAATATAAATCAAACTGAATAAAACAAGGAATATTTTTATTTCTAAAATATTAATTACTAACAGCAGGAAATTCAAATTCATTTTTTGATTAAAGGTGGGTCTGTTCACACCAAATATGATAACTAAAAAGATAACTATAACAATAACAATATTAGCATCCACATCAATATGTGATAACGTTCAGTTTATTCTAACCATGCACTGCAGTTTTGTTGTAAGCCACTGTAAATGCTTGAGCTCTTTAAAGAAGGATGGATTCTGATTGGCAGATTGGCTTTTGAAAATGAATTCAATTATACTGTTCTTCTGCGTTGTTATTGTTATCGTTATAGTTGTGGTGTGGAATTAAAACTTTATACTTATTGTTATCATCCTTGGTTTGAACAGACCCATATTTCACATTTTTATAATATTTCCGAAGCCCATTTTTGATAAGCTCTCTATCGCCATCTCTGGTCAAAACATGAAACTCCAAGTTACTTTAGGATGGACTGTTATATGTACAGTGTGAGTATATTACAGTGCTGTGAAAAAGTTTTTGCCAGGTCGGTCTGGACAGCTTTTTTCCCTTAATAAATGAAATCATCATTTAAAAACTGCATTTTGTGTTTACTTGAATTATTTTTCTGTCGTATTAAAATTAGTTTGATGATCTGAATCTTTTAAGTGTGACATTCAAAAAAAAAAAAATAGACAAGAAAAGAAAATCAGAATGGGGGCAAAAAGCTTTTCATGGCACTATATATAAATCACAGTTTTCTCTGTAGTAAGTTTCTTGCATTAAACAGTCATAATTTAGTTTTATATGATCATTTCTTACCCTCTCTCTTACCCTCAGAATTGAACTGTTTTTTGCTGCTGTACCTTTAAGACCTCTACATGTAAATGACTTTTGTCATTAGGGTGAGCTGATGAATATTAAAGGCATTGAGTGCATTTACATGCACACTGCACAATCTTAAAATAATTATACTTAAGCCATCAACATGTAAACTTTCGGAGAATAGTCTAATGTGAACACAGTCAGCTTGCGCTGTTAGGCTTTTCTAATGAGCTGATTTTTGATAGCTATCAGTGTTTCTCACTGACATATACTGTAAATGAGGGCTGACATATGTTAGCAAAGCCACGGTTTGATTGTCAATATAGTGATTTCTGAACAAGTTTTGTGATATAGCCTCTTTAAAACACAAGGAGTTCAATCAAAGTACACTGAGGTGGTTTTATTGAGATTCTGTGCAGGCAATACAACGGCTGGTCTTAACTCTTACCTTCCTCTGCGGAGAGTATTCATCTACCGTGCTGAGAGATGAGAGGGGTAGGAAGATGAGGGAGACAGAAAGAAATAGAGAAGAATGAGCCAAAGGGATCGCTTGAAATATAAATGTGCCATTATATCAATACTGCAAGATGGCATCTCCCACCCGCAGCGAGGAACGCTCGTAAAAAGCCTTTTCTCATTCAGATCAGGCCTGAATCATCAGCGCTAACATTAAAGTCTGACACAATGTGATTTACTGATCGCCTCATCTAAATGAAAGCGCACAACGTCCTCATCCATGCACACCTCATTCTGATTAAACAGCCTGATAAAAACGGGCAATCGGAGGGAGCTTTATAGTCTCCATATTCCCCATCTGATGCCTCTCTAATTAATCATTGGCCTTTTACGAAGCACCAGCAGTTATGTGATGTATAGCTGAGAGGTCAAAGCCAGGACTTCTGCTTACTAAACAGAAATATTGGATAAGAGCTCATATGCGAAGCAGAATTCATTAATTCTGTTCGCTCCTGATCTGAATATTACAAAGCCACTTTCCTAATTCTGTGTTAATAAAGTTCAAGGCTTATGCACTAAAGAAGCCTGACCCTGACCTTACTGTAGTTACTGCATAAACACGGCTATCCAGGCTTCAGAAAGCAAGCCAAGGGGAGACATGTTTTTAGACAGTTTTTAGTACTTTTACATTTTTGTAGTTTCTTAAATAGAAAAACAAACAAACATAAGATATGTTTTTGTAACTGGTTAGATTATAATAATTAAAATAGTAACTAGTAATTAATTACTTTTCAGAGTAACTAACTCAACAATACTGTATATACATAAACATACAGTGTTGAGTTAAAAAAAATAATCAAGCACTAGTTACTAGTTACTGTCTCCAGCAGTGTAATTAGATTACTGTACTAATTACTAAAATAAAATAATAATAATAATAGAATTTAAAATGTATACTATAATATTTCAATAAGCTGACAGCCAGTGATTGGCATACATTTTATTGAAAAAGTGCAGCTCTTAAATAAATATAAAATATTTTAAAATAATTAAAATAATTTTAATATAATAATTTTAGAAGTATGGTAGCTGCATTAAATAATAATAAAAAAAAATCGGTACTTGGTGCTATATTTTGTCATTAATGCGTGTCTTTGCCTTCTGATGTAAAATAGTGTGCATTTTGTAGATCCTTGAATGTATTGGCTAGTTGCAGTTAATTTATGTTAAGAGAAATTCAAAAGAAGCCCAAGTCTTTTAAATCCTTTTCAACAAATTAAAGCTTAGTTATCACCCACAGCAGAATCTCTGTCATCTGGGACTGACTGATGAGGGTTTCAACTGTCAACAGACTGTGGGATGAGAATCACACACAGCAGAGCTTCTGTGTACCATCATTTCACTCCGTTATCATCTCTCTGTTACTCTATTTCTCATCATGTCTCCCAGGGAACACACAAAGGGAGGAAGTCGAGGAAAACCATGTCAAGTTGGGCTGGAAAAATGGCTGCATGGATAAAAACTTCTCCGGCTTGATTTATTCAAAATGTAGATGAGAGTTTATAGAGCATCACTCTGTCATTTTCTGGCACTCATTTTGTTTTTAGGAGGGTGAATAAAGAATGTGATTGTGCGAATATAAATAATGCATCTTAAAATATCTACCATAACAACGAGCTTCCCAGAAATCAGTTATGAACATGAAATGGATCGTTTAAGCCTAATGAAAGTCAGTGATGAGGTGACTCACTGTCTCCTTTGCATCCGTAGAAGTTTCTGAAGTTCTTTCAGATCCTTCTCCAGCGAGGGAAACTCATAGAGATCATCCAGAACATATCTGTACAGAGTCTGCAAATGTGAAATGAACACAAGATTGACATTTTAGGTTGTAAATGGGAAATGTAAACCGGATTGGTGTTCACATGTTCACATGCAGCTTATGATAATGAAAATGTCTGAGGGCATTTAAAAATCCTCTGAAGCCAGCAATAATCTCACGATCTTGTCCTCATTATGTGGCACTAAGGAGTCAAGAGCAGTAGAGGTGGTGGCATTTTTGTATTTCCAAAAATAATTCCCCATCCGTACCTTGAGGAATAGTTTGGCGTGCTCGTCGTCCCGCGGCAGGTCTGCGCACAGCAAGCTCCACTGGGACAGCAGGTGCAGCACTTTTCGTTTCCTAAGCAGAGTGTCTCTCCCCTCCTCCTTCATCCTGCCTTTCTTTGAACAATAGGTGGACCAGGAGCAGTTAAGGCATCAAATCTATTCCAGCCACTAGACTGCACAGATACACAGTTCAGAGGAAGGAGGAAACGCCTGCGGCTGAATTCTCTGTATTAAATTAACAGGGGTTCAGTAACAGAGAATTAATTGCATGCCCACGGCTAAACGGCGTGGAATTTGTTAAGTGGTTTAACACCAGATAGGTTGCGTTGTTAAGATCGTGTAAAAGAACATGTATAACATAGTTCTGCATTGTCACAGTACAGTTTCATGAATTGCTTTTTGTTTCATGGTGGTCTCAGATCATCTTACATTACTTTATAGAGAATCCATGACAGAGGACACACAATATATAATGCACAATATATAATAATTTACAATACAAGATGATTATATACACTATATGTTATTGTACACTAGTTTTGGTCTTAACGTCTTATGCTTAAAGTCTTTTTATTTTCTTTTTGTAGACGAAGATTACTTGTGCCTACATTTACACTTCCAAACTAAAAACTGTGTGTGTGTGTGTGTGTGTGTATAGAATGATTTCTGAAGGATCATGTGACACTAAAGACTGGAGTAATGGCTGCTGAAAAGTCAGCTTTGCATAACAGAAATAAACAAAATTTTTAAATATATATACATTTTTTTATTAATATATATATATATTTTATCAAATAAATGCAATCTTGGTTAGTCTACTTTTAAAAACATTAAAATTATTACTGACCCCAAACTTTTAAATTGTTGTTAATATTGTATTGTAAACAAAGTTCATCTTTTAAAATGTAAGCAGGTAGCTATTATAACAAAAACAACATGAGCAATGAAGCATATGATGAGAAGGATATTGACCGAGTAGTGCTTGGCACAGGTCACTGGTGGACATGAACACAGGGTACGTCAGCAGGAAGTCATCCAATAGATTCTCTGAAAATGAACAGAACATGTAATACACATTAGACATTTCAGTAAGAAAACAACACAAAATCATAAAAAACTCTGGAGAAGCATATCATAATGAAGAACGTTTTAAGGATTTCAAAGGAATACTGTGTGTCACCCTTGTCATTACAGTTTTATTTGTTCTTGTGAAACACAAAGCAGATGTTCTAAAGTATGTTCATGCTGCTCTTTTTCAAATAAAGAGACATGTGACTTGAAAAAGGCAGAAAAAACAAAACAAAAGATAAAATCATTATATGATCATTTCATATGACTGAAGTGCTATAGTCCAAGTCTTCAAGTCATCATTCTGTCAAAAATCTGTTCTATGGAAGAAAAAAGGTCATATGCTTTGTATATGACATGAAGATGAGTAATTAATTTTTGGGCCAAGCTATTCCTTAAAACCTGATGTTTTAACAAAGTAAAACACCGCAGCTACATTGAGATGGTAAACGTTAAGACTCTGGTGCATGTAGCGTCATAAAAAATTCAGCACAGCTGAATCAAACCCAGCAGCCAGTTTACATGTGCTCTTGTTTGTTTTCTTCTGTTCTCTCTCTTTCCTCCTGACCTCCTTTCTCCTACATTATCACACTTTGCTATTGCACCACTTTAATTAGAGCTGCGTTTGCCTGGAAGCGTTCGGTGCCGCTGTTCATGCATCATCTCGCTGTGAAAGTATGACTGAAGGAACGAGCGCTCTGTGCGTGGTGACCTTGAGCAAGACTGCTAATGTTTTTAATCCCACTGCACAGCGATGGCGGCAATCCTTATCTGCCTCGCAGAATGACAGAGCGTTTCCTCTGTGTATAGTAATGGGCCACATTTGACCATATGCTGTGTAACCTTTCATTTCATTCTGGAAAAGACGAAGAACCCTTTATCATTCACCTTAGTGTAACCCCATATGATATGCAGGAATTCTTTCTGTTTCCATTATTTCACCAACAGGCAATAATTCTCGATAGAACAACAATTCATATAGTATTATAGAGCCCCAGTAGAATATTTCATGAATGAATAGGATCCAAACAGATCTGATCAGCACTCTATTCAAACAAAACATTTCACTCACAAACAAAAATAAAAATATATTTTTTTAGGCTTAATTATATGTTTCATATTGCATATAATAATAATAATAATAATAATAATAATAATAATAATAATAATAATAATAATAATAATAATAATAATGCTTGTTGTACAGTATATATAACACTCTACATCAATTTATATATATATATATATATATATATATATATATATATTTATTTAAAACAATTTTGTGAGCTAATATAATAATAATAATAATAATAATAATAATAATAATAATAATAATAATAATAATAATAATAATAATAACAGTGATATATATCCGTGAATAAGATAAAGATAAATAAAAAAAAAAAAAAATTTTTGATTCAGCAGGTACACATTACATACAAAAGTGACAGTAAAAACATGTATAACGTTACAAAAGATTTCGCTTTCAAATAAATGCTGTTTTTCTGAATTTTCTATTCATAAAAGAATTCTGAAAAAAATATAATGTTTGCACAAAAATATCAAGTAATACAACAAAATGATTTCTTTAATTTCATAAAAAAATTATGTAATAGCTGCTGACAATTCAGCTTTGTCATCAGGAATAAATTACATTTTCAAACATATTTAAATTAAAATTGCTTTCATTTATTTTAAATTGTAATAATATTTTACAATATTACTGTTTAATCAAATAAATGCAGCCTTGGTTAGCAAATACTTTTTTGTGTTACTGTTGTTGTTATTATTATAATAATACATAATTTAGTTTGCAATATATTGATTGTTTGATATATTGATATTTTGTTACTTATGCAATTAATTTACATTTACAAGTGTCCAAATACTTTTTGGGGCCACTCTATTTTTGTGCATATCCAGCCATTATTGAAAATATACTTAAGAATTGTGTTTGTACAACATGCACACTGCTCCACACAGCTCAAGAAAGAAGAGAACTTTTGTTTCCGTGACTTTGACACATCACAAACATATTACAGAGGCACTTGGACTCAATTCTCTTGCTATTGGGTAAAAATGCTGAAGGTTCATGGCTTGCATCTTGTGGTTACTGAGCCCTTCCCAGTTCTACACACCATCCCCACTATATCCTACAGCTAATAATACAAAATCCAGAGAAAGTGAACAAGAAGAGAAAGGGAGAGTAGAACATTAAATGGCCCTTAATACGCCTGACCTCTCTGCTGATCCCACTGAAACACACTATTACTCTCATAATGACACTATTACTCCGATAAGGCCATAATGACTGATGTGCATTCACTGTTCAATCCACTTTAATTTTCTCTGCAGGAATCTAAATTTCACCATTTGCTCTCACAGACATCAATCGATATTCTCATCTGATCTGCGGATCGACAGAATCTCTACATCTAAGCCTCTGAATCACACATCATATCATAATCTGTTTTTGGATTGTGAGTAATTCAGATGCTTTAAACATCCATTCCGAACACCTTTTAACAAATGTAACAACACTGAGCAAAACCTGATGTTGTGCTTCAGTGATTTTCAAAGTGACTTTGGCACTTTAAATTGAAGTTATAATCATTATAGGAGAAAATGTCTCATAATTAGACACAGAGTTAACATTACATTCACTGAACACATGCCCGAATGCAAAAATATAATAAACCAATTCACCCTCTTGTCTAGAGGATCAATAAACATTATCACCAAAATCAAATATGAACTGGTAATGAAATAGATCAGATTTGTCCCTCAAACCATTATTATGAATTATTTCTAAGCCTTCAAAAGACGCTCAAGTTTAAAAATTAAATTGCCAAATGATGATGATCAAAGATTGTCGCATCATCATACCCAAAAAGATTTGAGGCTGTAATTGGTGCCAATGGTTCTTCAACAAAGTATTGAGCAAAGGCTGTGAATACTTACGTACTATGGATGTAACGATTAACCTAATCTAATTTAAATTAAAAACTGCTCATGTTGCATGTATGCAGCATCTTTGTTTGGATCATGATTAAAATGCAGTGGTTGCCTCTAATTTTGAATGGAAAGAGCACAGACAAAGTCTTATTTTGTTTATATGAAGAGATTTGTTTTATTTGTGTTTTTTTTTTTTTTTGTGGATTGTTTTATTTTTTTTGTTCAGTTTTGTTATTTACATTTACAGTCTATTTAAATTTTGTCATTTAGCAGACACTTTTATCCAAAGTGACTTACAAATGAGGACAATAGAAGCAATCAAAACCAACAAAAAAGCAATAATATGCAAGTGCTATATTAGTATATTATTATAGTTATATTTCAATTTCACAAAGAAAGGTACAGCATTTTGTCAAAGCAATAATAAAAGGAAACATTTAATTCATTGTTTGTTTTAAATATCATTTTGTTTAAAAAAATTAAATAAAATCGTGAATCGAATCGAATCATGAGTTGAGTGAATCATTACATCCCTATTACATACATGTGATTTTGTGTTTCTTTTAGTTTTTTTATTCGTAATAAATTTGCTACGATTTCAAACAAACTTCTTTCACATTGTCATTATGGGGTATTGTTGCAGAATTTTGAGGAAAATGGATTAAATTCATTATTTTGGAATAAGGCTGTAACAATACAAAATGTGTAAAAGGTGAAGCGCTGTGAATACTTTCCGGATGCACTGTATACTGTACATATAAATATATGTGTAAGCTGTGTAAAATGATTATGCAATTAAAAGTCAGAGGAGATATAAAGTGTAAGTGATTTTGTGTGTAAATACTAAGTAAAAGGTTAGCATAAATGTAGCTCTTAGAATTCCCGGAAAATGTAATTAAATAGAGCCAAATTAACAGACTGCAGCCATTTCTCACAGTCAGATTTAAGACAGTCTGATGTTTTTTTTTCTAATTACCACTAAATTAGACTAATGCAACCCAGACAGCAAAGTAGCAGGAAAGGAGGGTGGAATGGAGAGAAAGAGAGCATAATGAATGAGTTGAGTGTTTTCTAAAGCAGTGTATAGTGACAGAGGGATTCCTCCATAAGCTGTAAATCCTATTAGTGACACTCTTCCTGTGGGCTGTGGTGTGAGCATGCAGCATTGGCACTGTTGTAAATTCTTCCTTAATTTCACACTTACTTCCTTGAGCTTTGTGTGTTCTGCTCTACTGAACTGCTCGCATCATTATGGTAATCTGCAGCGAGCAGCTGTACACACCGCCGCCAATGGTGCTCGCTCACAAACACACACACACACACACACACACAGACACACACACACACACACACACACACACACACACACACACACACACACACAGTGTCCGAATATGCATACTTTCCAACACTGTGACAGAATGCAAAACAGAGTATGTCAAATGAGTATGACACAGTAGTCATGATACTGGATGACGTACTGCATCTCCTGATATTCTATGGCCATTTTCACATTTAGTTCAAAATTAGGTTGTTTTCTTGCTTATTTTGGGATCATAGTAGTTAACATCAAATTTTTGCACTTTTTTCATCTTGGTGTGAACAGGCTTTTACAGTAGAACTGTTGTCGATACATTTTAAAATTCAGAAAAGCACTTGCGAACTAGATATTCTGACCAATGAGGGGACACTTTGCTATCCCATAATACTACTCAAACTGTCAGATTCAAAAAATTTGTGTCAGTACCAAAATATCTGCAAAAATCCTATGCCAATATGGTGAATATAGTACAGTATGTGTGTACTTTTACTACACCTTCAAAAATATTGTTTGTATTGTCTGTTTTTCATGAAAGAACTGGAATTCAGATGCAGTCAGAGAGGTTTAAATTATTAACAGCCCAAAATGATACCCTGAAACAACCCGCTTTAACAGAAAAATCTGAATACATTCACTCCTACTCACACCTTGTTATTCTGCAAACCAGTGAAGAAACAAAGCCTGATCAGTCCCACTGTAATCACTGAAACTGTCTACACTGCAAGTGTGCATCTTTATGTTCTAGTTTTGTTGTGCTGTGCATCTGGAAATGGTGCTAAACTAGTTAAACTAAATCCAATCAGCGGCTGCATGCAAACGCACACACATATAGTACACGCACTAATTCGCAGAGACACTTTCACAAGAATTCTCATTAACAGTCTCACTCTGCAGCAGCAGATAAAACTCACTCGCACTTCAATTCTCCAACTAATTTTTTTCAGCTACCACTAAAACATGGTGCATTTTTCATTATCTGAAGAATGAAGGACTTCACTACAGCTCAACGTGCCACTTTTCCTAGAAAAAAAAAAAAAAAAAAAAAAAAAAAACCTGAGAAAGTGCAAGACCAGCAAAGGATTAGACATACATGGCTTCTCTAGTAAAGCCTTTTTTTCACTCCATGGTAATTGTGCATGTAGCAAACCAATAAATTGACCGTGACTAAGAGTGTAGACTGAATCTAGAATCAGATTTCTATAGCCCTTATATAGCCCCGCGCTTTTTTGTTGTTGTTTTTTTTTTGTTTTTTTCTATTTGTATTTGTGAATCATGATTTTAAGGTCATACAAATTTATGAATCAATTGTTCATTTTAAAATCTTCTCAGTCTACTGACATTATGACATCCACTGCAAACATTACTATAACTTTCATTAACTCTACAATAACAAATTTCACATCATCAGATAATTACTCTTCAACAGCAATGCTATAGAGCTACCGCAGAAATTAAAGTTCAAGGACAAAACTCGCATAACCTCTATAAGATATAAACACTGCAGTGAGATAAATCACAGATGACTCTAACCAACGTCTATGAAGGTCATATCCAGGTCATATTTTTCCTCAAAATAATAATAATAAAAAAATAAAAATTTACACAAATTTTACATTTATTTTAAATTTAACTAAAATGTATTAATGTGAATTTGAATTAGAATTATTTGAAAAAGAAAATGAAAATAAATAAATACATAAACTATCCATCATGGTCACAAGAAAGTCAAATTAAAAACGGTTTAATGCTTATATACATTTATGAGATTCATCCTAAAAGTGTTTCAGAACATGGTTCCATAGAAGATGCTATTTGCAATCATAATGAATACTGAAACATCTGGAAACTCTCATTGTATGGTAAATTGTCTAGCAAGAAAATTCTGTTGCAAAAACCTTGGCCAGCTGATGGCAGAAACAATGTTTTGTGTTACCTCTCACAGTGAAAAAGTAGGTCTAACTACATTCTCAGTGTCTATTGCATCATCTGATCTCCTTTAAGCTCTTCCACCCACACTGCAGGAATGATCAGACAGACTATGTCAGCTTGACTTGAAAACATGATGTAAAAAAGCTGAGAGTTAATGACCACCTCAATGACAGCCGCAAACCCTGGAGGTCAAACGAGCTGCTGTCTGATGCTTTGATGGACAGCTGAGGGATAGCACAGTTCATGGCTTTGCAGGCACAGACCCGGTCAGCTGCTTATGATATTGACAGATTCACGCATGAAACGAGAGCATACAGAAAAAAGAAAATGAGACCGATGATTGACTTTAAACAACTTCATCTCATTAAGTGTTTGCACTAGATTTACCAGCATTCTTGAAAAGCACACATACAAACTCACTCCCATCCTTTTGTTTTTGATGTCTGGAGGAAGGATTTTACTCAAATTATTCCCGTTTTGCATAAATCATGCTCATAGAGCATGGATAATAAGCTCTGACAGCTTCGGGCCCATTATGCTCAGGGTTCGTGTGGGAGTGTTCAACAATTCTGGTGTGAGCTAAACTGTTATCATCAATGAAGCCATTCCCACAAGTCTCTCCCTCAACCATGTGGTCAAGGTTTGATTATCGCTCATTGACCAGAGCTCGCCAATTACCCTCAGCAGGCCTTGAACACAGACCCAACCAGAGCGCTGCTCAGCTGATTGACTTCATTTAAGACAGAAGATATTGGATCAGGGAAAACCAATTTGCATCCCTTACTGAAGAACATGAGCTTGTCCTTTATCATATTTGTTCAACATTGACTATTGGACTGTGGACAAATACTGTTACTAATATCATTGTCTGATCTAGATGTAAATCCAAATGTTTTTACTTCTGAATGAGTTGATTAATATTTTCATTACAAATTATATTATTGCAATTATAATTTAAAGGAAAAGTTGAATATATGAATGTTTTTGAAAGAAGTCTTTTATGCTCAAGGCTGCACTTATTTGATCAAAAATGCAGCTTAAACATTAATATAGCGAAATATTTTTTTTTACAATTTTAAAATACTTTTGCATACTTTTATATTTAAAAATGTAAAAAATAAATACATATATATATATATATATATATATATATATATATATATATATATATATATATATATATATATATATTAGTTCTTTCTTTCAATCCAACGTTATAAACATTTCTACCTGCATTTCATATAGGAACTTTTACCAGTGTGATACATCAGATCATTGTTCTGTAAACAGACTTTTCCTTTTTACAGGCGGAGCACTTAAAACTGAAAATTATTGGAGAAAACGGTCCATATTGGACACAAAGGAAACATTTCATTCATCGAACACATGCTAGAACCCAAAAATACAATGAACCGATCTATCCTCTTGGCTTGAGGATCAATAAACATTATCACCGAAATAATCAAAGACGAATTAGCAATGAAATTGATCAGATTCCTTCCTCAACCCATCTGTTTCTTTGCTATCGGGCAGCATTTTCCTGGAATCCTTCAAACCTCATGCAAACACATGCAGACTGAAAGCAGAAAACAGATGACAGACAACAAAACACTATTCTGAATCAATCACAGTAGTAAAATTTTAACATTTCTTGTGTGTTTGAGCATAAAATCTTTTTTAACAAACAAAAGCACTGAACCACAAAGTACCAAACCGCTACCACTCTCTTTCTTTCATTGCACATTGTCTTGTTTCTGTATTTATTAGCATTGAAACATGCCAAGAGCTCCAGCTCTGTAGGGAGATACAGTTGGCTGGACACCTTTCATTTGGAAAAACAATAAAACAACCTCTGCTCTCCATAAACGAATCAATACTTTTACTGCACGCTCCCCTTCGGCGTCATACGTTAAACAACAAACATTTAAATCCCTTTGTGTACAGAAGCTGCCTGTCCTGCAGGATGTAAACACAGAATTCATATGGGATCAGCTGATGGATACATCAGAAGCTGTATCAAATCAATACTGAGCCCTATCAAACTCCCTACACATGTGAGGGGAGTGCAAGCATGACAATCCCATACAATACACCGGCAAGCTTCATCTCCCCTGAGACCTGTCCTCTGGGAATCTCCGTCTCTCCTTCTGTCTGTCTGATTCTTTCTTTGTCTCATTTCGGTTCACAAGAACACATAAAACAAAGAGATATGGACATACACAGACACACTAAAAGCCTTAGAAAATCTATGCATGGATCACCAGGCATTCTAAGCCAATGCACTGATGGTGCATTTCAAAAATTGCATTAAAAAAAAAAAAAATCATTTATTATCTGTCACACCATTTAAACCATAATAGCTTTATAGTGTGGACAAAACCCTCCCAGCAGAATAAAGCTTACCAGGCAGTTAGGAGTGAATCCACTTCATCTGACAGTTCATAGATCATGGCGGCCTTTTCTACCAGCAGTATGTCATTGTTAATTCTGACAACACCTACAAATCTTTGTTTTTTATAATAGAATGGTGACGATAAGAGGTGTACTACATCACCACAAAGATTTTAGAGGAATAGTTCAACTACAAAATTAATTTATATATTTCGGGAGATGTAGGGCTTGCTTTCTTGTGTAGAACACAAAAGGAGATGTTTAGCAGAATGTCCAAGCTGCTCATTTACATGCAATGAAAGTGATAGGGGGAAAAATAAGTCTTTTTCATACAAATATAGTGTATGGCTGCAGAAAACTGGGAAATGCTGTGCAAAAGGATACATTTGGACTACATTTATGGTGCTTTTTGTCCTCGTTGGAGCTTGAAACCACCAGTCCCCATTTACTTGCATTGTATGAAAAAAATGAAATATTTTCAGAACAACAAAAAAATATATATATTTTTGGATGAGCTATCTCTTTAAAAATATAAACACTCCATGACACAAACACTCGTTTTGTTAAGTTATATGAGTATAAGTGGTCTGGTTGTACTGTACAAACAACATCTTCTGTGTTCAGCAGTGGAGGAGAGCTCTGGAATTGCATTGAAAGCAAACAGAAGAACTGCAGCAGCAATGCAGGATTTAAACAGACAGACTGTGCACACAACAGAGAAGTGAGCTGAACTATAGCGATTAGCTATCGATGTCTTTAATAAGGTTAGAACTCACTCCGCTGGACTGGCTCGCCATGCAGAAGGAGGGGGACCAGCCTCCGCAGAGTGAGGCTTTTTTTGAAGGGAAGAACACTTACTCATTCCTCTAATCCAGTCTGAGAGACATAATAGCTTGGTATCTTACTTCAGCAATTCAGAATACTGTACCAAAGCAGAGTGCATTCAAACTACTTTTAAATAAGCTTGAAAAATTAATGTGTTTCTTTGTTCAGCTTCAAAACATGACTGTGAAGAATGCTTTATAAGAATAACAAATCCCACAGTTTCACTCCATATTTGACCCAGACCTAATGGCTTTAGGGCTACAGAAATGTTCTGGTCCCTATGGAGAATCCAAATCAATACTTTTTCAACAACCATTCCTGCTGGAAATGAAAAATAATGTGAGCCTGGCAGGCAGAATATTACAGTACATGCAATGGTAATATAGTTTTACCTCATATGACCCAGATATGATTACGCTATAATCTTTCAAGAATTTACAGTATTTATATGATAAATGATATAAAGGCACATCTCAGTAGGTGGAAGTCTGACTTTCTCTCTTTCAAACACCTTGTTTAATTGTTGGCAGCTAAACATGGAGTGCAGCATGCCATCCATGACGGCAGGGCACCCAAGCCAGCAGGAGATAATAACTCAGTACCAGCAGGATAGAATATAGTGGGGCAGTCAGCTAAAAGTAGATCACCACTATCACATCATTAACCTTATAGCACAAAAACAAAACCAGAAAATATACTGCTGTTTGAAGCACACGCAACAACATTTAATGTGCATAGCTGATTGGGGGAAAAAAAATAGTATTTTCTTAATTTTTTGTAGGATTCAAGCTGGTCTTGAATAGTTCAGGTACTAGATTTAGATCTACTATTCCTAAAATAAGAGTTATTAAAGGGACAGTTCACAAAAAATTGTCAAAATTCTGTCATCATTTACTAACTTTCATGACATACCAACCCTGTATGACTTACTTTCTTCTGCAAAACACAAAAGAAGATATTTTGAAAAGATTTCAAACTGTTTTGTCCATATAATTAAACTCAAAGCCAAAAACATATTGGACTCTATTGGACCCTACTTTTATTGTATGGAAGAAGAAAAAAACATTGTTCAAAATACCTTCTTTTGTTTTTCACAGAAGGAAGAAAGTCATTTAAGGTTTAGATCAACATCAAGGTGTGAAGTGTCATTTTTGGGTGAACTAGAAGGGATGATCATGTTCAAGATGATGATTAAACTATTATTTATTAAGTTTATTTAGTATTATTGTATATTATTATAGTATTTATAATTTTTTAATTGTATTTTTATATTTTCAGTTATTTTAATTTAGGTCATTATTGTTTTTGTTTTTTTGGATTTAGCTTTTGGATTTAGCTTATATATATATATATATATATATATATATATATATATATATATATATATATATATATATATATATATATATATATATTTAAGTAATTTTAGCATTTTTTTAATCTAATATATATATATATATATTATATATATCTTTTTCAGCTTTATGTCAGCAAACAAAATTTTAGTAGTTTTAGATTTTGTTAACAATAACAACCCTGTTTCTGCAGAGAACTAAAAACACTTACAGCAACCACTGATCTGACACTCATACTAAGTCATGAATTAAATGATAAACGAAATCAGGCCAATACAGAACCTGTGTCTGTGGAGTGCAAAAACACCTGTCAGATTTTGCTTTAAAACCAGTGCAGAAAGTCTGCAGATAACACCTGACTCTATATGCATGTCACCGCTGAGGTGAAAGGTCACAACTCACCTGTCTCTCTGCTCGTTGGGCTCTTCTGCTCCTCGTCCAGCCTCAGGTGGCCCAGCAGGTGCTCCAGAACCTTTTCAGGGGCGGCGGGCACGGCAGCGTACCTGTGGGACACAGAAGAGTCACTGGAGTCTTCCTCTTCGATGGAGGACAGGGAGCGACTGCTGCACCAGCCTTCCTCCTCGCCCTCTTCCTCCGTGCCCTCCTCATCAATGTAACGGAAATACGGCACGTCGAACGTGGGCATGGTAGCTCGGTCGGTGCTGCTGGTATCGGAGGACTCGTCCTCATCCTCGTCTTCCTCCTGTTCCACCAGAGCGGCCGGCATTAACCTGCCGTCCAGGCACTGGTCGGGGGCCACTGCACGCCTGCTGCCCATGTCAGCATCGGCGCCGACTTACCACATTGACCTGGAGGAATGGAGGAGACTTTGTGCAACAGCCTGACGTCCCCCTCTTTGCGCTCTGGAGCTTCTAGTTTAAGCCAAATGGATCCATAGGAAAGAGCGCACAGCAATGCAGCACATCCTCAGGCGAGTATGTGTGTGTGTGTGACTGAGTGCAAGAGAG